>NC_140217.1:16740656-17040656 GCF_951802725.1 Rutilus rutilus | reverse complement strand
AAAGTTTGTGGTTAGTAATAATTAAAATTTTATTTTTGGGGGAAAGAAATAAAAATATAGCTGCGAGCAGCGATTGCGGGCCCAAGCCGGTGGCACCGCCACCCTGGTGCCTTTAGTTACACTAAAGCCACCGGGGTGGCGGTGTCACCGGTTTGGGCCCTCCATCGCTGCTCGCAGCTATATTTATTTATTTATATATTTATATATATATATATATTAGTGCTGGGCAACGATTACATTTTTTAATCGCGATTAATCCATACCTGCAAACTTGTCGCTTTTCGGCGACAATCGCCGTTTTCTTGGTCAATTGGGTCATTTACGTGAATCGCGTAGAACCGGAGAGTTTTTTTTCGAGGGGGGGGGGGGGGGTATTGTTTCTCACAGTAACTGCCATGCAGGCTAGAATTGCGAAACATTATTGGATAATTCTTATAATTGACATTTCTCTGGGCCAATCGGAATCTTAGCACTTTTTCTCTTGGCCAATTGGAATCTTAGGACTTGCGTCAGAATCTTGAAGCACACAGCGTCAACTGAGCTGAGCTCGCCATTTGATGAGACGGCTGGCTACCGTGCGAGTCTAATGGAAACTCGCGCATGAATTTTCCTGCATTTTAGCGCCCACCAAAATGATTTTTTGTCCCGCCAAAGTCTTATTTGATCGGTGAGTAATGTAGATGAACGGCTGCGTTTGTGACAGGGTGTATGTTTAACTGAAAGAACGAGCAGAGAGAGAGAGAGAGAGCCGGTCGCGCGCGCGCACTCTCTGTGTAAACGACTTCACCGTCTCCAAACTAGGCGCTGTGTTGCTCTCTCTCCCTCGCACGCACATATTAATCAAAAATAAATCGACACGGTGGTAAAAGGTCGAAAGACCTTTTTTTTCTGAATTACTGCTGGGTGTGAATTTTGCTAAATAAGTTTCCTTATCTTCTCTGAAAAGCGTTCTGGACATTCAGCTGACTTAAACAACACTTGAATTAAACGAAATAAAACTATACAGTGATGAAATGTTTTTATGTTGACACAAATCTTGGATGTCAGTGTCCTAACTGCTGGCATAATCACACAACGCGCACGACACGTCCAATTCGCGAACTAATGACTCCTTTGAACCGAATCATTTTAATGAATGGTTAAAACAACTATTTTTTTTTTTTTTTGGTTAAAACAACTAATCTTTCCAACAGTAGCTCAGGTGACGTCTGAATCGGTGTAACTAATCAGTAACACTTTACAATAAGGTTATATTTATTACATAAATTATATAAAAAAGTACAGTTTGCTAACTCAAGCTTAAACTTCAAAATAAAGAAAACCACTTGTTTTAAAAAAAAAGAAGCATATGACTACATTTTTCCACACAGTGCTATCAAGAATCGATAAGAGAATCGATAAAGAATTGGATCGATAATCAGAATCGTCAGTGGCATTATTATTGATAAAATCTTATCAATTCCCATCCCTATGTGAAGACCGTAAAATAATAATCAAACATTAAAGAACATACATGTTTTTTTTAAGTTTTTTTTTTTAAGAGTTAAAAGATTAAAACATTTTGCTAACATGAGGTCTTATTGTGTCACTGTCAGTCTTTTTACATCAGTGCAAAACTAGGGTATGCAGATTAATTATTATTATTATTATTATTATACATTGTTCATCAGCATGCATTGATTAACCCTCTGAGGTCGGCAAACGCGCCCCCGCGTTTTGCTGGATTTTCTTCACATTGTAGAACTATAAACTTAAATTTCTCCATCATTTATGGTCATACAGAAAAAAGAAATATAAAAAAAGAATCTGTGATATTTCTACTTTTGTATGTGTCCACTTACAATCAAATCAAAACATTGTGCTTTTGAAAAATAAAGAAAATAAACAGGGTGTGCGTTCTGCCTCTCCGTCGCGGTTAACTTTTTTTTCTTGAGCACGTCTATAAACTGAAACAAAACTCAGCGAATACTTGTCACACATTTATGAGCCATATACCTTTATAAACATTTAAGTGTGTACTTTTAAATGATCGGTTTCAAACTGAAAACAAATATTCTCTGTTTAAGTAATTTGTATAAAACCAACAAGATGTCCAGCTTCTCAAACGCTTCCTAATTACTTTTAATTTGAACACGCCCACTCGCGCAAAAGAGATTCACATGCAAATCTTTTTTTTTTTACAGCAGTTAAAAGTTAGTAGCAGTTAACATATTTCTTGTAAATCTTAACTTAAACATTAATGTAATCAAATTAAAATTAAATATAAAACCAAAACTATTTGCCACTGCCAGGGCATTAACGTTTTGTTTAGTTTGTAAAAAATAAATAAATTCCAGAACCTTGATCATAACATTATAACTAGCCCCTTCCGAACAACAACATAAATCTCCTTTGGAGAATCTCAGTCCAAAAAACAAAACAAAAAAAACATTCAGTAATACAGGTTGAGTGGACAAAATTAACTGCATTTATCCATTCTTCCAACTTTACATTTACTTACTCATCTGCACCAAGCTAGTTGCTAAGACACACAAGGTCATTCACATTTTCAGATGATAAAGAAACTCTCTTCTTCTGTACAATATGACCAGCAAGAGAAAACAACCTTTCACAGGGTACGGATGTTGCAGGTGTGGCCAAGTACTTCTGTGCAATGGAGGCCAGCCTGCTGTGTGAGCCTGCATGTTTGGACCACCACTGTAATGGACAGGCCTCTGTACTGATGGTGGGCTCTTCTCTGTATCGACGCACATAGTTCTCAATTGAGTCTTCCTCGGGTTCAGAATCAGACTCTGATGAAGCAGCCAATAGGGCAAACTTTCTCTTTGGTGGCTTTGATGTTGTTGCTTCCACAGGTTCCTCTGCAACAACCCTCTGTTCCTTGAGTAAGTTAGTGACTGAGGCCCACACCTCACCTCTCTCAGCTCTGGGTATACACTTGAGGTCCTTGAATCTCGGGTCTAATGCGGTTGCAATCTTCAGATATGCAATGTTGGCATTTTCCTTGCGTGTCTCCAGGTCTGTTTTGAATGTAGACTTGAATTTGACCACATAGGCAGGGTCATCATCTGAGCTCGCCATCACCCGAGAGAGATGGCAAAAAGCAGGCAGAACCACAGAGCATGAAACATACTTTTCTCCTCCCAGAAGTTCAGTCACATACCTGCAAAAAGTCAAACCCATTTCACTCAAATGTTTTGCATTCACTTATACACAAAAAAAATGTCCTCATATTCATGCTTACACACACATACAGACACAGTATTTCTCTCTCACATGCACTCAGACAAGACAGTGAGAAATGACGTAAAATATACCTGCAGGGCTCCAGTAGCATTTCCAACCTTTGCAGTTTGTCCATTTCAGCTGTTGTTGGCATGGCGATCTTCGTGTTGTGTGTGGTGAGGACATCCCTCAGTGGCTGTTCGTTTCTGCGGACACTTTTTATCATGTCCAGAGTCGAATTCCATCTGGTTGGAATGTCTTGTATAAGCGACTCTTTCTTCTGTCCAAGTTCAATTTGTTTTTGTTCTAATTCTGCAGCACTTGCTGGGCTGTGTTTGAAATGGCCCACAACCTTTCTGCATTTGGCCAGGACATTGTCAAACGCGCTGTTGTGCAGAGATACTGTGACAGAACGCTGGAGACTGTGCGCGACGCAGGGAACGTGTTCAAAAGGCAGATGTCTCGCAGCAGCGATCATATTTCTTGCACTATCTGTGCTAAGTGTGCTTACTTTATTTGAAACGTCCCACTGCTGTGCAACATGAATAAAATGTTCAGCACACGTTTCCGCAAAATGTCTCTCTTGCGTTTTCATTACAGTCAGAGCATGTGAATGCAGTTCCCATTGTTCATCAATGTAATGCACTGTAACTCCGAGGTAATTATGGTTACCCAGCGATGTCCAGTAGTCTCCGGTGAGGGCAACAGTTGGTGCACGTTGTAACGCCGTCGCCTTTATAGTCCTCTCCTTTTCATACAATTCGTGTATTCTTCTTGCGATGGTGCGTCTTGGGGGAGGCTCATACGTGCAGTCATTCGCTGCGATCCTAATAACATTCTTCAGACCGACATCTTCCACAATACTAATCGGCCTGCAGTTTGTAGCTACCCACTTCGCAATGGCATTTGTTAGCTTGTCTTTCTTTTGTTTGTCTATAGTTCGCCCACATGCTGCATCCAATGTAGTCTGCCGAAGCCTTCCTCCACTGTTTGTTTGAGGGTGTGATTTGCTGGCATCAACAGTGTGCATTGCATTTAAGTGATACTTCAGACTCGAAGTACTCCGATGATAAGAAAATTCAGCTTTGCAGTGGTTACAAATAGCTTTAGTTCTATCAACTCGACCATGTGGAAGAGGTTTAAAATAAAAATGTCCATTTAAGAGATCGGTACCTTTTTCCATTTTTCTTTCCGCACCAGATATTTTCTGTTTCGCGCTGCAGCTCTCTTAGGCTCACAACAAATGCTTTCATTGGTTGAGACGCGTGATGACACCCATCCAAAGCAGCCAGTAGCTTACTGAGAAACATCCCACCCCTCCTATGACCCATGGTTTGTGTTGTATTCGGTTGTATAGTCTATCTATGGTATGTGTATTCAGACGCGGTGAGCAACGGACTTTCAAAATAATACTAATAAAAAGTACGTTAATGCGCGATAAACTAATTGTCGGCGTTAATTAATTAATGCGTTAACGCGATAATAACGCGTTAACTTGCCCAGCCCTAATATATATATATATATATATATATATATATATATATATATATATATATATATAAATATAAATATCTATCTATCTATCTATCTATCTATCTATATATATATATATATATATATATATATATATATATATATATATATATATATATATGTGTGTATATAAATATCTATCTATCAATCTATATCTATCTATCTATCTATCTATCTATCTATCTATCTATCTATCTATCTATCTATCTATCTATCTATCTATCTATCTATCTATCTATCTATCTATCTACCGTACATCCTCTAATAAAGGCCCGGGCCTTTATTTTACTCAAGCGCATCGCGGCCCAGGCCTTTATTGGAAGGAGGCCATAATTAGAGACAGGCCTTTATTTGTATTTGAGCAAAACGGACTACCAGTAGAATGAATAAAAACGAGATTTTGTGTCTATTTTAACCTATAAAATACTAGGTTAATTTATTGAAAACGTACAGTTAGTTACCATATAACATTATGGTATGCATACAGAACATTAACAACAAATAAATATAATATAAATAATATTTTTTGTGAAAAGCAATGACTCATTTTGAAACAGTATTTGTTCCAGCAGTAGTAACGTTAGCTCCACAACAGCACGCATCTGTGCATTCATTGATTTCATTCATTCATTCACACACTAGAAACGCGTGTCTTTTTGCGTGTAACTTACAGACACTATTGCGATTAAAACAAAGCAAATAGAACTGACCTATTTCTCAGCTGGATCCGTTGCTCCTCGAAATAATACTTCCAAGCACTTCTGAGGTAAATTTTCCACGATTATTATTACTTAGATAGATGTGTGTTATCCAGCTGATTGTGGGTGTTCAGGTTTGCGTGGATCGCCTTAGATTATTTGCGTTTGAATAACGCGCGCTCTCCGTAATTAAGAGATCAAAGTCAACAGAGTATTTTGAAACTCGTTTGCACTTAAGAAAAAAAGCGAGCCTATCGCGCCAGTGCGATTGTCGATCCCAGGGGGTTAAAAAAATAGATTTTCGCCAAAAATCCTCTTTGGCTCCGCAGCTGCCATGGTAAACAACATTAGCCTACCGGTGACTGAATTCTCACGTGCGAGTCAAGAGCGAAGTGATTGACATAACCAGGCTACCATAGCTATGGCTTGGATTCATTAGCAAACATTGCCCCCCTGTGGTATTTGCATGTTACTATCACAAGCATAATGTTGTGGCCTGCCCAGAAAAACGTTGTATCCAATAATAGCCCCGGCCACTATTAGAGACCGGCCTTTATTTACCTCCGCCAACAGCGAGACCGGCCAATGTTAGAGACCCGGCCACTAATGGAATACAGGCCACTATTAGAGGATTTACGGTATCTATCTATCTATCTATCTATCTATCTATATATGTATACACACACACACACACACATATACATATACATATATATATATATATACACACGTGTATATATATATATATATATATATATATATATAAGACAGAAAATATTACTTGTCTTACCTTATTCTGATTTTATGATACACTCAAAATATTCCACAACAAATCCTTTAAATTTAATGTAAAAATAAAAACGAAAGTAAGCAGTGTTGGTCTCACGTAACCCTCTCATTAGAATCAAAATGTTTCAATATTTGCGATGTATTTGGATGCTAAACTATTCTTTATTATAGGCTTTGTACTTCACTCGTGTTCCAATATCGATGGAAAAAATCATCCTCTTCACGCGCGCAAAAATGTGCTTGGAAACATCACAGTGGAGCTCTGCTTACTGTAAATGGTACAAATTGTACTACTGACTATTTAAACAGAGCAGTGTAATTCGTTTATGTTAGGTTGACTATTTTTATTATTATATTGTATTAGGGCTATAATGAACAGGCTGCGATGTCAAGATTGCAATTCTGGAATGTGTGTGTGTGTGTGACGCGGTTGCGGTTGAAAAGTGGACACAAAAACATAAATAAAATGTTTTAGTTAATTCCTACATCCATAGGAATAAATTGAAAATGCTCGCTCTACTCCGCACCATTATCAATGTCTGTGCGGACGTCTGTATTTTACTAGTATATAGTATACTATAGTTAGCGATTTAAAAGCGCTCAGCGGTGTCACACGTCGATTAACCGGTGGGAAAATTTTATCACAGTCACATCCCTAATATATTTATATATAAATACAATAGGCCTACCTGAAAGAGAATTTTACTTGCCCGACCAGAGTATAGCCTGATTAGAACGTCAATAACAAAAAAAATAACTTGGGAATCACTAAAACGAGAGATTATTCTAATTTCATTACATTCATTTTAAGTTGCAATCAGCAGTTAATAATAAATGTATTACTGATCAATGGTAACAAGGTTGCACTGCTGAGGCTCATGCTGCTTCTCCAGGAGAATTGTAAACAAATGAGCGCAGCACACAAAAAAGCAACCCAGTTAACAACATACTGACTATAAAAATTACAAATATGGAGTTTTTATATATTTTATAACATATGATAGAGTTAAGCAACCTCACTTGACGAGTAGGCAACTATTTCCTGAATACAATCACGATTGAAACTGTGACATTGATTTCATACAACAGGTTAATAAACAGTTACAATTAAGTCACTTACATTTTAGATGCAATATTGACTGTTTTTGTTCTGTTTCAGCAGCAAAAATAGTTAAACAAAGATCACAGCAACTTGTTTTCTCATTACTGAATGATTCAGCATTTTGAAACGAATCGCTTGACTCAAAGATTCAATGGTCAATCCATAAACATCTGTCTCAATCATGAATGACTCAGTCATTGGAATGAATCGTTTGAACGAATGAATCAATGACTCGCTCATTAAGATGGTCGCCTGGCGACACCTAATGGCGGTTTAGTGTTATGTTTAAAAGTATCATTCTTTCCAACGTGCACCATTATCAATGTCCGTGCGGACGTCCGTTTTTTTACTTTCACTTTTATATTAGCGATTTAAAAGCACCCGCTCGTGTCACACGTCGCTTAACCGATGGGAAAATATCCTCACAGTCATATACCTAATAAATTTATATTTAAATACAATAGGCCTACCTAGTAAAACGTTTTATATACTATTTTGATATCCTTTTGGACACAAGAGGGCAGTATAGCCCTATGTTTGCTTTTTTGTTGAAACAAATAGCACTAAATAGCCTGTTTTTAACTTTTTCATACTTTTTGAATTGCAAAAACAGAATAAAATAGGTTTAGTTCTAATATTTGTATAATTTTATATAAAAATAAATGGTGTATAATTAAATTTTAAGAATATATGAGATGTTTTCTGATTCCTTTTTTGACATTATTTTAATCCCTCGCCATGTCAAAACCGTTTGAAATATTTAATATCCGTTCACAATTTAGCATGTTTAATGTATTTTCATCGTGTTAAAAAAGTTTGGTGTGAATAAAAAAAAAAACACTTAGCAGGAGTGGGTAAAAAGCAGAGGCTGAATTTGCAAATAAATCCACATTCAAACCAAAATATCTGACTTCCTATTGGTCGAAGCTAATAACTGTATATTAGAAAGTTGTCCGGCTCGATGAGACCAATGTACGTACTGATTTTTAAAACTGTGGGTAAAACTAACCCCCCCACTTTTGTCAAAAGCATTTTGAAAGTGACACACTTCCTGCTGCCAGTTGGTGGCGCTATAACTTTGACTCACAATAGTTACATCCATCTGATCGGCCTCTTACCACGAACACACTGGTGAAGTTTCATCAAGATCCGTTAATGTATGCAGAAGTTATACCACTTCGTGTTTCTCTTTTCTCGCCATAAATTCGTTTCCTCGCCACGGCCAAACCGTTCGAGATATCAAAAATCCGTCCGCAATTTAGAATCCTCAATGTCTTGACTTCATGCACACCGAGTTTGGTGGGGATTGGATGAATTCTCTAGGAGGAGTACTTCGCATTCCACAGCAAGCGTTCTCCAAACAACCCATAATTGCCGACTTCCTGTTGGGCTGGCGTAAAACTTAGAGCACGAAAGTTGTTCAGCCCGATGTGATCTATATGTGTACCGAGTTTCATATCATTACATGCAAGTGTGTTTGATTTATGGACAAGTGTTCGGATCCCATTCCAGGGGGCGCTGTTGAGCCCCCCTGCCACGCCCGGGTACCAGCTTCAGCCCGGCCCTGATGGCCGCGGGTTCTGACCTGTGTGCAAAGTTTCAAGAGTTTTCGAGCACGTTAAAGGCCCCAAAAGCCCCTGAAACCTTGAAAAACAGGAATTTTAAACAAATCTCACTCAAGAGACAAATCCCCCCACCCCTCACACACACAGAGACGCAGAGGCAGAGAGAGAGAGGGAGAGAATTCTACAAAAAATCACATTCAAACCAAAATATCTCACTTCCTGTTGGTCACAGCTTATGACTATAAATTAGAAAGTTGTCCGGCTTGATGAGAACAATATACATAACGATTTTTGTGACTCTACTTAAAACTAAGCCCCCATTTTTGACTAAAGGTGGCGCTACTGAGCCCCTCACCACGCCCGTTTCTGAAACTTTGCACATGTCTACCGGCTAATAAATGTGATGTGTCTGTCGAGTTTCATCCAATTTCAAGTATGTTAAGAGTCTCAAAAGCATCTGAAAAGAATATTAAAGTTTGATGCGTTGCCACGGCAACAGTATTTAAGATATCAATAAACCTTTCACAGGTCTACATCTGCCGTGTGTCTACATTATACACATAAAGTTTGAAGCAAATCGGGTAAAAATAAGAGGGTGATTTCAAAGCATTTTGAAAGTGACACACTTCCTGCTGCCAGTTGGTGGCGCTATAACTTTGACTCACAATAGTCACATCCATGTGATCGGCCTCTTACAACGAACACACTGCGGAAGTTTCATCAAGATCAGTTAATGTATGCAGAAGTTATAACACACTTCCTGTTTATCTTTTCTCGCTATAAATTCGTTTCATCGCCACGGCCAAACCGTTCGAGATATCAAAAATCCGTCCGCAATTTAGCATCCTCAATATCTTGACTTCATGCTGACCGAGTTTGGTGTGGATCGGATCAATTCCCTAGGAGGAGTACATTAAATTCCACAGCATGCGTTTTTCAAACAACCCATAATAGCTGACTTCCTGTTGGGCAGAGCTAATAACTTAGAGCGCGAAAGTTGTTCGGCCCGATGAGATCTATATGTGTACCGAGTTTCATACTAATACGTTCTTGTATGTGTCCAAGATTTAAGATTGTGTTCTAGGGGGCGCTGTTGAGCCCCCCTGCCACGCCCGGGTACCAGCTTCAGCCCGGCCCTAATGGCCGCGGGTTCTGACCTGCGTGCAAAGTTTCATGAGTTTTTGAGCACGTTAAAGGCCCCAAAAGCCCCCGAACCCTTGAAGAACAATAATAATAATAATAAATATAGCTGCGAGCAGCGATGGCGGGCCCAAGCCGGTGGCACCGCCACCCTGGTGCCTTTAGTTACACTAAAGCCACCGGGGTGGCGGTGTCACCGGCTTGGGCCCTCCATCGCTGCTCGCAGCTATATTTATATATATATATATATATATATATATATATATATATACAGATGGTGGACAACCAGAATGAGACTTTTACCGCCGCCGTTCCCGCGGCGGCAAAATTGGGATGTGTATTTGCTGCCTTTTACCGCTGAGTGGCGCTGTAATCACAGACTTTGAAAAGTGTCCGTTTATTCTCTTTATGACGTAATCTGCCGCGGCAGTAATCTGAGCTGAGGTCACAGATAAATTCAAGATAAATATTGTGGTTAAACGAATTCAAATTAATTAAATTTAAACAAAGTAGACACGTTAAAATTGTGTGCCCAGTTTTTCTATAATTTAGAAAGGCTATGTGTCAATAGGTTACTTGTCATTTACTTACATAAAATTAAAACATTTTCAGGACTTGAAGTTAGCCTACTAACCGATGTTAGTCGGTTTAAGCATTCTTTGTTATATTCAGGCTTACATGTTGTTATGATTATCAATTGAATTATTTAATAAATAATCAACCACAATGCCTATTACTGCCGCAGCAAAAATAAACCAGTCGAATTTCAAAGTCGTTCGCGAAATGACTAGGCTATACCAGGTGGCGCAAGTGACAGGGCAATACAGCAGCAACTGCGGCATTTTAAAAGGTACGTTTCCTATCTGTTTATTTAAAAAAAAAAAAAAAAAAAACTGTTTTCATTATTTGAACAAAAATGAGACTGATTGAATATGTAAAAATATAAAC
Source organism: Rutilus rutilus (assembly GCF_951802725.1). Lineage (NCBI taxonomy): Eukaryota > Metazoa > Chordata > Actinopteri > Cypriniformes > Leuciscidae > Rutilus > Rutilus rutilus. Next base: position 17,029,656 of record NC_140217.1, on the reverse strand, counting down.
AAACAAAGCAGAGAATAAAACAAACTTTTAGGGAAAAAAATATAGGCCTATTATGCTACAACAGAATTGGTTAACATTAACGAAAGCAAAATATGTAAAAATACATTTAAAACAAAATAAAACAAAACAAATCCGAATTCAAATCGGTTCAAATACCGAACAAACAGTAGTAGACCTAGGCTATTCAGACGATAGCTCTGTGATCAGTGCATTAACAATAGCCTCTCGGAGCTTCAAACGATCTGAGATCGAATCTCAGTGTAGCTGGCAGTGTTTATGTTTTTCCGTTCTTGATGCTTAAATATGCATCTGTTTATTAAAGCCAATCATCTTGCTTAATTATCAATTGTACATTACAACATACATTTGCAACATTCCAGGTGTGCCGCTGCAAAGACGACACTGATGAATCTGATGAAGGAAGACAGTCAGCCGATTGCACCAGAAAATGAAGATGATGAAGCTCGTCTTTAATCTGCTAAATTATTTTTTTTTGTGTGTGTGAATCATTCACGAGAATTCAATTCTGTTTTTCAAAACAGATCGAACAAATCAGAAAAATACTTTCAATACAGTATTACTTTCAATTAAAAAATAAACAATGAAAATGTAAAAGAAAAAGAAAATTAATTAAGTTTGAAAACCCATCGCACATTTCAAGGTATGAATAAAGTGTCGGGACAGTTTATTTATTTAAACAGGGTTGCATCGATAGAGTTTATTCCCTTTGTGATGCAAAATAAGAAACACAATCTTATTCTTGCAACATTTTAAATGTCTATTGTCAAAGAAATTCCAGCTAAATTAAAAAATTAAAACGGTACAAAACGAAAAAAGTTCAAAGCAACAAATTAAGAACAGGCGTTTTTCTTTGCCTCTCTCGCGCTGGATATTTTTTTACTAAGTTTGGTCTCCCTCACTGCGCGCGGCGGGTCTTTCTCGAAATTAAGCATTAATAATACAGCTGATAATACTGTATATGTCGCTGTGTGTCATCCACACAAATCACGAAAGAAAAAACTGTAACAAATAGCTTTTGTTCCTTCATAGATAAAGCATGCCTTGCTGAATTCACCTTACAATAAAACGAGGTGGGTCGCGAATTAAAGAGCTCTGTATGCTAAATTGAAATTGTGTGTGGAAAACCTTTAAATACAATCAATAAAACTACAATATATAATTTAATAAGATATAGGGCCTACTGTACATAGGCTATGGACTTTTGGAGATTTTGAGATTAATCCTTAAAAGAATGTTGCCTTTGCCTGCTCATCAGGCTGGCTCCGACACTCTCCATATGAAAGACGGAACATTAACACCTCTGTCCTGCACCCCCACGATAAAGCAACTATTGCCTTCTCCAAACCCCCCACAGGCTAGCGGAGTTTGCAAAACAAAACAAAGAGTTCGCCACTCGTCGTGGTGTGCCAAAACACTTAATTTTAAACTTCAATATTTCATTCAAAACAATCTCAAAACGCGTTGTGACATTTTTTTTTTAAAGCAGTAGCCTAGCCTATATAGATTAAGGGCATTGAAACCAGGATCTTAACTAAAACGCGTTCCGAGTAATCTCTCAAAAATTATGCCACACTACTCCATGTATTTTTTTTTTAAGGACTGCTTTTGAAATCACTATAAATTACTATGCTAATTGTATCGCTCACGAGAGCTCTTCATTTATCTAATTCCTCAATAGAATAGTAAAAATATTCCGCGTCATTGCTCCTAATATCGCCTCTATTTTTAACTTTTGATTCTATTTTTTCAGTTCTAAAATTTATTCTATCTTTGGTTCTATCCTGTTGTAGCCTAATAGGCCTATTTATATAGCCTGTATGAAAAATATGCCTATTAGGCTTAGGGTTTTTTATTTAACCCACTTACATTTTAAAATGCGGCAATTGCTGCTGTTTTGCACAATGTCCCTTTGCGCCACCTGGCGGTCATTTCGGGAACGACTTTGAAATGCGGCTGGTTTATTTTCGCCGCGGTGATTTCGCCGCGGCAGCTGGCGCGGCGGTAATAGGCATTTTGGTTGTCCACCATCTGTATATATATATATATATATATATATATGTAACAAAAAAAATATAATATATACATTATATATGTAACAAAAAATAAATAAATAAATATAAATATATATATATATATATATATATATATATATATGGCGAGGCGAGGAACGGGCAGAGAAGAGCGAACGTTTTTGGACATTCATCATATTGCATTGGTTTTCATTTCTTGTCCTCAAACCAAGCACTAATCTGTTTATTTTTAAGTCACACATTCTCCATTGATTAAAAAAGACAATCAAATGTATTTTTTAATGGTAGTATTATTTTATACAGAAATAAATTATTTATAATTCAGATGAGAATAAAGTTAGTGTTAATTAAAATTGTAAGGAAAACAAATATATTGATCTAAAATCTACCATCATTTGCTGCAAATAGGTTGACTATTTATATTTATTATTATATTTTATTACGGCTGTAATGAACCGGCTGCGATGTCAAGATTGCAATGCTGGAATGCACAGTGTGTGTGTGTGTGTGTGTGTGTGTGTGTGTGTGTGTGTGTGTGTGTGTGTGTGTGTGTGTGTGTGTGTGTGTGTGTGTGAGGCGTGGGCGCGATCGAACAGTGGAAACATAAAAACATAGGCTACTCCGTCAGTTTGTTCATACAGGACATCATTTAAACTGCACTGTGTTTACTTAGGGTGTATTCACACCTGCCTTGTTTGGTTCGATTGAATCGAACTCTAGTTCGTTTCCCCCCTTGGTGCGGACCTTTTGGGCAGGTGTGAATACAGCAATCGAACTCGGGTGCGGACCAAACAATCGAACCGAGACCCAGCTGAAGAGGTGGTCTCGGTACGGTTCCAAACGAACTCTGGTACGGTTCATTTACGGTGTGAACATGAACCGACCCAACTGCAGAAAACTGCGTCTTTTTATTTGACTGCTCTTATGAGGATACTTAACAAAACTGACATTTTGGCATAATGGTGTCTTATTATACAGACATCCAAAGTCTCCCGGAAGTTCCGGCAGTCTCCCGCATGTCGATAGAAGCGCATGAATGCCCGCAAATCATTTAAAATCTCCGGAAATCTAGAGCGAGCGAGCAAGAGTGCGCGCACGGCAGAGAGAGGGAGCGAGAGACCTTGCGTGTGTGTGCCAGCTAGTGTGCCTCACGAAGCGCATGTAAGGACCCAAGCAATCAATTGTCAGTGCGGGCGGGCTTTTATCTATACTACCATAGTTTCTTCATATTGCGTTTGTAAAGAATAACACCAAATCAGTAAAATAACAAATAGGCGATTACATTACGAAATATCTCCTGCTTTTTTTTTTTTTTTGCTTTTTTTTGCACTTCCTGCTTTTCCCTGCTTGAGAATTCCTGTCCAATGAATGGACGACCTTAGCACACGTGTGGTTTTGTTTACACATTTTGGTTCACTTGTAAAAAGAGCAGTGTGAAAACGAACCGTACCAAACAAAAAAAATCAACATTCTATTTGGTCCGGACCAAAGCAAGTGAACTATCGGACTTTCCTGGTGTGAATACACCCTTATATTTATGTACACTCGCAATAAAACACAACATTGTGCTTTTGTAAAAAAACATTCAAGCAATCCCACCCCCGAAATGGCGCTATTTTTTAAATGAAACTAAAATGCTCACGGCTGCATGGGCAATAACACGTCTACAGCGAGGAACGAGCAGAACAGAGTGAATGTTTTTTAGGATGTCCGTATTTCACTTTCGCTCATCATATACTCACCCTCATGTTGTTTTAATCCTTTATGAATTTCTTTCTTCTGCTGAACAGAAAGGAAGATATTTAGGAGAATGTCAGTAACCAGACAGTTTCTGATCCCATTGACTTCCATAGTAGGAAAAAAATGTATACTATGGAAGTCAATGAGACCAGAAACTGTCTGGTTACTGACATTCTTCTAAATATCTTCCTTTCTGTTCAGCAGAAGAAAGAAATTAATAAAGGATTGAAACAACATGAGGGTGAGTATATGATGACAGAATTTTCAATTTAAAGTGGAGTATCCCTTTAAGTTAGCGATTTAAAAGCCCCCGCCGCGGTGTCACACATCAATTAACCAGTGGGAAAAAATTCTCAGTCACATCGCTATTATATTTATATATAAATACAATATACAATGGGCCTACCTGATTTTGAACACAAGAGGGCAGTATAGCCCTATGTATGACTTTTTTTTTTTTTACTAAATAGCGCATTCTGGCTGATTTTAAACTTGTACATAATTCTTGAATTGAAAAAAACTGAATAAACCCAAAACTAGTTCTGTTTCGGTTTAGTTCTGATATTTGTATAATTTTATATAAAAATAAATGGTGTATAATTAAATTTTAAGAAGATATGAGATGTTTTCTGATTCCTTTTTTGACATTATTTTAATCCCTCGCCATGTCAAAACCGTTTGAAATATTTAATATCCGTTCACAATTTAGCATCTTTAATGTATTTTCATCGTGTTAAAAAAGTTTGGTGTGAATAAAAAAAAAAACACTTAGCAGGAGTGGGTAAAAAGCAGAGGCTGAATTTGCAAATAAATTCACATTCAAACCAAAATATCTGACTTCCTATTGGTCGAAGCTAATAACTGTATATTAGAAAGTTGTCTGGCTCGATGAGACCAATGTACGTACTGATTTTTAAAACTGTGGGTAAAACTAACCCCCCCACTTTTGTCAAAAGCATTTTGAAAGTGACACACTTCCTGCTGCCAGTTGGTGGCGCTATAACTTTGACTCACAATAGTTACATCCATCTGATCGGCCTCTTACCACGAACACACTGGTGAAGTTTCATCAAGATCAGTTAATGTATGCAGAAGTTATACCACTTCGTGTTTCTCTTTTCTCGCCATAAATTCGTTTCCTCGCCACGGCCAAACCGTTCGAGATATCAAAAATCCGTCCGCAATTTAGAATCCTCAATGTCTTGACTTCATGCACACCGAGTTTGGTGGGGATTGGATGAATTCTCTAAGAGGAGTACTTCGCATTCCACAGCAAGCGTTTTCCAAACAACCCATAATAGCCGACTTCCTGTTGGGCTGGCGTAAAACTTGACCAGGGGAAAGTTGTTCGGCCCGATGAGATCTATATGTGTACCGAGTTTCATATTAATTAATGCAAGCGTGTTTGATCTATGGACCAAGTTTTGGGACCCCCGTTCAAGGGGGCGCTGTTGAGCCCCCCTGCCACGCCCGGATACCAGCTTCAGCCCGTCCCTGATGGCAGGGGGTTCTGACTTGTGTGCAAAGTTACAAGAGTTTTTGAGCACGTTAAGGACCCCAAAAGCCCCTGAAACCTTGATTAACAATGTAAAAGCAATAGTCAAATCCCCCCCTCCCCTCACACACACAGAGACACAGAGAGAGGGAGAGAAAATTCTTCAGAATATCCACATTCAAACCAAAATATCTCTCTTCCTGTTGGTCAGAGATAGTTCATGTAAATTAGAAAGTTGTCCGTCTTGATGAGAACAATACACATACCAAGTTTTGTTGCTGTTGATAAAACTAACCCCCCCACTTATGACTAAAGGTGGCGCTACTGAGCCCCTCACCACGCCCGTTTCTGAAACTTTGCACATGTCTACTGGCTAATAAATGTGATGTGTCTGTCGAGTTTCATCCAATTTCAAGTATGTTAAGAGTCTCAAAAGCATCAAAAAAGAATATTAAAGTTTGAAGCGTTGCCATGGCAACAGTATTAAAGATATCAAAAATCCTTTCACAGGTCTACATCTGCCGTGTGTTTACATTATACACATAAAGTTTGAAGCAAATCGGGTAAAAATAAGACACTGATTTCAAAGCATTTTGAAAGGGACACACTTCCTGTTGCCAGTTGGTGGCGCTATAACTTTGACTCACAATAGTCACATCCATGTGATCGACCTCTTACAACGAACACACTGCTGAAGTTTAATCAAGATCAGTTAATGTATGCAGAAGTTATAACACACTTCCTGTTTCCATTATTCGCCATAAATTCGTGTCCTCGCCACAGCCAAACCGTTCGAGATATCAAAAATCCGTCCGCAATTTAGCATCCTCAATGTCTTGACTTCATGCTGACTGAGTTTGGAGGCGAATGGATGAATTCCCTAGGAGGAATACATTAAATTCCACAGCATGCGTTTCCAAACAACCCATAATAGCCGACTTCCTGTTGGGCTGGCGTAAAAAGTAAAAGTACGAAAGTTGTTTGGCCCGATGAGATCTATATGTGTACCAAGTTTCATATTATTACATGCAAGCGTGTTTGATTTATGGACCAAGTTTTCGGACCCCGTTCCAGGGGGCGCTGTCGAGCCTCCCTGCCACGCCAGTGTCCCAGCTTCAGCCCGGCCCTAATGGCCGCGGGTTCTGACCTGTGTGCAAAGTTTCAAGAGTTTTCGAGCACGTTAAGGGCCCCAAAAGTGCCCGAAAGGTTGAAAAAAAAATAATAATAAATAATCCTTAGAAGAACAATAGGGCTCTGCGCCCTTTCAGGGCTTGGGCCCTAATAATCCTAACGAAAACAATAGGGCCTTCGCCCCTTCAGGGCTTGGGCCCTAATAAATCAGTACTTTTATTTATGAAGGATGAGTTAAACTGATCAACAGTTACAGTAAAGACATATATAATGTTAAAAATATATATATTTGAAATATATGCTGTTCTTTTGAACTTTACATTCATCAAAGCATTTTGAAAAAAAAAAATCTGTACACAACTGTTTTCAACATTGAAAATAATAATGAATATTTATTGAGCATCAATCATCATATTAGTATGATTTCTGAAGGATCATGTGACACTGAAGACTGGAGTAATGATGCTGAAAACTCAACTTTGATCACAGAAATGAATTACTATGTAAAATATTTTAAAATTGAAAACAGCTGTTTTAAATTGGAATAATATTTCACAATATTACTGTTTTTGTTTGTATTTTTAATCAATAAATGCAGCCTTGGTGAGCAGAAGAGACTTCTCCTAAAAACATTAAAAATCTTACTGACCCCAAACTTTTGAACAATAATATATATATATATATATATATATATATATATATATATACATATATATGTATGTGTGTGTATGTATGTATGTATATATATATATATATATATATATATATAGCTGCGAGCAGCGATGGAGGGCCAAAGCCGGCGGTACCGCCACCCCGGTGCCTTTAGGTAACTAAAGGCACCGGGGTTGCGGTGCCACCGGCTTGGGCCCGTAATCGCTGCTCGCAGCTATATTTAGGGCCCAAGCCCTGAAAGGGCGAAGGCCCTATTGTTTTCGGTAGGATTATTATTATTATTATTATTTTTCTTACGACTATTCAGGCATTTTTGGGGCTCTTAACATGCTCAAAAACTCTTGAAACTTTGCACACGAGTCAGAACCCGCGGCCATCAGGGCCGGGCTGAAGCTGGTACCCGGGCGTGGCAGGGAGGCTCAACAGCGCCCCCTGGAACGGGGTCCGAAAACTTGGTCCATAAATCAAACACGCTTGCATGTAATAATATGAAACTCGGAACACATATAGATCTCATCGGGCCGCACAACTTTCATGCTCTAAGTTTTACGCCAGCCCAACAGGAAGTCGACTATTTAGGGTTGTTTGGAAATGCATGCTTAGGAATTTGAAACACTTCTCTTAGGGAATTCACCCGGTCAGCACCAAACTCGGTGTGCATGAAGTCAAGACATTGAGGATGAAAAATTGCCAGGGGATTTTTGATATCTCGAACGGTTTGGCTGTGGCGAGGAAACGAATTTATGGCGAATAATGGGACACAGGAAGTGTATTATAACTTCTGCATACATTGACTGATCTTGATAAAACTTCAGCAGAGTGTTCTTGCTCAGAGGCTGATCACATTGATGTGACTATTGTGAGTCAAAGTTATAGCGCCACCAACTGGCAGCAGGAAGTGTGTCACTTTCAAAATGCTTTGAAATCACCCTCTTATTTTAACCCGATTTGCTTCAAACTTTATGTGAATAATGTGGACACACGGCAGATGTAGACCTGTGAAAGGTTTATTGATATCTTAGATACTGTTGCCGTGGCAACGCATCAAACTTTAATATTCTTTTTTGATGCTTTTGAGACTCTTAACATACTTGAAATTGCATGAAACTCGACAGACACATCACATTTATTAGCCAGTAGACATGTGCAAAGTTTCAGAAACGGGCGTGGTGAGGGGCTCAGTAGCGCCACCTTTAGTCAAAAATGGGGGCTTAGTTTTACATAGAGTCACTAAACTCGCTATGTATATTGTTCTCATTAAACCGGACAACTTTCTAATTCACACTTATTAGCTGAGAGCAACAGGAAGTCAGATATTTTGGTTTGAATGTGATTTTTTGGAGAATTTTCTCTCTCTCTCTCTCTCTGTCTCTGTGTGTGTGAGGGGTGGGAGGGAATTTCCAATTGATTTCAGTGTGTTTCAAGGTTTCAGGGGCTTTTGGGGCCCTTAACGTGCTCGAAAACTCTTGAAACTTTGCACACAGGTCAGAACCTGCGGCCATCAGGGCCGGGCTGAAGCTGGTACCCGGGCGTGGCAGGGGGGCTCAACAGCGCCCCCTGGAACGGGATCCAAACACTTGTCCATAAATCAAACACACTTGCATGTAATGATATGAAACTCGGTACACATATAGATCACATCGGGCCGAACAACTTTCGTGCTCTAAGTTTTACACCAGCCCAACAGGAAGTCGGCAATTATGGGTTGTTTGGAGAACGCTTGCTGTGGAATTTGAAACACTTCTCCTAGAGAATTAATTAAATCGCCACCAAACTCGGTGTGCATGAAGTCAAGACATTGAGGATGCTAAATTGCGGACGGATTTTTGATATCTCGAACGCTTTGGTCGTGGTGAGGAAATGCATTTATTGCGAGAAAAGAGAAACACGAAGTGGTATAACTTCAGCATACATTAACTGATCTTGATGAAACTTCAGCAGTGTGTTCGTGGTAAGAGGCCGATCAGATGGATGTAACTATTGTGAGTCAAAGTTATAGCGCCACCAACTGGCAGCAGGAAGTGTGTCACTTTCAAAATGTTTTTGACAAAAGTGGGGGGGTTAGGTTTACCCACAATTACAAAAATCAGTAAGTATATTGGTCTCATCGAGCTGGACAACTTTCTAATTTGCAGTCATTAGCTTGGACCAACAGGAAGTCAGATATTTTGGTTTGAATGTGGATTTATTTGCAAATTCAGCCTCTGCTTTTTACCCACTCCTGCTAAGTGTTTTTTTTTTTATTCACACCAAACTTTTTCAACATGATGAAAATACATTAAATATGCTAAATTGAGAACGGATATTGAATATCTCAAACGGTTTTGACATGGCGAGGGATTAAAATAATGTCAAAAAAGGAATCAGAAAACATCTCATATATTCTTAAAATTTAATTATACACCATTTATTTTTATATAAAATTATACAAATATTAGACCTAAACCTATTTTATTCTGTTTTTGCAATTCAAGAAGTATGAAAAAGTTAAAAACAGGCTATTTAGTGCTATTTGTTTCAACAAAAAAGCAAACATAGGGCTATACTGCCCTCTTGTGTCCAAAAGGATATCAAAATAGTATATAAAACGTTTTACTAGGTAGGCCTATTGTATTTAAATATAAATTTATTAGGTATATGACTGTGAGGATATTTTCCCATCGGTTAAGCGACGTGTGACACGAGCGGGTGCTTTTAAATCGCTAATATAAAAGTGAAAGTAAAAAAACGGACGTCCGCACGGACATTGATAATGGTGCACGTTGGAAAGAATGATACTTTTAAACATAACACTAAACCGCCATTAGGTGTCGCCAGGCGACCATCTTAATGAGCGAGTCATTGATTCATTCGTTCAAACGATTCATTCCAATGACTGAGTCATTCATGATTGAGACAGATGTTTATGGATTGACCATTGAATCTTTGAGTCAAGCGATTCGTTTCAAAATGCTGAATCATTCAGTAATGAGAAAACAAGTTGCTGTGATCTTTGTTTAACTATTTTTGCTGCTGAAACAGAACAAAAACAGTCAATATTGCATCTAAAATGTAAGTGACTTAATTGTAACTGTTTATTAACCTGTTGTATGAAATCAATGTCACAGTTTCAATTGTGATTGTATTCAGGAAATAGTTGCCTACTCGTCAAGTGAGGTTGCTTAACTCTATCATATGTTATAAAATATATAAAAACTCCATATTTGTAATTTTTATAGTCAGTATGTTGTTAACTGGGTTGCTTTTTTGTGTGCTGCGCTCATTTATTTACAATTCTCCTGGAGAAGCAGCATGAGCCTCAGCAGTGCAACCTTGTTACCATTGATCAGTAATACATTTATTATTAACTGCTGATTGCAACTTAAAATGAATGTAATGAAATTAGAATAATCTCTCGTTTTAGTGATTAAGTTATTAATAACTTATTAATAAATTGATAAGTTATTTTTTTGTTATTGACGTTCTAATCAGGCTATACTTTGGTCGGGCAAGTAAAATTCTCTTTCAGGTAGGCCTATTGTATTTATATATAAATATATTAGGGATGTGACTGTGATAAAAATTTTCCCACCGGTTAATCGACATGTGACACCGCTGAGGGCTTTTAAATTGCTAACTATAGTATACTATATACTAGTAAAATACAGACATCCGCACAGACATTGATAATGGTGCGGAGTAGAGCGAGCATTTTCAATGTATTCCTATGGATGTAGGAATTAACTAAAACATTTTATTTATGTTTTTGTGTCCACTGTTCAACCGCAACCGCGTCACACACACATTCCAGAATTGCAATCTTGACATTCATTATAGCCCTAATACAATATAATAATAAAAATAGTCAACCTAACATAAACGAATTACACTGCTCTGTTTAAATAGTCAGTAGTACAATCTGTACCATTCACAGTAAGCAGAGCTCCACTGTGATGTTTCCAAGCACATTTTTGCGCGCGTGAAGAGGATGATTTTTTCCATCGATATTGGAACACGAGTGAAGTAGAAAGCCTATAATAAAGAATAGTTTAGCATCCAAATACATCGCAAAAAAAATATACAAATATACATCGCAAAATAAAATATATATATGTGTGTGTGTGTGTGTATATATATATATATATATATATATATATATATATATAAATATAGCTGCGAGCAGCGATGGAGGGCCAAAGCCGGTGGCACCGCCATCCCCGGTGCCTTTAGGTAACTAAAGGCACCGGGGTGGCGGTGCCACCGGCTTGGGCCCGCAATCGCTGCTCGCAGCTATATTTATTATTGTTCTTCAAGGGTTCGGGGGCTTTTGGGGCCTTTAACGTGCTCAAAAACTCATGAAACTTTGCACGCAGGTCAGAACCCGCGGCCATTAGGGCCGGGCTGAAGCTGGTACCCGGGCGTGGCAGGGGGGCTCAATAGCGCCCCCTAGAACACAATCTTAAATCTTGGACACATACAAGAACGTATTAGTATGAAACTCGGTACACATATAGATCTCATCGGGCCGAACAACTTTCACACTCTTAAGTTATTAGCTCTGCCCAACAGGAAGTCAGCTATTATGGGTTGTTTGAAAAACGCATGCTGTGGAATTTAATGTACTCCTCCTAGGGAATTGATCCGATCCACACCAAACTCGGTCAGCATGAAGTCAAGACATTGAGGATGCTAAATTGAGGACGGATTTTTGATATCTCGAACGGTTTGGCCGTGGCGATGAAACGAATTTATAGCGAGAAAAGATAAACAGGAAGTGTGTTATAACTTCTGCATACATTAACTGATCTTGATGAAACTTCCGAAGTGTGTTCGTTGTAAGAGGCCGATCACATGGATGTGACTATTGTGAGTCAAAGTTATAGCGCCACCAACTGGCAGCAGGAAGTGTGTCACTTTCAAAATGCTTTGAAATCACCCTCTTATTTTTACCCGATTTGCTTCAAACTTTATGTGTATAATGTAGACACACGGCAGATGTAGACCTGTGAAAGGTTTATTGATATCTTAAATACTGTTGCCGTGGCAACGCATCAAACTTTAATATTCTTTTCAGATGCTTTTGAGACTCTTAACATACTTGAAATTGGATGAAACTCGACAGACACATCACATTTATTAGCCGGTAGACATGAGCAAAGTTTCAGAAACGGGCGTGGTGAGGGGCTCAGTAGCGCCACCTTTAGTCAAAAATGGGGGCTTAGTTTTAAGTAGAGTCACAAAAATCGTTATGTATATTGTTCTCATCAAGCCGGACAACTTTCTAATTTATAGTCATAAGCTGTGACCAACAGGAAGTGAGATATTTTGGTTTGAATGTGATTTTTTGTAGAATTCTCTCCCTCTCTCTCTCTGCCTCTGCGTCTCTGTGTGTGTGAGGGGTGGGGGGATTTGTCTTTTGAGTGAGATTTGTTTAAAATTCCTGTTTTTCAAGGTTTCAGGGGCTTTTGGGGCCTTTAACGTGCTCGAAAACTCTTGAAACTTTGCACACAGGTCAGAACCCGCGGCCATCAGGGCCGGGCTGAAGCTGGTACCCGGGCGTGGCAGGGGGGCTCAACAGCGCCCCCTGGAATGGGATCCGAACACTTGTCCATAAATCAAACACACTTGCATGTAATGATATGAAACTCGGTACACATATAGATCACATCGGGCTGAACAACTTTCGTGCTCTAAGTTTTACGCCAGCCCAACAGGAAGTCGGCAATTATGGGTTGTTTGGAGAACGCTTGCTGTGGAATGCGAAGTACTCCTCCTAGAGAATTCATCCAATCCCCACCAAACTCGGTGTGCATGAAGTCAAGACATTGAGGATTCTAAATTGCGGACGGATTTTTGATATCTCGAACGGTTTGGCCGTGGCGAGGAAATGAATTTATGGCGAGAAAAGAGAAACACGAAGTGGAATAACTTCTGCATACATTAACTGATCTTGATGAAACTTCACCAGTGTTTTCGTGGTAAGAGGCCGATCAGATGGATGTAACTATTGTGAGTCAAAGTTTATAGCGCCACCAACTGGCAGCAGGAAGTGTGTCACTTTCAAAATGCTTTTGACAAAAGTGGGGGGGTTAGTTTTACCCACAGTTACAAAAATCAGTACGTACATTGGTCTCATCGAGCCGGACAACTTTCTAATATACAGTTATTAGCTTCGACCAATAGGAAGTCAGATATTTTGGTTTGAATGTGGATTTATTTGCAAATTCAGCCTCTGCTTTTTACCCACTCCTGCTAAGTGTTTTTTTTTTATTCACACCAAACTTTTTTAACACGATGAAAATACATTAAAGATGCTAAATTGTGAACGGATATTAAATATTTCAAACGGTTTTGACATGGCGAGGGATTAAAATAATGTCAAAAAAGGAATCAGAAAACATCTCATATCTTCTTAAAATTTAATTATACACCATTTATTTTTATATAAAATTATACAAATATCAGAACTAAACCGAAACAGAACTAGTTTTGGGTTTATTCAGTTTTTTTCAATTCAAGAATTATGTACAAGTTTAAAATCAGCCAGAATGCGCTATTTAGTAAAAAAAAAAGTCATACATAGGGCTATACTGCCCTCTTGTGTTCAAAATCAGGTAGGCCCATTGTATATTGTATTTATATATAAATATAATAGCGATGTGACTGAGAATTTTTTCCCACTGGTTAATCGATGTGTGACACCGCGGCGGGGGCTTTTAAATCGCTAACTTAAAGGGATACTCCACTTTAAATTGAAAATTCTGTCATCATATACTCACCCTCATGTTGTTTCAATCCTTTATTAATTTCTTTCTTCTGCTGAACAGAAAGGAAGATATTTAGAAGAATGTCAGTAACCAGACAGTTTCTGGTCTCATGGACTTCCATAGTATACATTTTTTTCCTACTATGGAAGTCAATGGGATCAGAAACTGTTTGGTTACTGACATTCTCCTAAATATCTTCCTTTCTGTTCAGCAGAAGAAAGAAATTCATAAAGGATTAAAACAACATGAGGGTGAGTATATGATGAGCGAAAGTGAAATACGGACATCCAGTAGGAATGAACTAAAAAACATTCACTCTGTTCTGCTCATTCCTCGCTGTAGACGTGTTATTGCCCATGCAGCCGTGAGCATTTTAGTTTCATTTAAAAAATAGCGCCATTTCGGGGGTGGGATTGCTTGAATGTTTTTTTACAAAAGCACAATGTTGTGTTTTATTGCGAGTGTACATAAATATAAGTAAACACAGTGCAGTTTAAATGATGTCCTGTATGAACAAACCGACGGAGTAGCCTATGTTTTTATGTTTCCACTGTTCGATCGCGCCCACGCCTCACACACACACTGTGCATTCCAGCATTGCAATCTTGACATCGCAGCCGGTTCATTACAGCCGTAATAAAATATAATAATAAATATAAATAGTCAACCTATTTGCAGCAAATGATAGTAGATTTTAGATCAATATATTTGTTTTCCTTACAATTTTAATTAACACTAACTTTATTCTCATCTGAATTATAAATAATTTATTTCTGTATAAAATAATACTACCATTAAAAAATACATTTGATTGTCTTTTTTAATCAATGGAGAATGTGTGACTTAAAAATAAACAGATTAGTGCTCGGTTTGAGGACAAGAAATGAAAACCAATGCAATATGATGAATGTCCAAAAACGTTCGCTCTTCTCTGCCCGTTCCTCGCCTCGCCATATATATATATATATATATATATATATATATATATATATATATATATATATATATATATATATATATATATATATATATATATATTTATTTATTTATTTATTTATTTATTTATTTTTTGTTACATATATATATAATGTATATATACTTCACACTTTTGATAAGCGTTCTGTCCTGAACACATCTACATGAGAATATTCAGTTATAGTAATAGCGCCACCTACTGGTAACAGGAAGTGTCATGTTTAACACGTTGATGCCATTCTAGCAACACGTTAAAAATGCCATTGACTTCTAAACATGCTTGAAACATGTTAAAACATGCTAGCAATACTTAGCTAAGTGCTAAAGCATGCTAATTCAATGAAACAGGATGTTGTTGTTACTCAAGAAGGCAATGTCCAATCTGCGCCAAACTTCACACTTTTAATAAACTTTCTGTCCTGAACACATGACCATGCTCATATTCAGTTACAGTCATAGTGCCACCTGCTGGCAACAGGAAGTGACATGTTAAACACTGTTGTGGACATATAAAAACATATAAAAAAAGTGCCAGCAACTGCTAAACATGCTAACAACATACTAGAAACATGCTAAAACATGCTAGCAAACACTTAGCTAAGTGCTAAAGCATGCTATTGCTGCAATTAAATAGGAATTTGCTGTAACACATGCATGGAATGTCCAATCTGCCCCAAACTTCACACGTTTGATAAGAGTCATGGCCTGAACACATCTACATGAGAATATTCAGTTATAGTAATAGCGCCACCTGCTGTCAACAGGAAGTGACATGTTTAACACTGTTGTGGTCTCCTAATAACATATAAAAAAGAGCCAGCAAGTGCTAAACAGGTTAGCAACATACTAGAAACATGCTAGCAAACACTTAGCTAAGTGCTAAAGCATGCTATTATTGCAATTAAATAGGAATTTGCTGTAACTCAGGCATGGAATGTCCAATCTGCCCCAAACTTTACACGTTTGATAAGAATCATGGCCTGAACACATGTCTATGCTCAAATTCAGTTATAGTAATAGCGCCACCTACTGGCAACAGGAAGTGACATGTTTAACACGTTGATGCCATTCTAGCAACATGTTAAAAATGCCATTGAGTTCTAAACATGCTAGAAACATATTAAAACATGCTAGCAATACTTAGCTAAGTGCTAAAGCATGCTAATTCAATGAAACAGGACTTTGTTGTTACTCAAGAAGGCAATGTACAATCTACCCCAAACTTCACACGTTTGATAAGAGTTATCTCTTGAACACATGTCCATGCTCATATTTAGTTATAGTCATAGCGCCACCTGCTGGCAACAGGAAGTGACGTTTAACACTGTTCTTGACTCCTAATAACATATAAAAAAATGCCAGTAGGTGCTAAACATCCTACCAACATACTAGAGACATGCTAAAATTTACTAGCAAACACTTAGCTAAGTGCTAAAGAATGATATTACTGCAATTAAATATGAATTTGCTGTAACTCAGGCATGGAATGTCCAATCTGCCCCAAACTTCACACTTTTGATAAGCGTTCTGTCCTGAACACATGACCATGCTTATATTCAGTTACAGTCATAGCGCCACCTGCTGGCAACAGGAAGTGACATGTTTAACACTGTTATGGACTCCTAATAACATATAAAAAAGTGCCAGCAAGTGTTAAACATGCTAACAACATACTAGAAACATGCTAAAACATGCTAGCAAACTCTTAGCTAAGTGCTAAAGCATGCTATTATTGCAATTAAATAGGAATTTGCTGTAACTCAGGCATGGAATGTCCAATCTGCCCCAAACTTCACACTTTTGATAAGAGTCATGGCCTGAACACATCTACATGAGAATGTTTAGTTATAGTAATAGCGCCACCTACTGGCAACATGAAGTGACATGTTTAACACGTTGATGCCGTTCTAGCAACATGTTAAAAATGCCATTGAGTTCTAAACATGCTAGAAACATGTTAAAACATGCTAACAATGCTTAGCTAAGTGCTAAAGAATGATAATTCAATGAAACATGACTTTGTTGTTACTCAAGAAGGCCATTTCCAATTTGCACCAAACTTCACACGTTTGATAAGAGTTCTGTCCTGAACACACATCCATGCTCATATTCAGTTATAGTCATAACGCCACCTACTGGCAACAGAAACTGACATGGTTAACACAGTAATGCAGTACTAACCACATAATAATTGTGTACTAAGCATGCTAGAAACAGACTAAACATGCTAGCAACACTTAGCTGAGTCATGAAGCATGCTATTATCACCAATATACAAAACATTTTGTAACTGACTTTGACATACTCTTACTATATATACCTCCTTAAATGTACATTTCCCAACCATGCTCTGTCTTCCTAAAGCCACCGAGTGTTGATGGCACGGGTGCGAGGGCCCTTTCATCGCTGCTTGCAGCTTTAATTTTTATATAAAATTATACAAATATCAGAACTAAACCGAAACAGAACTAGTTTTGGGTTTATTCAGTTTTTTCAATTCAAGAATTATGTACAAGTTTAAAATCAGCCAGAATGCGCTATTTAGTAAAAAAAAGTCATACATAGGGCTATACTGCCCTCTTGTGTTCAAAATCAGGTAGGCCCATTGTATATTGTATTTATATATAAATATATTAGCGATGTGACTGAGAATTTTTTCCCACTGGTTAATCGATGTGTGACACCGCGGCGGGGGCATTTAAATCGCTAACTTAAAGGGATACTCCACTTTAAATTGAAAATTCTGTCATCATATACTCACCCTCATGTTGTTTCAGTCCTTTATGAATTTCTTTCTTCTGCTGAACAGAAAGGAAGATATTTAGAAGAATGTCAGTAACCAGACAGTTTCTGGTCTCATTGACTTCCATAGTATACATTTTTTCCTACTATGGAAGTCAATGGGATCAGAAACTGTCTGGTTACTGACATTCTTCTAAATATTTTCCTTTCTGTTCAGCAGAAGAAAGAAATTCATAAAGGATTAAAACAACATGAGGGTGAGTATATGATGACAGAATTTTAATTTTAAAGTGAAATACGGACGTCAAGTAGGAATGAACTAAAAAAACATTCACTCTGTTCTGCTCGTTCCTCGCTGTAGACGCATTATTGCCCGTGCAGCCGTGAGCATTTTAGTTTCATTTAAAAAATAGCGCCATTTCGGGGGTGGGATTGCTTGAATGTTTTTTTACAAAAGCACAATGTTGTGTTTTATTGCAGTTTAAATGATGTCCTGTATGAACAAAACGAAGGAGTAGCCTGTTTTTATGTTTCCACTGTTCGATCGCGCCCACGCCTCACACACACACACACACACACACACACACTGTGCATTCCAGCATTGCAATCTTGACATCGCAGCCGGTTCATTACAGCCGTAATAAAATATAATAATAAATATAAATAGTCAACCTATTTGCAGCAAATGATAGTAGATTTTAGATCAATATATTTGTTTTCCTTACAATTTTAATTAACACTAACTTTGTTCTCATCTAAATTTTAAATAATTTATTTCTGTATAAAATAATACTACCATTAAAAAATACATTTGATTGTCTTTTTTAATCAATGGAGAATGTGTGACTTAAAAATAAACAGATTAGTGCTCGGTTTGAGGACAAGAAATGAAAACCAATGCAATATGATGAATGTCCAAAAACGTTCGCTCTTCTCTGCCCGTTCCTCGCCTCGCCATATATGTATATATATGTGACCTGATCCAGCAAAATGAGTCACAGTGACCCAAATTTCAAAACTGATATTTTGGTATTAATGGAAAGAGGAGACCATAAGCTTTCAAATGATATCCTAGTCAAAGTCATACCTTGAATGGTTGTAAATATATACACATTTGAATTATGGTCGTCTGCCCTCTTTTTTCCAATTGAAAACCTGAGAAAATCGCTTTTAAAGTTTTTTTGCCCGTTTTTTGTTGATATCTTTCAAAATCCATTGCATTTAAAGGGATGAACTATTTATTGTACAGCTTAATTTGACCAAAGACATTAATATATGCTATTATGCCAGGCTGAAGCTCAAATTATTTTGAAGTTTTTATTTGAATAAATAATTTAAAAGGCACTTTTACAAACATTTACTAAAATCAGAAAGATTGAACAGAGGTGCTACAGTTTTGCTTGAGAGAGGGTGTGTGTGTGTGTGTGTGTGTGTGTGTGTGTGTGTGTGTGTGTGTGTGTCTGTGTGTCTCTCTCTCTGTGTGTGTGTGTGTGTGTTTGTTTGTGTGTGTGTGTGTGTGTGTGTGTGAGAGAGAGAGAGAGAGAGAGAGAGAGAGAGAGAGAGAGAGAGAGAGAGAGAGAGAGAGAGAAAGTGAGAGAGGCAGAGAGACAAGGAAACAGAGAACAAATAATGTTAGCCTATGCAATCATATCTTTGTGTAGGCTAGTTGACAATAACAGTGTAACATATTCATAACGGATATACCAACAGTTAAATATTGGGTTAAAATAAATCAAACACATTGTAATGGATTCTCCTTGCAGATAAATACACTCACAGAATAATTGCACTCACTCACATCTATACACGATAAATACCACAGGGCTGTCACTTTCGCTGTCGCTGTCATCAGAGGATGACACGTCTCCAGATTCAAAACAATCACTGACTAGCCTTAGCCACTCTTGATGACCAGCAGCAGAGCTTAGGTAGGTTAGAAGCCTCCAGTGAGTTCAACGCTTTTGGCGACTTTTTGGCGACTTTGCTCTCTTTTGACAGCGACATTTCTCAAATTAATAATATTTAATCTTTCTGAGGAGATCTGCTAGCTTGTTTACACAGAGCGCCGCGAGTCTGACAGGAGGATGGCTGGACCAATCGCGTGCCGGTCAGTCGAAATGGGGTTTCCCATTGACAAATGATCAGCGTTTGTTTACATTTCTAAGCTTTTTGATTGGTTCTATACAACGTGTAACACCATATTTGGAGAGCAGAGACGTTTCAGGGGATACCCGGGAAATGCTCAGAGGTGATGAGAGGAGTTGAGAAAAGCAATATTCATTTCCAGCGAATTTAGTAAAACTTTGTAAACTTTAATAGTCATTTAAATACATTTACTCAATTATCTGGACTACGAAACTTTAGGAGATTATTTTTGAATGTCTGTTCTTTGAAATTTAGCACAAAAAAATAAATAAAATAAAAAATATTATTTCATTGTTTTTCCACATAAACGGCCCATATCTTAAAATGGAACGTTGCGACTTCCGACTCATTTCGCCAGATCGGGTCACATATATATATATATATTTATTTATTTATTTATTTTTTGTTACATATATATAATGTATATATATATATTTTTTTTTTTTTTTGTTACATTTTTATATATATATACAGTCAGGTCCATAAATATTGGGACATCGACACAATTCTAATCTTTTTGGCTCTATACACCACCACAATGGATTTGAAATGAAACAAACAAGATGTGCTTTAACTGCAGACTTTCAGCTTTAATTTGAGGGTATTTACATCCAAATCAGGTGAACGGTGTAGGAATTACAACAGTTTGTATATGTGCCTCCCACTTTTTAAGGGACCAAAAGTAATGGGACAGATTAACAATCATAAATCAAACTTTCACTTTTTAATACTTGGTTGCAAATCCTTGAGACATTCAGGTCAAGACATTGAGGATGCTAAATTGCGGACGGAATTGTGATATCTCGAACGGTTTGGCCGTGGCGAGGAAACGAATTTATGGCGAATAAGGGAAACAGAAAGTGTTATAACTTCAGCATACATTAACTGATCTTGATGAAACTTCAGCAGTGTGTTCGTTGTAAGAGGCCGATCACATGGATGTGACTATTGTGAGTCAAAGTTATAGCGCCACCAGCTGGCAGCAGGAAGTTTGTCACTTTCAAAATGCTTTGAAATCACCCTCTAATTTTTACCCGATTTGCTTCAAACTTTATGTGTATAATGTAGACACACGGCAGATGTAGACCTGTGAAAGGATTATTGATATCTTAGATACTGTTGCCGTGGCAACGCATCAAACTTTAATATTCTTTTTTGATGCTTTTGAGACTCTTAACATACTTGAAATTGCATGAAACTCGACAGACACATCACATTTATTAGCCAGTAGACATGTGAAAAGTTTCAGAAACGGGCGTGGTGAGGGGCTCAGTAGCGCCACCTTTGGTCAAAAATGGGGGCTTAGTTTTACGTAGAGTCACAAAAATCGGTATGTATATTGTTCTCATCAAGCCGGACAACTTTCTAATTTAGAGTCATTAGCTCCGACCAACAGGAAGTCAGATATTTTGGTTTGAATGTGATTTTTTTGGAGAATTCTCTCTCTCTCTCTCTCTCTGTATCTGTGTCTCTGTGTGTGTGTGTGGGGTGTGGGGGATTTGTCTGTTAGGAGAAATTTGCTTTTATAATTGTTTTCAAGGTTTCAGGGGCTTTTGGGGCCCTTAACGTGCTCGGAAACTCTTGAAACTTTGCACACAGGTCAGAACCTGCGGCCATCAGGGCCGGGCTGAAACTTGTACCCGGGCGTGGCAGGGGGGCTCAACAGCGCCCCCTTGAATGGGGTCCAAAAACTTGGTCCATAGATCAAACTAGCTTGCATGAATTAATATGAAACTCGGTACACATATAGATCTCATCGGGCCGAAAAACTTTCGTGCTCTAAGTTTTACGCCAACCCAACAGGAAGTCGGCTATTATGGGTTGTTTGAAGAACGCTTGCTGTGGAATTTGAAACACTTCTCCTAGAGAATTAATTAAATCGCCACCAAACTCGGTGTGCATGAAGTCAAGACATTGAGGATGCTAAATTGCGGACGGATTTTTGATATCTCAAACGGTTTGGCCGTGGCGAGGACACGAATTTATGGCGAGAAAACAGAAACACGAAGTGTTATAACTTCTGCACACATTAACTGATCTTGATGAAACTTCAGCAGTGTGTTCGTGGTAAGAGGCCGATCAGATGGATGTGACTATTGTGAGTCAAAGTTATAGCGCCACCAACTGGCAGCAGGAAGTGTGTCACTTTCAAAATGTTTTTGACAAAAGTGGGGGGGTTAGTTTTACCCACAATTACCAAAATCAGTACGTATATTGGTCTCATCGAGCCGGACAACTTTCTAATTTACAGTCATTAGCTCCGAGCAACAGGAAGTCAGATATTTTGATTTGAATGTGGATTTTTTGGATATGTCAGACTCTGAGTTTTTAGTTACTCCTAAGTGGTTTATTTTATTCACACCAAACTTTTTCAACATGATAAAAATACATTAAAGATATATATATATATATATATATATATATAAATATAGCTGCGAGCAGCGATGAAGGGCCAAAGCCGGCGGCACCGCCACCCCGGTGCCTTTAGGTAACTAAAGGCATCGGGGTTGCGGTGCCACCGGCTTGGGCCCGTAATCGCTGCTCGCAGCTATATTTATTATTATTTATATATATATATATATATATATATATATATATACAGTGCTATGCATAAGTGAATACACCCATGCTAAAGTTGACTAAAAAGAGGAATAAAAAATCATATTTTGGAAATTGAACTTAATGCCTTAATTTAAAAAATTAGGAAAAATCCAACCTTAAAGGACACCAATTTTCTTTGTGAATGAATAATGTATCGTAAATAAATAAATGTTCTTCCTTAAAATACATGGTGCATAAGTGAGTACACCCCTATGTTAAATTCCCATAGAGGCAGGCAGATTTTTATTTTTAAGTATTTAAAAAAAAAAAAAATTTAGGATACTATGCATCCTGATAAAGTTCCCTTGGCCTTTGGAATTAAAATAGCCCCACATCATCACATAGCCTTCACCATACCTAGAGATTGGCATGGTTTTATTTCAGTTAGCCTAATAGCTAGTTTGATTTGCATTGAGAGATGATCTTATGGAAAGTACCCCATGCCAATCTCTAGGTATGGTGAAGGCTATGTGATGATGTGGGGCTATTTTAATTCCAAAGGCCAAGGGAACTTTATCAGGATGCATAGTATCCTAAATTTTTTTTTTTTAAAATACTTAAAAATAAAAATCTGCCTGCCTCTATGGGAATTTAACATAGGGGTGTACTCACTTATGCACCATGTATTTTAAGGAAGAACATTTATTTATTTACGATACATTATTCATTCACAAAGAAAATTGGTGTCTAATTTTTTTAATTAAGGCATTAAGTTCAATTTCCAAAATATGATTTTTTATTCCTCTTTTTAGTCAACTTTAGCATGGGTGTATTCACTTATGCATTGCACTGTATATATATATATATATATATATATATATATATATATATATATATATATATATATATATATATATATATATATATATATATATATATATATATATATATATGTGTGTGTTCTATAAGCCCTTGTTGATAAAAAGTTGAAGCATATGCTCTTTAGTTGTATGGTGTGACTTGTTTAATTTTATAATGTTACTAGAAGTGGCTTTCTTTTGTTTTGTTTATATTGGGAGTTGAATAAGTAAATGATGTAAATACAATATTCAGCATATATTAGCAGATAGTCTGTTTTTCTTTCTCTTCTTTTTTATTTTTAATTTCAATGCTCTGGACCAGGCAGTCTGTGTTTGTTAGTGCGTGGATGTATATATGTGTATATGTGTGTTGCTCTTCCATCCAATCATATGTCCCTCTCTCTTATCTATTTCTGAATGACTATGGTTAAAGGCTTATTAGTTATTCATTTAAATATTAGGAGTCTACCTCATAAAATTTATTTTCTCAGAGCATGGCTCTCATATAACAAACCTGCTGTTATTACTCTTTCGGAAACTTGGTTAAATAGTAATGTACGTGATGATGAAATAAGCCTTGATGGCTATAATGTATATAGAGCAGACAGAGGCAGTCGTGGTGGAGGAGTTGCTACTTATGTCTCCACAAACCTATCTTCTGAACTTATTGCAAATGAAAGCCCCGTACACTTTGAATGCCTCTTTGTTAGAATATGTTTTCATCAAAACAAACGATTGATTATAGGAAATATATATAGACCCCCGAATTCGTTATCCGAATCAACTAATAATATCCTTAGTACTATTAATTCTTTAAATTGTTTTGATGAAATTATAGTACTGGGAGATTTTAATCGGAACTGGCTTGATAGGTCATCTTTGAAAGAGAGGAATCAATTTGAAAGCCTAAATCTTATTCAATTAATACGGGAACCCACCAGAGTGGAGGGGAACTCCAGGTCTCTCTTAGACTGGATTTTGGTCACGCACCCTGATAGAATTGCTGATTCAGGTGTTTTATCTGATTGTTTCAGTGACCATTAAGTTATTTTTTGTACCTGGAAAATAAGGTTACCTCGTCTACCACCTAAAATAATTAAAGTAAGACAATTAAAAAATATGAATAATGATGCATTCACTCAAGATTTGTTATGTATTAACTGGAATAGGATGGAATTAATCCCTTATGTTGATAATGCCTGGAATTTCTTTTATACTGAGGTATTAAAAATTATAGATAAACATGCTCCATGGGCATCAGTTAAAGTGAAGGGTAGACATCTTCCATGGATTACCGGTGACTTAATATATCTCTTTAAGCAAAGGGACAAGGCTTGGGAAAGATACCACTTAACAAAAGATTTAGCAGATTGGACTGAATATAAGCGATTAAGAAATGTTTGTACTGTTAGAACAAGAAATGCCAAATCTGACTATTATAAAAACTCATTATCAAATGATTTTAAAAATCCGAATTTTTTTTGGAAAAAACTAAATTGCCTGTTGAATAAATCTAATAAGAGCTCCCTTGTAAAAATAAGAATAAATAATAATATCGTTAGCGATCCAACTTCTGTAGCTGACGCTTTTAATCAACACTTTTCTTCTGTTTGTAATCTACGTCCACCTGATTTCTGTTACTCCAACTTTGTAAACAGTAATGTTGCAAACAGTTCTTTTTCATTTACCACAATTCTTCCTACTGAGGTACAGCAGGCAATCTCCAAAATTAAATCTGGAAGTGGAGTCGGTTTAGATGGTCTAGAAATAAAGTTTATTAAAATTGCCTCTCATGTTCTAGCATACCCATTATGTGATTTATTTAATTTATCTATATCTACTTGTAAAGTCCCAGTTATGTGGAAGTGTGCTAGAGTAACACCTTTATACAAAAGTGGTGATCCTTTAGATCCTAACAATTACAGACCAATCTCAATTATTAGTAATGTAGTAAAAGTATTCGAAAAAATTATTTTCAAGAGACTGTTCAAATATATCAATGAGTTTTCAATTTTTTCTCCACATCAATCAGGCTTTAGACCCATTATTCTTACAAAATTTGTTAATGTTACTTTTTCTTTAGACAATAATCTGTCTACTGGAGCAATATTTATAGATCTAACCAAAGCGTTTGATCTGGTTGATCACTATATTCTCCTGGATAAATTATATAACATTGGTCTCTCTGAACAGTCCATTTTATGGTTTAATTCATATCTTCATTGTAGACGCCAGTGTGTAATTGTCAATGGTTCTCTCTCTCAGTTCATGATAATGGAAAAGGGTGTTCAAGGTTCTTGTTTAGGCCCTCTTTTATTTTCAATTTTTATTAATGACCTCTCTCAAATGTGCTCTGATAGTCAAATTCTCCTGTATGCTGATGATACAGTTATTTATTCTTCAAAACGTGACATTAACTTGATTCAATCCTCACTGCAATTTGATTTCAATACTATTCAAAAGTGGTTTTCAGAAAACGGACTTATATTGAATAAAAGTAAATCGTATAGTATGTTATTCCCCACTTGGTCTGCTCGACATAACCAGGGCAATAGTTTATCAATTAAATTCTCAGATGGTACACTTATGGAGAATGTTGAGAAATTCAAATATTTGGGCCTTTGGCTTGATTCCAGCCTCTCCTTCAGGTCTCATATTGACTCTATAGTGAGAAGAGTAAACTATAATTTGAAACTATTATATCGTTCAATTAATTGTTTCTCACTACCGATTAGATTAAGACTTGTAACTCAGCTATTATTTCCCATTATTGATTACGCTGATTTTGTCTATATGAGTACAACAGAATCATGCCTGAAACCCTTAAACGTTGTTTATAACAGTCTCTGTCGATTTGTGTTGAGATGTCCGTTTCTAACCCATCATTGTTATATGTATCAACAATTGAATCTCTTATCACCTAAGGCCAGACGACAGTTACATTGGTTTCAGTTTGTTTATAAATGTATCTTTTTTAATTATCCTTTTTATTTGAAGCAATATTTAGTCCCATATAGATCAACTTATGGCCTGAGACACCTTGATCATCTATTTTTTTTCTGTCCCAAATATTTCAAAAGAAATTGGAAGACGTGCCTTCAAATTCAAAGCTCCCTCTGATTGGAACAGCTTACCTTGTTCCTTAAGGTCCATCTCTTCCTTTTCACTCTTTAAGTCAGCCCTGTTAACTTATTTACAATCCTGTGAACAATGCAAATGTTTCCCTATATGACTTGTGTATGTTTTTAGGGCCCAAGCCCTGAAAGGGCGAAGGCCCTATTGTTTCCGGAAGGAATTTTTTTTTTTTTTTTTTTGCCTTTTTGCCACTTTTGGGGCCCTTAACATGCTCAAAAACTCTTGAAATTTTGCACACACGTCAGAACCCGCGGCCATCAGGGCCGGACTGAAGCTGGTACCCGGGCGTGGCTCGACAGCGCCCCCTGGAATGGTGTCCGAAAACTTGGTCCATAAATCAAACACGCATATGTAATAATATGAAACTCAGTACACATATAGATCTCATCGGGCCGAACAACTTTCGTGCTCTAAGTTTTACAAAAGCCCAACAGGAAGTCGGTTATTATACGTTGTTTGGGGGCACAGATTTGTCTATTCCATTTAATCTTTGTTTTTCAAGGTTTCAGGGGCTTTTGGGGCACTTAACATGCTCAAAAACTCTTGAAACTTTGCACACAGGTCAGAACTCGCGCCCATCAGGGCCGGGCTGAAGCTGGTACCCGGGCGTGGCAGGGGGGCTCAACAGCGCCCCCTTGAACACGTTCTGAAAACTTGGTCCATATATCAAACACGCTTGCATGAATTAATATGAAACTCGGTACACATATAGATCTCATCGGGCCGAACAACTTCCGCACTCTAAGTTATTAGCTCCGCCCAAGAGGAAGTCGGCTATTATGGGTTGTTTGAAAAGCGCATGCTGTGGAATTTGATGTACTCCTCCTAGAGAATTCATCCACTCGACTCCAAACTCAGTCAGCATGAAGTCAAGACATTGAGGATGCTACATTGCGGACAGATTTTTGATATCTCGAACGGTTTGGCCGTGGCGAGGAAACGAATTTATGGCGAGAAAAGATAAAAACGAAGTGTTATAACTTGATGAAACTTCAGCAGTGTGTTCGTGGTAAGAGGCCGATCACATGTATGTAACTATTGTGAGTCAAAGTTATAGTGCCACCAACTGGCAGCAGGAAGTGTGTCACTTTCTAAATGCTTTTGACAAAAGTGAGGGGGTTAATTTTATGTACAGTCACAAAAATCAGTACACATATTGGTCTCATCGAACCGGACAATTTTATAATTTATAGTAATTAGCTCTGAGTAACAGAAGTCAGATATTTTGGTTTGAATGTGGATTTCTTTGCAAAATCAGCCTCTGTATTTTTACCCACTACTCTTAAGTGGTTTATTTTATTCCCACCAAACTTTTTCAACATGATGAAAATACATTAAAGATGCTAAATTGTAAACAGATATTAAATATCTCAATCGGTTTTGCTATGGCGAGGGATTAAAGTAATGTCAAAAAAGGAAACACTAAAAACCTCCTATCTTCTTAAAATGTAATTATACACCATTTATTTCTATATAAAATTATACAAATATCAGAACTAAACCCATTTTATTCTTTTTTTTTTTCAATTTAATAATTGTTTAAGTTTAAAAACATCCAGAATATTTTTTTAGTCCAAAAAATTAATAAATGATGTCATTCATAGTGCTATACTGCCCTCTTGTGTTCAAAATCAGGTAGGCCTATTGTATCTATGTAAAATATACTAGGTATGTGACGGTGAGGAATATTTTACCACCGGTTAATCAACGTGTGACACCGCTGGGGGCTTTTGAATTGCTAACTTAAAAACGAAAGTAAAATATGTTCGTGCGCACTGACATGGATAATGGTGCAGAGCAAGCGTTTTCAATGAATTCCTATGGAAGTAGGTATTAACTAAAAAACGTTCGCTCTTCTCTGCCCGTTCCTCGCCGTTGACGCACACCATATATATATATATATATATATATATATATATTTATTTATTTATTTTGTTACATATATATATAATGTATATATTTTTTTTTGTTACATTTATTATATATATATATATATATATATATATATATATATATATATATATACACTCACCTAAAGGAATATTAGGAACACCTGTTCAATTTCTCATTAATGCAATTATCTAATCAACCAATCACATGGCAGTTGCTTCAATGCATTTAGGGGTGTGGTCCTGGTCAAGACAATCTCCTGAACTCCAAACTGAATGTCAGAATGGGAAAGAAAGGTGATTTAAGCAATTTTGAGAGTGGCATGGTTGTTGGTGCCAGACGGGCCGGTCTGAGCATTTCACAATCTGCTCAGTTACTGGGATTTTCACGCACAACCATTTCTAAGGTTTACAAAGAATGGTGTGAAAAGGGAAAAACATCCAGTATGCGGCAGTCCTGTGGGCGAAAATGCCTTGTTGATGCTAGAGGTCAGAGGAGAATGGGCCGACTGATTCAAGCTGATAGAAGAGCAACTTTGACTGAAATAACCACTCGTTACAACCAAGGTATGCAGCAAAGCATTTGTGAAGCAACAACACGCACAACCTTGAGGTGGATGGGCTACAACAGCAGAAGACCCCACCGGGTACCACTCATCTCCACTACAAATAGGAAAAAGAGGCTACAATTTGCACGAGCTCACCAAAATTGGACAGTTGAAGACTGGAAAAATGTTGCCTGGTCTGATGAGTCTCGATTTCTGTTGAGACATTCAGATGGTAGAGTCAGAATTTGGCGTAAACAGAATGAGAACATGGATCCATCATGCCTTGTTACCACTGTGCAGGCTGGTGGTGGTGGTGTAATGGTGTGGGGGATGTTTTCTTGGCACACTTTAGGCCCCTTAGTGCCAATTGGGCATCGTTTAAATGCCACGGCCTACCTGAGCATTGTTTCTGACCATGTCCATCCCTTTATGACCACCATGTACCCATCCTCTGATGGCTACTTCCAGCAGGATAATGCACCATGTCACAAAGCTCGAATCATTTCAAATTGGTTTCTTGAACATGACAATGAGTTCACTGTACTAAAATGGCCCCCACAGTCACCAGATCTCAACCCAATAGAGCATCTTTGGGATGTGGTGGAATGGGAGCTTCGTGCCCTGGATGTGCATCCCACAAATCTCCATCAACTGCAAGATGCTATCCTATCAATATGGGCCAACATTTCTAAAGAATGCTTTCAGCACCTTGTTGAATCAATGCCACGTAGAATTAAGGCAGTTCTGAAGGCGAAAGGGGGTCAAACACAGTATTAGTATGGTGTTCCTAATAATCCTTTAGGTGAGTGTATATATATATATATATATATAAATATATAAATATAGCTGCGAGCAGCGATGGAGGGCCCAAGCCGGGGTGGCGGTGCCACCGGCTTGGGCCCGCAATCGCTGCTCGCAGCTATATTTTTGTTGTTGTTGTTTTTTTTTTTTTTTTTTTAAATAAGGTTTTCTCCTGTAATATTCTTAAATTATTTCATATTGTTTATATGAATATGTTTTGGATAGAGGAAGGACTGGTTGGTTGATTTGATTGTGTCGAAGAGCTTTATGTGTGAGTATGTAATTGTGTGTAATTGTTTGATGTTATTTTGAGGACCCCCTCGAAAACGAGATGTTCCATCTCAAGGGGTTATCCTTAATAAAATGAAATGAAATGAATTATATGTTCATTAAATAACATTATTATATTTTGTTATATCCAATATATTTTTGTAATATGAAGATTAAAATATTTTGCCCTTTCGATTGTCCAGTTCATAGTGAAATAATCGACTTGGAAAAAAAAGTCAACCGTTTGTGATTATAGAAATTCAGTCTGAGTACAAAGCCGTTTTTTAAATCCAAATTTTGACATAATTTCTGTCATTTTAAAAGATAAAACACAAGGTGCAAGGGGAGCAAACTCAGCAAAGGGAGCAAAAAAAAAAAAAAAACATTATTTCTTTCCCACATTTGAGTCATTATTCTTAAAAGAAATGTAAATTATGCTTGCAATAATAGCTGTAGGTTTATTGGCCTGGATGAGTGTGATTGGCCTAATATTGTGTCCCAGACCGGCATTAAATAATTCGTGAATATTTGTAAATATTCGTGGCTTAAAAGAGTTGAAAAATTGACAGTTCTGTCGATGTTTTGCCCAGGCAGGGTTAGTTAAGTAAAACTAAAACTATTAAAAACATTTATGCTAATCGAAATAAACCTGAAATAAAGGAAAATATAACCATTAGTTGAAAAACTTAAACTAAACGTAAATTAGAAATGTTTTCTTTAATCAACAAACTGTATTCATTTCGGGTTTTTTTTTTTTTTTTTTTTGACCTTCAACTGACGCAATCATTCTCCATTCATTAACCGACAAGATTATGTTAAATTAAAATTACATTTAATTAAATTATAATGAACAAGTGTCTGTGACTGTGACCCATTAAAAATACCCAAACATTTTTTCCAGGGGTTTAGTTTTAGCCTGCGTACAAATAGCAGCAACAGAATAGGGGGATTCATCATGGTATTCACCTGTAGCGCTTCTGTGAATGGAGAAAAAAAACAGGATAAAATCCATAACTCTATACTCTATCCATAACTCTTATGGATAAAAAAAATATTTTAATCCATAAAATTAATAACTCCATAGGAGCATAAGAATTGGATTACCACAAATGATCCGTGCTGAATTGGTCTGGTCTGACTCAGTTCATCATTGATTGGAAGAGAACAGTTCAAACTTACTGGCTGTGGAAATCAGTGGGCGTGTGTCTCATTATACTATAAGCAAAATGCCGTAAAATAACGCGCGCTCTGTGCAACCAAAACGGCGTTTTTTACGGCGTCATATGGCGAGATGAACGGCATAAAAAGCTGTGCTTTACATGCACATTAAAATGCGTGTATTTCGCGCGTTTTTTACGGTGTGTGTAATTACAACGGCGCCGTCAAATACGGTTTAAATCGCCGTATTTGACGCCGTTTGGCTGTAAACGAGATTAATCTATAGCATAATTCTGAACCACTTGGCTTGCCATAGCAAGCGGTGAGAGTGTGCGCGCGTGGCCGGAGGAGGGGCTCTCTTTCTGCTCATTCTTTCAATAACATGCGCCCTGTCACAAGCGCAGCAGTCAGTCATCTATATCACTCACCGATCAAATAAGGCTTTAGCGGGATAAAAATTCGCTTTGGTGGCTGCCAAAAAAAATTCAATGCAGGAAAAACCTTGTTTCATCTTCTCTCTTATTCAGCCTTTTAAATTTCGCGCAGTAGTCAGATGCCTGTTACGTGACAACGGAGCACAGTGAAAGGGAGTGGGAGTGATTGACAGCTAATATTAACCAATCTAAAATCTGCTTTAAAGTTAAGAACGTAAGGATGAAATTTGATTGGTTATGTAACATTGGATAGAATGATGGTACGGCCACCGCGTATCGGCGCACATAAGGTACACACTGTGCAGTAATTTGCGAACAGGTCGCACCACAACCATTATTTGCACTTGCATAAATGCTCCCAAATATATTTTTAGGTTGCACAGATTAAATTTCAGGAGCATATGCGACCATAATGGTCGAAATTTCAAGCCTTGTACAGTGTACGATTTTAACGCAGACTGTCTGGATGAGCATTCATGCAAAATGGAAATACTTGTGTGAGTTTGTAACATTCACAGATAAGGATATAACCAAAAAATGTACGTTTTGCGCCGAGGAAACGTATTGCACATTAAACAGCACACGCATCTGTCAAAGCTCCTGACAGGCAAGTCTGTTAAACATTACGCTTATGCATTAGCTTGAAGCTTAAAATATAGAATTCTCATGTTTTCACGCACCTATCCCGCAACAGCTCACTATGTTTCCCCCACTATTTTTAGATGCATTTTGTCCATAGAAATTATGGATTATTATCAATTTTATCTGATAAATTTCAGTGGAAATTCAAATAACTGGTAAGATATAGTTGACAATTTTAAAGCAGCTTGCCCTCTCAGATGCTCTGACAGATACTGTTGCTGACTGACAGATAAATACTTGCGCTGTTTAATGCGTTTGAGAAGTGGTGCTTTCCTCAGTGCTTAACTTACATTTCACAGGTATATTCTCCATCTGTAAATGTTAGAAAGTCAAACAAATATGTCCATTTCACTGTCAGGAGAGGACGAGCCTTCTGCAAGTGAATCTCCGCTAAAATGCAAGCTTCCGTGAATGAGCGCCGCCGCGCACATGCGTGCCAGTCAGACCAAGCACAATAAAAAAGTAGCGTAATAATTCTGACTAAAATATACATATTGCTCAAATATTTGTTGTTGGAGACAATAAATGTGCCATATGTGGAATTTTAAACCTACAAGTATATTTTTATGAAAGTGACCATTATAATGGGGTAATCAAATGCGGGCTAATATAATTAGTTTGTGCTTTTGTTTTTATTTTCATTTTCATTTTCAGTTTAGCCTTTAGTCAATTTAAAAACAAAAGCATTATTTTTGTTTTTAGATTGTAATGTTACAATGTTAGAATGTAAAGTGATTTTAACCACCTTGCACATTATATATTGCATAGCCTACATTACATTCACTATATTTGTTTCCATATCCTTCAATATCAACATTGTTTGTACGATATCATTGGGCAGGATGTGAAATATATATATTTTTAAATAAATACAGATTTTCTTTATCCAAATAGAAAAACTTAGAAAGTACCAAGATACAGTCAGGTCCATAAATATTGGGACATCGACACAATTCTAATCTTTTTGGCTCTATACAGCACCACAATTGATTTGAAATGAAACGAACAAGATGTGCTTTAACTGCAGACTTTCAGCTTTAATTTGAGGGTATTTACATCCAAATCAGGTGAACGGTGTAGGAATTACAACAGTTTGTACAGTGAGGAAAATAAGTATTTGATAATACACCCTGCTATTTTGTTCTCCCACTTGGAAATCATGGAGGGGTCTGAAATTGTCATCGTAGGTGCATGTCCACTGTGAGAGACATAATCTAAAAAAAAAAAATCCAGAAATCACAATATATGATTTTTTAACTATTTATTTGTATGATACAGCTGCAAATAAGTATTTGAACACCTGTCTATCAGCTAGAATTCTGACCCTCAAAGACCTGTTAGTCTGCCTTTAAAATGTCCACCTCCACTCCATTTATTATCCTAAATTAGATGCACCTGTTTGAGGTCGTTAGCTGCATAAAGACACCTGTCCACCCCATACAATCAGTAAGAATCCAACTACTAACATGGCCAAGACCAAAGAGCTGTCCAAAGACACTAGAGACAAAATTGTACACCTCCACAAGGCTGGAAAGGGCTACGGGGAAATTGCCAAGCAGCTTGGTGAAAAAAGGTCCACTGTTGGAGCAATCATTAGAAAATGGAAGAAGCTAAACATGACTGTCAATCTCCCTCGGACTGGGGCTCCATGCAAGATCTCACCTCGTGGGGTCTCAATGATCCTAAGAAAGGTGAGAAATCAGCCCAGAACTACACGGGAGGAGCTGGTCAATGACCTGAAAAGAACTGGGACCACCGTTTCCAAGGTTACTGTTGGTAATACACTAAGACGTCATGGTTTGAAATCATGCATGGCACGGAAGGTTCCCCTGCTTAAACCAGCACATGTCAAGGCCCGTCTTAAGTTTGCCAATGACCATTTGGATGATCCAGAGGAGTCATGGGAGAAAGTCATGTGGTCAGATGAGACCAAAATAGAACTTTTTGGTCATAATTCCACTAAACGTGTTTGGAGGAAGAAGAATGATGAGTACCATCCCAAGAACACCATCCCAACTGTGAAGCATGGGGGTGGTAGCATCATGCTTTGGGGTGTTTTTCTGCACATGGGACAGGGCGACTGCACTGTATTAAGGAGAGGATGACCGGGGCCATGTATTGCGAGATTTTGGGGAACAACCTCCTTCCCTCAGTTAGAGCATTGAAGATGGGTCGAGGCTGGGTCTTCCAACATGACAATGACCCAAAGCACACAGCCAGGATAACCAAGGAGTGGCTCTGTAAGAAGCATATCAAGGTTCTGGCGTGGCCTAGCCAGTCTCCAGACCTAAACCCAATAGAGAATCTTTGGAGGGAGCTCAAACTCGGTGTTTCTCAGCGACAGCCCAGAAACCTGACTGATCTAGAGAAGATCTGTGTGGAGGAGTGGGCCAAAATCCCTCCTGCAGTGTGTGTGCAAACCTGGTGAAAAACTACAGGAAACGTTTGACCTCTGTAATTGCAAACAAAGGCTACTGTACCAAATATTAACATTGATTTTCTCAGGTGTTCAAATACTTATTTGCTGCTGTATCATACAAATAAATAGTTAAAAAATCATACATTGTGATTTCTGGATTTTTTTTTTTAGATTATGTCTCTCACAGTGGACATGCACCTACGATGACAATTTCAGACCCCTCCCCTAAGTGGGAGAACTTGCAAAATAGCAGGGTGTTCAAATACTTATTTTCCTCACTGTATATGTATGGGATTAATATCCTGCCATGATTCAAAACTGAAAATAAAGTTCTGAAAGGTTGAAACTAAGTGTTCGAAAACTCAAAATCGTACAAAAAAAAGTTTTGCAAGATCGAAAAATAAGATTTGCAAGCTTGCAAAATGTAAAAAAATAAAAATATCTCTGCAAACATTATGTTGTTTTTGAGATTTCCTTCTTCAAAACGGCATACTTTTTTTTACGATGTTGCGCAAACAATTTTTCAGAGTTTCAAATTTGTCAGTGTTCTCCGACTGTATCAGTTTGTTTTCCAGGTTTGAAACCGTGTAAATGGTGATCTGAAAACTGGTGTGCGAATGTGTGAAAAAAAGCTTTGAAACTCTGAAAACAGAGTTTTGCAGGCTTGCAAAGTGATAAAAAATAAAATCTCTGCAAACATAATTTTGTTTTTGAGTTTTCCTTCTTCAGAAGTGCAACACTCTTTTTTACGGTGTTGTGCAATAATTTTTTCAGAGTTTCGAATTTGTCACTGTTCTCCCAGTGTATAGTTTGTTTTCCAGATTTGAAACCTTGTAAATGGTGATCTGAAAACTGGTGTGCGATTAGGTGAAAAAAAGTTTTGAAACTCTGAAAACTGAGGTTCGAAAGGGAGAAACTTATTACATTACTTTACATTTGCACTCCTATTGCAGACTAGTTTTTCAGAGCTGAGTTTACAACACCCACTTTGCGGAGATACGCCCACACAGTTGCGAGCTTGCGACTCACGTGATTTGTGGCAGCGTTGTCACGCAGCTCTGCTCTGAAACTCTGAAACTCCAACATGACATCATGACTTTGCGTAAACATACACGCCACTTTCAAGTCAAGTGGCGTGTAATCTACACGCATTTTGAGCTATCCGCGTGTATGTTCACGCCGAAACGAACCGTCATCTTCCGCGTGTATGTCTACGCCGTTAAATGTCAGAGTGATTTCGCGTGTATGTGTCCGCCGTTAAATGTGCGAGCGAAACGGAGCAAAATGTATATCTACAT
Organism: Rutilus rutilus; assembly: GCF_951802725.1. NCBI lineage: Eukaryota > Metazoa > Chordata > Actinopteri > Cypriniformes > Leuciscidae > Rutilus > Rutilus rutilus. Next base: position 16,993,964 of record NC_140217.1, on the reverse strand, counting down.
CTGGGGATCGATATTTTTTTTCCTAGGATGGTAGGGGAATGGTATTAACCCCAGTGACGGGTAGGTTTAGGGACGGAGTTGGGGTAGGTCATATTTATACAGTAATGTAACGTTACGTCAACGGCGTTGATAAACACGCTGAAAAGCGATTATGCGTGTTGATAGCACGCCAAAAATGGAAATACGAATTGGCGTGTCATACATACGCCATTTCATGAGATCAGTCTGGAAACTCAGACTGAGTGAAAATGAAGCTTTGCAACTTCGCAACTTAAAAAAAAGCCTGGAGGGAGGGCCTTCTGCTCTTGGCCAATGCTTTGCTGTCTGCTGACGTACAGTCCAATCACAAGTCGTATTTACTGGAAAGGTGGGATTGACCGACTGCTCCGCCAATGACGAAATTCTCATGCTCACTCTCCTCACACGGCGAGCGGAGCGACTCACTTTCCTCAGCTGGCGACTCACTCTCCTCACACAGCGAGCGACTCACCTTCCTCAGCTGGCAAATCACTCTCACTCTCCTCACACAGCGAGCGACTCAGTCATGTACATTGGCCTAATGTTATAATAAAATCTCAAGTACTGTATTGGTGCAATAACTAACTTCAGTAAACTGTTACATTTTTGTGTTGTAAAAGTCATTTCTTCGGAACCAATAATCTTAAATTGATTTTCATTGCATTTAAAAAAAAAACACTTATAAAGGCAATTTCCCCATAACTGTAATCTTTCAAGTCAAATTCGATACATTTTAAGTCACTATATTGCTTTTACCAATCAAATTGACTAGTATCAACAAAAAAAAAATTTCCCACTGCAGAGAAAACAGAATCTGCATCAGAGGTGGCATTTATAAAAAGTTTAATATGCAAAACAAGCATAAAAAAAAAACAAAAAAAAAAACATTGTTTTGGTATCAAATATTCAACATGAATGCATGGGGCAAAAACTAAACAATATTTAGTGTATATTATGTGTATGTTATGTTTGTTTAATGACTGCTGCTGGCCAATAAAAACTTATGTATACAATTGTAGTTAAAAAACAAAAAATAATCATAAAACATAATGGGGCATTCATGTTGAATATTCTTTTGAATGGTGTTATCAAATAATAATCTGTTATAATCTGATAGAGAAAAACAACATGCAAGTAATTTATAGGCCTACAGTTAACTAATGTGATCTTTACAAAAACATAATGGTGTATGTAACTTTGAAATGTGTTTTACCTATTTTGATACCAATGTGAATCAGCAAAAATGGAAATGTCACTTTTTCAGAATATTCTATTTTAAAGATAATTTATAAAATAAACTTTAAAAAAAGCCGTGCATCCTGTTTGCGTATCCTGTGCGCTTTCGTCATTGGCGGAGCAGTCGGTCAATCCCACCTTTCCAGTAAATACGACTTGTGATTGGACTGTACGTCAGCAGACAGCAAAGCATTGGCCAAGAGCAGAAAGCCCTCCCTCCAGGCTTTTTTTTTAAGTTGCGAGGTTGCGAAGCTTCATTTTCGCTCAGTCTGAGTTTCAGAGTTTCAGAGCAGAGCTGCGTGACAACGCTGCCACAAATCACGTGAGTCGCAAGCTCGCAACTGTGTGGGCGTATCTCCACAAAGTGGGTGTTGTAAACTCAGCTCTGAAAAAATAGTCTGCAATAGGAGTGCAAATGTAATGTAATGTAATAAGTTTCGCCCTTTCGAACCTCAGTTTTCAGAGTTTCAAAACTTTTTTTCACCTAATCACACACCAGTTTTCAGATCACCATTTACAAGGTTTCAAATCTGGAAAACAAACTAATACACTGGGAGAACAGTGACAAATTCGAAACTCTGAAAAAAATGATTGCACAACACCGTAAAAAAGAGTGTTGCACTTCTGAAGAAGGAAAACTCAAAAACAAAATTATGTTTGCAGAGATTTAATTTTTTTTATCACTTTGCAAGCCTGCAAAACTCTGTTTTCAGAGTTTCAAAACTTTTTTTCACACATTCGCACACCAGTTTTCAGATCACCATTTACAAGGTTTCAAACCTGGAAAACAAACTAATACAGTGGGAGAACACTGACAAATTTGAAACTCTGAAAAATTTTTGCGCAACATCGTAAATTTTTTTTTTGCAGTTCTGAAGAAGGAAATCTCAAAAACAACATAATGTTTGCAGAGATATTTTTATTTTTTTTACATTTTGCAAGCTTGCAAATCTTATTTTTCGATCTTGCAAAACTTTTTTTTGTAAGATTTTGAGTTTTCGAACACTTAGTTTCAACCTTTCAGAACTTTATTTTCAGTTTTGAATCATGGCAGGATATTAATCCCATATACAGTGGATATAGAAAAGAATCACCCCCCTTTAAAATAATCACATTTTGTTGCTTTGCAGCCTGAAATGAAGACAGACACAGTTTTTGTTTCATTCAGCTGTATTTACTCAGAGCAACTTATAACATCCAAGTGAAAGATATAACACCAACATGTCGAAAAAAAAATAAAAAATAAAAATAAAAATCACTGAGTTGGAAAAAGGATCACCCCCTTGTTTCAGTATTTTGTTGAACCACCTTTTGCTTTAATTACAGCCTTTAGTCTGTTGGGATATGTCTCTATTAACTTTACACATCTAGACGTTGCAATATTTGACCACTCTTCTTTGCAGAACTGCTCAAGTTCAGTTAAATTTGATGGTGACCGTTTGTGGACTGCTGTCTTCAAGTCATTCCACAGATTTTCAATGGGGTTTAAGTCTGGGCTCTGACTAGGCCATGCAAGGACATTCACCTTTTTCTCCTTCAACCACTGTGTGGTCAGTTTTGCTGTGTGCTTTGGGTCATTGTCATGTTGGAAGGTAAATCTTCTTCCCATTGACAACTTTCTGGCTGAGAGCAGCAGATTTTCCTCAAGAATTTGACAGTATTTTGCCCCATCCATTTTTCCTTCTATCCTGACAAGTGCTCCAGTCCCTGCTGCAGAGAAACAACCCCATAACATGATATTACCACCTCCATGCTTTACTGTAGGAATGGTGTTATTTGGATGGTGAGCTGTATTTGATTTTCGCCAGACATATCGTTTGGCGTTGAGGCCAAATAATTCAATTTTAGTCTCATCTGACCATAACACCTTTTTCCACGTGGCCTTAGAATCTTCAAGGTGCGTTTTGGCAAAGCTCAGTCGTGACTGCATGTGGCCTTTCTTGAGGAATGGCTTTTTTCTTGCAACCCTTCCATACAAGCCACATTTGTGGAGAATTTGTGATATTGTTGTCACATGCACACAATGACCACTCTTTGTCATGAATTCCTGCAACTGCTTCAGAGTTGCTGTAGGCCTCTTGGTAGCCTCTCTGACCAGTTTCCTCCTGGCTCTTTCATCCAGTTTGGAGCGACGTCCTGACCCAGGGAGTGTCTGTGTTGTACCAAATACCTTCCACTTCTTAATAATAGACTTCACTGTGCTTCTAGGCACTGATAAAGCCTTTGAAATTTTTTTGTATCCATCTCCTGACTTGTGCCTGTCCACAACTTTATCCCGGAGATCTTTTGACAATGCCTTGCCACCCATAGTTGATTGTTTTCTTCAGTTGCACTACCAATGACTGAAATGCTTCAGGAAAAGCTTGTTTCATGCTGAGCTAATCAAAATGACCACAGCTGATCACAGGTGAAAGTCAATTGGCTTTGTGTGCTATTGAGAAGGTGATTAACTACACCTGGTTGGGTTTACAAGTCATTTTTAGGAGGGGGGTGATTCTTTTTCCAACTCAGTGATTCTGTTTTTTAATTTGTAAAAAAAAAATTTGGACAAGTTGGTATTATATCTTTCACTTGGATGTTATAAGTTGTAAATACAGCTGAATAAAACAAAAATATTTTTTGTCCGTTTTCATTTCAGGCTGCAAAGCAACAAAATGTGATTATTTTAAAGGGGGGTGATTCTTTTCTATACCCACTGTATATGTGCCTCCCACTTTTTAAGGGACCAAAAGTAATGGAACAGATTAACAATCATAAATCAAACTTTCACTTTTTAATACTTGGTTGCAAATCCTTTGCAGTCAATTACAGCCTGAAGTCTGGAATGCATAGACATCACCAGACGCTGGGTTTCATCCCTGGTGTTCAGTTCCTGCTTGTTCTTGGGGCATTTTCCCTTCAGTTTTGTCTTCAGCTAGTGAAATGCATGCTCAATCGGATTCAGGTCAGGTGATTGACTTGGCCATTGCATAACATTCCTCTTCTTCCCCTTAAAAAACTCTTTGGTTGCTTTCGCAGTATGCTTCAGGTCATTGTCCATCTGCACTGTGAAGCGCCGTCCAATGAGTTCTGAAGCATTTGGCTGAATATGAGCAGATAATATTGCCTGAAACACTTCAGAATTCATCCTGCTGCTTTTGTCAGCAGTCACATCATCAATAAATACAAGAGAACCAGTTCCATTGGCAGCCATACATTTACATTTACATTTAGTCATTTAGCAGACGCTTTTATCCAAAGCGACTTACAGATTAGGACTAAATAAAGCGAGTCATCATGAAGAGGCAAAAACAACAACAACGCAAGAAGTGCTCAGAATACAAAGTTCAGGCATTATTCAGAGTAGCATAAGTCTGATAAGTGATGTTTCAAAGGATTTTTTTTTTTTTTTTTTTTTTTTTTTTTATGAGGTTAAGTGCTCACGGAAGAGATGGGTTTTCAGCTGTTTTTTGAATGTTGCCAGTGATTCTGCATTCCGGATGAGGCCGGGGAGAGCGTTCCACCAGCATGGCGCTGTGAATGAGAATGTTCTGGAAAGTGATTTTGTGGCTCTCTGTGATGGAACCACGAGACGTCTCTCGTTGATCGATCGTAGGCGTCTGGTAGGGATGTAGACTCGTAGGAGTGAGTGAAAATAGTAGGGAGCTGAGCCTGTGATAGATCTGTAAGCAAGCGTCAATGCCTTGAATTTGATGCGAGCAGCGAGAGGTAGCCAGTGCAGAGAGATGAACAGAGGAGTGACGTGGGCCCTCTTGGGCTCGTTGAAGACAAGACGAGCTGCAGCATTTTGGATCATCTGTAGATCAGCCATACATGCCCACGCCATGACACTACCACCACCATGCTTCACTGATGAGGTGGTATGCTTTGGATCATGAGCAATTCCTTTCCTTCTCCATACTCTTCTCTTCCCATCACTCTGGTACAAGTTGATCTTTGTCTCATCTGTCCATAGGATGTTGTTCCAGAACTGTGAAGGCTTTTTTAGATGTTGTTTGACAAACTCTAATCTGGCCTTCCTGTTTTTGAGGCTCACCAATGGTTTCCATCTTGTGGTGAACCCTCTGTATTCACTCTGGTGAAGTCTTGAAATGAACTCTGGACCTTTTATCTGCTCCTTGTAAATGGGATAATGAGGGAATAACACACACCTGGCCATGGAACAGCTGAGCAGCCAATTGTCCCATTACTTTTGGTCCCTTAAAAAGTGGGAGGCACATATACAAACTGTTGTAATTCCTACACCGTTCACCTGATTTGGATGTAAATACCCTCAAATTAAAGCTGAAAGTCTGCCGTTAAAGCACATCTTGTTAGTTTCATTTCAAATCCATTGTGGTGGTGTAGAGAGCCAAAAAGATTAGAATTGTGTCGATGTCCCAATATTTATGGACCTGACTGTATATATATATCGTATATTGCCATTTAACCAAAAAATACAGAGATATGATTTTTTTTTTTTTTGGCCATATCGCCCAGCCCTAGATAAAATCCAAAATGAGTCGTTCTGGCAGCTTGGTTTTGGACTAATGAGGAAGTTTTGAGTTCTGAAACTTACAGGCTATTTTTATGGTACAGTGACCTCTTAAATGTCAAAATATCAAAGACATTTTTTATTTCTCAATTCATGTCCCCTTTAAATAGTACTTTTTTACTGTCATTTTATATTCAGGTCTTAAAAGCCTGCAGATACTCTGTTGACAAATCCTTCCATGGAAGTACAGTCCTAAACCATTTTATTAATTGTGTGCTTTCATTAAACAGGTGTTGAAATTTGCATTGCGACCCCAGGTCGCTTGATTGATTTCCTGGAGACGGGGAAAACTAACCTACGCCGCTGCACCTACCTGGTCCTGGATGAGGCAGATCGTATGCTGGACATGGGTTTTGAACCTCAAATTCGCAAAGTTGTTGATCAGATTCGTGTGAGTTCTTCTAAAAGTTTCATTCCCCTGTAGGGTTGCAACAGTATGAGATTTTCACAATGTCGCCTCAGAAAATACCACAATTTCATAGTATTACATAATTTGATTCCATATTGATTCATTTGAAATTCTTTCAGCAACATGTCTCAACTTTCGTTCTCATATGTTTCTTTCCCGACTTGTCTCTCATATGGTATATTACTATCAGGACTCTAAATCGGTTTAAGAAACAATAACAAAAAACAGAGATGAATGAAATTTTAACAGGAACATGGACAAAATCAAGTTTAATCATTCTGAAGGGCTTATTAAAAATTGCCATTAACCACTAGGGATGAGCCACGATTTTCAAATATTCGACTAGTTGATTTTATTATAGAATATCGAATAGGTTGTGCGATTATTGTCTTTAAAAAAAATCCCTGTGTTTTCGGTGCTGATGCGGTGGTAACACGTTCATGTAACCAGAGGGTGGCGCTGCCAATAACGCACCTAAAAGCTGGCAATCAACTCTCAGACAACAGAATAAGATACACATTGTCTCACACCAAAGGATGTGAGTGGAGTGGTAATATTTCCTCCAGAGCGGAGAGTGCCTTTCTGGAGATTCCGCTCCGCTTGCTCAGTCCACTCAGGGACACTGGCTCAAAGAATGCCCTTTGTGACATTCTGGTTTGAAAATATGTGATTAGTAGTTGTTCATTTAAGCCATTAGTCTAATTGCATATTTATATTAATTTTATTACTTAAATATATGTGGGAGAGAATACTAAACCATAATGAGCGCTTGATATGATACATTTTAATTGTTTATTAATAAACTTGTTTTCTGTGTCAGTGTCGGCTGCAAAGATGAAGCTGACGATGCTGACTCGCGATCTTCGCAGTAGTGAAAGGAGAGAAATGCACACTTGATACCATTTCTTCTCGTTTTGAATTGCTTTATTTAAAAGTAGACATTTCTCTTTCTCTCTCTCTCTCTCTCTCTCTCTCTATATATATATATATATATATAATATGTATGTGAGGCAAGTAGCCTATACGCTGAGTTTCGGTTCATTTATGAAACGAGCTCCAGTTCACGTGCTATGCAAGTTATCGCACCAGCCTCTACGTCCTGACTATACTGTCTTCTATATTTAGGGGCCAAGCACCGAAGGTGCGGTGGCACCTATTGTATCTGTTCCCGTTCTTATTATTAGGGGTTCAAGCACGAAGTGCTGAAACCCTATTGTAATTGTACTGATTTTTAGGGGTTCAAGCACGAAGTGCTGAAACCCTATTGTAATTGTAAGGATTTTTATTAGGGGTTCAAGCACGAAGTGCTGAAACCCTATTGTAATTGTGCTGATTTTTATTATTAGGGGTTCAAGCATGAAATGCTGAAACCCTATTGTAATTGTGCTGATTTTTATTAGGGGTTCAAGCACGAAGTGCTGAAACCCTATTGTTATTGTAAGGATTTTTAGGGGTTCAAGCACGAAGTGCTGAAACCCTATTGTAATTGTAAGGATTTTTATTAGGGGTTCAAGCATGAAATGCTGAAACCCTATTGTAATCGTCCTGATTTTTATTATTATTATTCTTCCGCCGTAAAACGCATCGTGCAGCCCAAACCGTAAGACCTGGAACCTTGAAACTTTGCCAGATGGTAGTCCTCAATTTGGGGAGAACCTATCAAAGTATGGCCCAGATTGGCCCATAGGTGGAGCTATAATGACCACATTTACTAAATTGCTCATAACTCCTAGACAGTTTGTCCTAGAATCTCAATTTTAGCATCACTGTGATCCCTGGCTCCAGACGGACAAAATGGCTATCTCCAAATTCACCTACGAGCAAAAAAAAAATTTATATGGGCACTTTAGTCCAAAACCTACTTTGGCCAACTAGTCCCTGGTTTTTGGCCCAATCCAGACCAGACCAGTCTAGCACAGTTCTCTGGACTCTCTAGATCAATAATTATTGAAAAAAAGTTGAACTTTTGCATTGGCCTGGCTGTAACAGGGTCATTTAGGAAAGGGGTGGGACATAAAAACACTCAAAAGCCTATACAACCTAAGGGAAAACCCCAAACTTCACAAAAATCGATGAGCATATGTGTCAGAACATGGTGAAGAAGCATGCCAAGTTTCGTGAAGATCGGACAATAGGTGGCGCTATAACTGTCCAAAACGTCTCTTCTTATTAGGGGTTCAAGCATGAAATGCTGAAACCCTATTGTAATCGTCCTGATTTTTAGGGGTTCAAGCACGAAGTGCTGAAACCCTATTGTAATTGCCCTGATTTTTATTAGGGGTTCAAGCACGAAGTGCTGAAACCCTATTGTAATTGTAAGGATTTTTATTATTATTCTTCTGCCGTAAAACGCATCGTGCAGCCCAAACCGTAAGTGCTGGAGACTTGAAACTTTGCCAGATGGTAGTACAAAAATCGAGGAAAGGTTGACAAAGTATGACCCCGATTGGCCCATAGGTGGCGCTATAGCAAGCAAAAGTATGAAATCGCTAATAACTCCTAGACGGTTTGTCATAGACTCAAGTGTCTTATATCACTGTAATCCTTGGCTCAAGACGGACAAAACGTATATCTCCGATTTCATTTCCGCCTGGGAAAATTTTCCGCCATTTTGAATTTTGTCAAAAACCTACTTTTGCGAACTAGTCCTAGGTTTTTCGTCCGATCGGAACCAAACCAGTGCAGAAATGTTCTGTGGAGTCTGAATATCAAGAATTATCGAAAAAAAGTTGAAATTTCGATTCATGGTCGCTAAGGGACGCCAAAACGTACGTTGTGGGAGGAGCCTATTTTACTAAAACGGCTATAACTCGAGAAGTAAATGAGGTATCTTCACCAAACTCGGTACAGATGTGTAAGAGTTCAATTTGAGGTCACAGTAAAAAAATCGCGACGATTGAACACTAGGTGGCGCTATAACTTGAAAAAAACATAAAACAGGCTATAACCACCTGACCGTTAGTCCGATTGACTTGAAAATTGGTATGCAGTGTCTTGGTCCAAGGTGCCATGTATGTGTATGAGGACATTGGCGTATCTCAAAAAACATGGCCGCCATCGGCCAATGAAGTTTGAGCACCTATTAGACAAGGTTAACGGAGGCCGATCGGAACGAAACTCAATGGGCATGTTCGACTCATGGCCCTAGAGGTCTGTAAGAATTTTGAAAGAAATCGGCCACTAGTTGGCGCTAACGAGATTTTTTGGTCCTGTAATCATGTGGTGTTGCACACATCCACAAAATATGCATATCATTTGATAGATCTCCTCATCCCAAACAACTTTGCCTCAAGAACCACTGCTGTCAATCAAACCGTTCATTAAATATTCGCGAACATGTTAAAAACCTACTTTTGCGAACTAGTCCTAGGTTTTTCGCCCGATCGGAACCAAACCAGTCTAGGACAATTCTCTGGACTCTCTAGATCAATAATTATCAAAAAAAGGTTGAACTTTTGCATTTGGATGGCTATAATAGGCTCATTTAAAAAAGGGGTGTGGCAAAATACACTAAAAAGCCTATAAATCCTGAATAAAAACTCAGAACTTCACAAAAATTGGTGAGCATATGTGACATAACATCATTAAGAAGCATGCCTAATTTCATGGAGATCGGAAGATAGGTGGCGCTATAACTGTTAAAAAGCTTTAAAACCATATAATTCCTATGGTACATTGCCTGTATTGGCTGTAAATGGTCTTTTCCATCTATTATGTCAGTCGTTACATGCTTGCTAAATAAAACTTAATAACTTTTGATGCTTTTGTGCTTAAAGGCCTTAAAGGCCTTAATTGCTTGAACCCCGATAAATGCTGCTTGCAGCTTTAATTAGGGGTTCAAGCACGAAGTGCTGAAACCCTATTGTAATTGTAAGGATTTTTATTAGGGGTTCAAGCACGAAGTGCTGAAACCCTATTGTAATTGTACTGATTTTTAGGGGTTCAAGCATGAAATGCTGAAACCCTATTGTAATTGTAAGGATTCGTAAAACGCATCGTGCAGGACAAACCGTAAGGCCTAGAGACTTGAAACCTGGCCAGATGGTAGGCCTCAATTTGGGGACAACCTATCAGAGTATGACCCCGAATGGCCCATAGGTGGCGCTACAGCAACCAAAAGTTCAAAATCACTCATAACTCTTAGACCGCTTGTCCCAGGATCAAGTGTCTTATATCGTTGGAATCCTTGGCTCAAGGCGGACAAAATGGCTATCTCCGATTTGGATGTAGGCAGGGGAAATTCTCTGCTATGTCGGATTTTGTCCAAAACCTACTTTTGCGAACTAGTCCCTGGTTTTTCGCCCGATCGGAACCAGACCAGTCTAGGACAATTCTCTGGACTCTCTAGATCAATAATTATCGAAAAAAAGTTGAACTTTTGCATTTGGGTGGCTGTAACAGGGTCATTTAGAAAAGGGGCGTGGCAAAATACACTAAAAAGCCTATACATCCCAAAGGAAAACTCAGAACTTCACCAAAATTGATGAGCATATGTGTCAGAACATGGTGAGGAAGCATGCAGAGTTTCATGGAGATCGGACCACAGGTGGCGCTATAACTGGCAAAAAGCCTTCATTCTTATTAGGGGTTCAAGCATGAAATGCTGAAACCCTATTGTAATTGTAAGGATTCGTAAAACGCATCGTGCAGGACAAACCGTAAGGCCTAGAGACTTGAAACCTGGCCAGATGGTAGGCCTCAATTTGGGGACAACCTATCAGAGTATGACCCCGAATGGCCCATAGGTGGCGCTACAGCAACCAAAAGTTCAAAATCACTCATAACTCTTAGACCGCTTGTCCCAGGATCAAGTGTCTTATATCGTTGGAATCCTTGGCTCAAGGCGGACAAAATGGCTATCTCCGATTTGGATGTAGGCAGGGGAAATTTTCTGCTATGTCGGATTTTGTCCAAAACCTACTTTTGCGAACTAGTCCCTGGTTTTTCGCCCGATCGGAACCAGACCAGTCTAGGACAATTCTCTGGACTCTCTAGATCAATAATTATCGAAAAAAAGTTGAACTTTTGCATTTGGGTGGCTGTAACAGGGTCATTTAGAAAAGGGGCGTGGCAAAATACACTAAAAAGCCTATACATCCCAAATGAAAACTCAGAACTTCACCAAAATTGATGAGCATATGTGTCAGAACATGGTGAGGAAGCATGCAGAGTTTCATGGAGATCGGACCACAGGTGGCGCTATAACTGGCAAAAAGCCTTCATTCTTATTAGGGGTTCAAGCATGAAATGCTGAAACCCTATTGTAATTGTAAGGATTCGTAAAACGCATCGTGCAGGACAAACCGTAAGGCCTAGAGACTTGAAACCTGGCCAGATGGTAGGCCTCAATTTGGGGACAACCTATCAGAGTATGACCCCGAATGGCCCATAGGTGGCGCTACAGCAACCAAAAGTTCAAAATCACTCATAACTCTTAGACCGCTTGTCCCAGGATCAAGTGTCTTATATCGTTGGAATCCTTGGCTCAAGGCGGACAAAATGGCTATCTCCGATTTGGATGTAGGCAGGGGAAATTCTCTGCTATGTCGGATTTTGTCCAAAACCTACTTTTGCGAACTAGTCCCTGGTTTTTCGCCCGATCGGAACCAGACCAGTCTAGGACAATTCTCTGGACTCTCTAGATCAATAATTATCGAAAAAAAGTTGAACTTTTGCATTTGGGTGGCTGTAACAGGGTCATTTAGAAAAGGGGCGTGGCAAAATACACTAAAAAGCCTATACATCCCAAAGGAAAACTCAGAACTTCACCAAAATTGATGAGCATATGTGTCAGAACATGGTGAGGAAGCATGCAGAGTTTCATGGAGATCGGACCACAGGTGGCGCTATAACTGGCAAAAAGCCTTCATTCTTATTAGGGGTTCAAGCATGAAATGCTGAAACCCATTTGTAATTGTAAGGATTCGTAAAACGCATCGTGCAGGACAAACCGTAAGGCCTAGAGACTTGAAACCTGGCCAGATGGTAGGCCTCAATTTGGGGACAACCTATCAGAGTATGACCCCGAATGGCCCATAGGTGGCGCTACAGCAACCAAAAGTTCAAAATCACTCATAACTCTTAGACCGCTTGTCCCAGGATCAAGTGTCTTATATCGTTGGAATCCTTGGCTCAAGGCGGACAAAATGGCTATCTCCGATTTGGATGTAGGCAGGGGAAATTTTCTGCTATGTCGGATTTTGTCCAAAACCTACTTTTGCGAACTAGTCCCTGGTTTTTCGCCCGATCGGAACCAGACCAGTCTAGGACAATTCTCTGGACTCTCTAGATCAATAATTATCGAAAAAAAGTTGAACTTTTGCATTTGGGTGGCTGTAACAGGGTCATTTAGAAAAGGGGCGTGGCAAAATACACTAAAAAGCCTATACATCCCAAATGAAAACTCAGAACTTCACCAAAATTGATGAGCATATGTGTCAGAACATGGTGAGGAAGCATGCAGAGTTTCATGGAGATCGGACCACAGGTGGCGCTATAACTGGCAAAAAGCCTTCATTCTTATTAGGGGTTCAAGCATGAAATGCTGAAACCCTATTGTAATTGTAAGGATTCGTAAAACGCATCGTGCAGGACAAACCGTAAGGCCTAGAGACTTGAAACCTGGCCAGATGGTAGGCCTCAATTTGGGGACAACCTATCAGAGTATGACCCCGAATGGCCCATAGGTGGCGCTACAGCAACCAAAAGTTCAAAATCACTCATAACTCTTAGACCGCTTGTCCCAGGATCAAGTGTCTTATATCGTTGGAATCCTTGGCTCAAGGCGGACAAAATGGCTATCTCCGATTTGGATGTAGGCAGGGGAAATTCTCTGCTATGTCGGATTTTGTCCAAAACCTACTTTTGCGAACTAGTCCCTGGTTTTTCGCCCGATCGGAACCAGACCAGTCTAGGACAATTCTCTGGACTCTCTAGATCAATAATTATCGAAAAAAAGTTGAACTTTTGCATTTGGGTGGCTGTAACAGGGTCATTTAGAAAAGGGGCGTGGCAAAATACACTAAAAAGCCTATACATCCCAAAGGAAAACTCAGAACTTCACCAAAATTGATGAGCATATGTGTCAGAACATGGTGAGGAAGCATGCAGAGTTTCATGGAGATCGGACCACAGGTGGCGCTATAACTGGCAAAAAGCCTTCATTCTTATTAGGGGTTCAAGCATGAAATGCTGAAACCCATTTGTAATTGTAAGGATTCGTAAAACGCATCGTGCAGGACAAACCGTAAGGCCTAGAGACTTGAAACCTGGCCAGATGGTAGGCCTCAATTTGGGGACAACCTATCAGAGTATGACCCCGAATGGCCCATAGGTGGCGCTACAGCAACCAAAAGTTCAAAATCACTCATAACTCTTAGACCGCTTGTCCCAGGATCAAGTGTCTTATATCGTTGGAATCCTTGGCTCAAGGCGGACAAAATGGCTATCTCCGATTTGGATGTAGGCAGGGGAAATTTTCTGCTATGTCGGATTTTGTCCAAAACCTACTTTTGCGAACTAGTCCCTGGTTTTTCGCCCGATCGGAACCAGACCAGTCTAGGACAATTCTCTGGACTCTCTAGATCAATAATTATCGAAAAAAAGTTGAACTTTTGCATTTGGGTGGCTGTAACAGGGTCATTTAGAAAAGGGGCGTGGCAAAATACACTAAAAAGCCTATACATCCCAAATGAAAACTCAGAACTTCACCAAAATTGATGAGCATATGTGTCAGAACATGGTGAGGAAGCATGCAGAGTTTCATGGAGATCGGACCACAGGTGGCGCTATAACTGGCAAAAAGCCTTCATTCTTATTAGGGGTTCAAGCATGAAATGCTGAAACCCTATTGTAATTGTAAGGATTCGTAAAACGCATCGTGCAGGACAAACCGTAAGGCCTAGAGACTTGAAACCTGGCCAGATGGTAGGCCTCAATTTGGGGACAACCTATCAGAGTATGACCCCGAATGGCCCATAGGTGGCGCTACAGCAACCAAAAGTTCAAAATCACTCATAACTCTTAGACCGCTTGTCCCAGGATCAAGTGTCTTATATCGTTGGAATCCTTGGCTCAAGGCGGACAAAATGGCTATCTCCGATTTGGATGTAGGCAGGGGAAATTTTCTGCTATGTCGGATTTTGTCCAAAACCTACTTTTGCGAACTAGTCCCTGGTTTTTCGCCCGATCGGAACCAGACCAGTCTAGGACAATTCTCTGGACTCTCTAGATCAATAATTATCGAAAAAAAGTTGAACTTTTGCATTTGGGTGGCTGTAAACAGGGTCATTTAGAAAAGGGGCGTGGCAAAATACACTAAAAAGCCTATACATCCCAAAGGAAAACTCAGAACTTCACCAAAATTGATGAGCATATGTGTCAGAACATGGTGAGGAAGCATGCAGAGTTTCATGGAGATCGGACCACAGGTGGCGCTATAACTGGCAAAAAGCCTTCATTCTTATTAGGGGTTCAAGCATGAAATGCTGAAACCCTATTGTAATTGTAAGGATTCGTAAAACGCATCGTGCAGGACAAACCGTAAGGCCTAGAGACTTGAAACCTGGCCAGATGGTAGGCCTCAATTTGGGGACAACCTATCAGAGTATGACCCCGAATGGCCCATAGGTGGCGCTACAGCAACCAAAAGTTCAAAATCACTCATAACTCTTAGACCGCTTGTCCCAGGATCAAGTGTCTTATATCGTTGGAATCCTTGGCTCAAGGCGGACAAAATGGCTATCTCCGATTTGGATGTAGGCAGGGGAAATTTTCTGCTATGTCGGATTTTGTCCAAAACCTACTTTTGCGAACTAGTCCCTGGTTTTTCGCCCGATCGGAACCAGACCAGTCTAGGACAATTCTCTGGACTCTCTAGATCAATAATTATCGAAAAAAAGTTGAACTTTTGCATTTGGGTGGCTGTAACAGGGTCATTTAGAAAAGGGGCGTGGCAAAATACACTAAAAAGCCTATACATCCCAAATGAAAACTCAGAACTTCACCAAAATTGATGAGCATATGTGTCAGAACATGGTGAGGAAGCATGCAGAGTTTCATGGAGATCGGACCACAGGTGGCGCTATAACTGGCAAAAAGCCTTCATTCTTATTAGGGGTTCAAGCATGAAATGCTGAAACCCTATTGTAATTGTAAGGATTCGTAAAACGCATCGTGCAGGACAAACCGTAAGGCCTAGAGACTTGAAACCTGGCCAGATGGTAGGCCTCAATTTGGGGACAACCTATCAGAGTATGACCCCGAATGGCCCATAGGTGGCGCTACAGCAACCAAAAGTTCAAAATCACTCATAACTCTTAGACCGCTTGTCCCAGGATCAAGTGTCTTATATCGTTGGAATCCTTGGCTCAAGGCGGACAAAATGGCTATCTCCGATTTGGATGTAGGCAGGGGAAATTTTCTGCTATGTCGGATTTTGTCCAAAACCTACTTTTGCGAACTAGTCCCTGGTTTTTCGCCCGATCGGAACCAGACCAGTCTAGGACAATTCTCTGGACTCTCTAGATCAATAATTATCGAAAAAAAGTTGAACTTTTGCATTTGGGTGGCTGTAAACAGGGTCATTTAGAAAAGGGGCGTGGCAAAATACACTAAAAAGCCTATACATCCCAAAGGAAAACTCAGAACTTCACCAAAATTGATGAGCATATGTGTCAGAACATGGTGAGGAAGCATGCAGAGTTTCATGGAGATCGGACCACAGGTGGCGCTATAACTGGCAAAAAGCCTTCATTCTTATTAGGGGTTCAAGCATGAAATGCTGAAACCCTATTGTAATTGTAAGGATTCGTAAAACGCATCGTGCAGGACAAACCGTAAGGCCTAGAGACTTGAAACCTGGCCAGATGGTAGGCCTCAATTTGGGGACAACCTATCAGAGTATGACCCCGAATGGCCCATAGGTGGCGCTACAGCAACCAAAAGTTCAAAATCACTCATAACTCTTAGACCGCTTGTCCCAGGATCAAGTGTCTTATATCGTTGGAATCCTTGGCTCAAGGCGGACAAAATGGCTATCTCCGATTTGGATGTAGGCAGGGGAAATTTTCTGCTATGTCGGATTTTGTCCAAAACCTACTTTTGCGAACTAGTCCCTGGTTTTTCGCCCGATCGGAACCAGACCAGTCTAGGACAATTCTCTGGACTCTCTAGATCAATAATTATCGAAAAAAAGTTGAACTTTTGCATTTGGGTGGCTGTAACAGGGTCATTTAGAAAAGGGGCGTGGCAAAATACACTAAAAAGCCTATACATCCCAAATGAAAACTCAGAACTTCACCAAAATTGATGAGCATATGTGTCAGAACATGGTGAGGAAGCATGCAGAGTTTCATGGAGATCGGACCACAGGTGGCGCTATAACTGGCAAAAAGCCTTCATTCTTATTAGGGGTTCAAGCATGAAATGCTGAAACCCTATTGTAATTGTAAGGATTCGTAAAACGCATCGTGCAGGACAAACCGTAAGGCCTAGAGACTTGAAACCTGGCCAGATGGTAGGCCTCAATTTGGGGACAACCTATCAGAGTATGACCCCGAATGGCCCATAGGTGGCGCTACAGCAACCAAAAGTTCAAAATCACTCATAACTCTTAGACCGCTTGTCCCAGGATCAAGTGTCTTATATCGTTGGAATCCTTGGCTCAAGGCGGACAAAATGGCTATCTCCGATTTGGATGTAGGCAGGGGAAATTCTCTGCTATGTCGGATTTTGTCCAAAACCTACTTTTGCGAACTAGTCCCTGGTTTTTCGCCCGATCGGAACCAGACCAGTCTAGGACAATTCTCTGGACTCTCTAGATCAATAATTATCGAAAAAAAGTTGAACTTTTGCATTTGGGTGGCTGTAACAGGGTCATTTAGAAAAGGGGCGTGGCAAAATACACTAAAAAGCCTATACATCCCAAAGGAAAACTCAGAACTTCACCAAAATTGATGAG
This sequence comes from Rutilus rutilus, assembly GCF_951802725.1. Classification (NCBI taxonomy): domain Eukaryota; kingdom Metazoa; phylum Chordata; class Actinopteri; order Cypriniformes; family Leuciscidae; genus Rutilus; species Rutilus rutilus. The sequence goes on along the minus strand of NC_140217.1, from coordinate 16,976,807 downwards.
CATATGTGTCAGAACATGGTGAGGAAGCATGCAGAGTTTCATGGAGATCGGACCACAGGTGGCGCTATAACTGGCAAAAAGCCTTCATTCTTATTAGGGGTTCAAGCATGAAATGCTGAAACCCATTTGTAATTGTAAGGATTCGTAAAACGCATCGTGCAGGACAAACCGTAAGGCCTAGAGACTTGAAACCTGGCCAGATGGTAGGCCTCAATTTGGGGACAACCTATCAGAGTATGACCCCGAATGGCCCATAGGTGGCGCTACAGCAACCAAAAGTTCAAAATCACTCATAACTCTTAGACCGCTTGTCCCAGGATCAAGTGTCTTATATCGTTGGAATCCTTGGCTCAAGGCGGACAAAATGGCTATCTCCGATTTGGATGTAGGCAGGGGAAATTTTCTGCTATGTCGGATTTTGTCCAAAACCTACTTTTGCGAACTAGTCCCTGGTTTTTCGCCCGATCGGAACCAGACCAGTCTAGGACAATTCTCTGGACTCTCTAGATCAATAATTATCGAAAAAAAGTTGAACTTTTGCATTTGGGTGGCTGTAACAGGGTCATTTAGAAAAGGGGCGTGGCAAAATACACTAAAAAGCCTATACATCCCAAATGAAAACTCAGAACTTCACCAAAATTGATGAGCATATGTGTCAGAACATGGTGAGGAAGCATGCAGAGTTTCATGGAGATCGGACCACAGGTGGCGCTATAACTGGCAAAAAGCCTTCATTCTTATTAGGGGTTCAAGCATGAAATGCTGAAACCCTATTGTAATTGTAAGGATTCGTAAAACGCATCGTGCAGGACAAACCGTAAGGCCTAGAGACTTGAAACCTGGCCAGATGGTAGGCCTCAATTTGGGGACAACCTATCAGAGTATGACCCCGAATGGCCCATAGGTGGCGCTACAGCAACCAAAAGTTCAAAATCACTCATAACTCTTAGACCGCTTGTCCCAGGATCAAGTGTCTTATATCGTTGGAATCCTTGGCTCAAGGCGGACAAAATGGCTATCTCCGATTTGGATGTAGGCAGGGGAAATTCTCTGCTATGTCGGATTTTGTCCAAAACCTACTTTTGCGAACTAGTCCCTGGTTTTTCGCCCGATCGGAACCAGACCAGTCTAGGACAATTCTCTGGACTCTCTAGATCAATAATTATCGAAAAAAAGTTGAACTTTTGCATTTGGGTGGCTGTAACAGGGTCATTTAGAAAAGGGGCGTGGCAAAATACACTAAAAAGCCTATACATCCCAAAGGAAAACTCAGAACTTCACCAAAATTGATGAGCATATGTGTCAGAACATGGTGAGGAAGCATGCAGAGTTTCATGGAGATCGGACCACAGGTGGCGCTATAACTGGCAAAAAGCCTTCATTCTTATTAGGGGTTCAAGCATGAAATGCTGAAACCCATTTGTAATTGTAAGGATTCGTAAAACGCATCGTGCAGGACAAACCGTAAGGCCTAGAGACTTGAAACCTGGCCAGATGGTAGGCCTCAATTTGGGGACAACCTATCAGAGTATGACCCCGAATGGCCCATAGGTGGCGCTACAGCAACCAAAAGTTCAAAATCACTCATAACTCTTAGACCGCTTGTCCCAGGATCAAGTGTCTTATATCGTTGGAATCCTTGGCTCAAGGCGGACAAAATGGCTATCTCCGATTTGGATGTAGGCAGGGGAAATTTTCTGCTATGTCGGATTTTGTCCAAAACCTACTTTTGCGAACTAGTCCCTGGTTTTTCGCCCGATCGGAACCAGACCAGTCTAGGACAATTCTCTGGACTCTCTAGATCAATAATTATCGAAAAAAAGTTGAACTTTTGCATTTGGGTGGCTGTAACAGGGTCATTTAGAAAAGGGGCGTGGCAAAATACACTAAAAAGCCTATACATCCCAAATGAAAACTCAGAACTTCACCAAAATTGATGAGCATATGTGTCAGAACATGGTGAGGAAGCATGCAGAGTTTCATGGAGATCGGACCACAGGTGGCGCTATAACTGGCAAAAAGCCTTCATTCTTATTAGGGGTTCAAGCATGAAATGCTGAAACCCTATTGTAATTGTAAGGATTCGTAAAACGCATCGTGCAGGACAAACCGTAAGGCCTAGAGACTTGAAACCTGGCCAGATGGTAGGCCTCAATTTGGGGACAACCTATCAGAGTATGACCCCGAATGGCCCATAGGTGGCGCTACAGCAACCAAAAGTTCAAAATCACTCATAACTCTTAGACCGCTTGTCCCAGGATCAAGTGTCTTATATCGTTGGAATCCTTGGCTCAAGGCGGACAAAATGGCTATCTCCGATTTGGATGTAGGCAGGGGAAATTTTCTGCTATGTCGGATTTTGTCCAAAACCTACTTTTGCGAACTAGTCCCTGGTTTTTCGCCCGATCGGAACCAGACCAGTCTAGGACAATTCTCTGGACTCTCTAGATCAATAATTATCGAAAAAAAGTTGAACTTTTGCATTTGGGTGGCTGTAAACAGGGTCATTTAGAAAAGGGGCGTGGCAAAATACACTAAAAAGCCTATACATCCCAAAGGAAAACTCAGAACTTCACCAAAATTGATGAGCATATGTGTCAGAACATGGTGAGGAAGCATGCAGAGTTTCATGGAGATCGGACCACAGGTGGCGCTATAACTGGCAAAAAGCCTTCATTCTTATTAGGGGTTCAAGCATGAAATGCTGAAACCCTATTGTAATTGTAAGGATTCGTAAAACGCATCGTGCAGGACAAACCGTAAGGCCTAGAGACTTGAAACCTGGCCAGATGGTAGGCCTCAATTTGGGGACAACCTATCAGAGTATGACCCCGAATGGCCCATAGGTGGCGCTACAGCAACCAAAAGTTCAAAATCACTCATAACTCTTAGACCGCTTGTCCCAGGATCAAGTGTCTTATATCGTTGGAATCCTTGGCTCAAGGCGGACAAAATGGCTATCTCCGATTTGGATGTAGGCAGGGGAAATTTTCTGCTATGTCGGATTTTGTCCAAAACCTACTTTTGCGAACTAGTCCCTGGTTTTTCGCCCGATCGGAACCAGACCAGTCTAGGACAATTCTCTGGACTCTCTAGATCAATAATTATCGAAAAAAAGTTGAACTTTTGCATTTGGGTGGCTGTAACAGGGTCATTTAGAAAAGGGGCGTGGCAAAATACACTAAAAAGCCTATACATCCCAAATGAAAACTCAGAACTTCACCAAAATTGATGAGCATATGTGTCAGAACATGGTGAGGAAGCATGCAGAGTTTCATGGAGATCGGACCACAGGTGGCGCTATAACTGGCAAAAAGCCTTCATTCTTATTAGGGGTTCAAGCATGAAATGCTGAAACCCTATTGTAATTGTAAGGATTCGTAAAACGCATCGTGCAGGACAAACCGTAAGGCCTAGAGACTTGAAACCTGGCCAGATGGTAGGCCTCAATTTGGGGACAACCTATCAGAGTATGACCCCGAATGGCCCATAGGTGGCGCTACAGCAACCAAAAGTTCAAAATCACTCATAACTCTTAGACCGCTTGTCCCAGGATCAAGTGTCTTATATCGTTGGAATCCTTGGCTCAAGGCGGACAAAATGGCTATCTCCGATTTGGATGTAGGCAGGGGAAATTCTCTGCTATGTCGGATTTTGTCCAAAACCTACTTTTGCGAACTAGTCCCTGGTTTTTCGCCCGATCGGAACCAGACCAGTCTAGGACAATTCTCTGGACTCTCTAGATCAATAATTATCGAAAAAAAGTTGAACTTTTGCATTTGGGTGGCTGTAACAGGGTCATTTAGAAAAGGGGCGTGGCAAAATACACTAAAAAGCCTATACATCCCAAAGGAAAACTCAGAACTTCACCAAAATTGATGAGCATATGTGTCAGAACATGGTGAGGAAGCATGCAGAGTTTCATGGAGATCGGACCACAGGTGGCGCTATAACTGGCAAAAAGCCTTCATTCTTATTAGGGGTTCAAGCATGAAATGCTGAAACCCATTTGTAATTGTAAGGATTCGTAAAACGCATCGTGCAGGACAAACCGTAAGGCCTAGAGACTTGAAACCTGGCCAGATGGTAGGCCTCAATTTGGGGACAACCTATCAGAGTATGACCCCGAATGGCCCATAGGTGGCGCTACAGCAACCAAAAGTTCAAAATCACTCATAACTCTTAGACCGCTTGTCCCAGGATCAAGTGTCTTATATCGTTGGAATCCTTGGCTCAAGGCGGACAAAATGGCTATCTCCGATTTGGATGTAGGCAGGGGAAATTCTCTGCTATGTCGGATTTTGTCCAAAACCTACTTTTGCGAACTAGTCCCTGGTTTTTCGCCCGATCGGAACCAGACCAGTCTAGGACAATTCTCTGGACTCTCTAGATCAATAATTATCGAAAAAAAGTTGAACTTTTGCATTTGGGTGGCTGTAACAGGGTCATTTAGAAAAGGGGCGTGGCAAAATACACTAAAAAGCCTATACATCCCAAAGGAAAACTCAGAACTTCACCAAAATTGATGAGCATATGTGTCAGAACATGGTGAGGAAGCATGCAGAGTTTCATGGAGATCGGACCACAGGTGGCGCTATAACTGGCAAAAAGCCTTCATTCTTATTAGGGGTTCAAGCATGAAATGCTGAAACCCTATTGTAATTGTAAGGATTCGTAAAACGCATCGTGCAGGACAAACCGTAAGGCCTAGAGACTTGAAACCTGGCCAGATGGTAGGCCTCAATTTGGGGACAACCTATCAGAGTATGACCCCGAATGGCCCATAGGTGGCGCTACAGCAACCAAAAGTTCAAAATCACTCATAACTCTTAGACCGCTTGTCCCAGGATCAAGTGTCTTATATCGTTGGAATCCTTGGCTCAAGGCGGACAAAATGGCTATCTCCGATTTGGATGTAGGCAGGGGAAATTTTCTGCTATGTCGGATTTTGTCCAAAACCTACTTTTGCGAACTAGTCCCTGGTTTTTCGCCCGATCGGAACCAGACCAGTCTAGGACAATTCTCTGGACTCTCTAGATCAATAATTATCGAAAAAAAGTTGAACTTTTGCATTTGGGTGGCTGTAACAGGGTCATTTAGAAAAGGGGCGTGGCAAAATACACTAAAAAGCCTATACATCCCAAATGAAAACTCAGAACTTCACCAAAATTGATGAGCATATGTGTCAGAACATGGTGAGGAAGCATGCAGAGTTTCATGGAGATCGGACCACAGGTGGCGCTATAACTGGCAAAAAGCCTTCATTCTTATTAGGGGTTCAAGCATGAAATGCTGAAACCCTATTGTAATTGTAAGGATTCGTAAAACGCATCGTGCAGGACAAACCGTAAGGCCTAGAGACTTGAAACCTGGCCAGATGGTAGGCCTCAATTTGGGGACAACCTATCAGAGTATGACCCCGAATGGCCCATAGGTGGCGCTACAGCAACCAAAAGTTCAAAATCACTCATAACTCTTAGACCGCTTGTCCCAGGATCAAGTGTCTTATATCGTTGGAATCCTTGGCTCAAGGCGGACAAAATGGCTATCTCCGATTTGGATGTAGGCAGGGGAAATTCTCTGCTATGTCGGATTTTGTCCAAAACCTACTTTTGCGAACTAGTCCCTGGTTTTTCGCCCGATCGGAACCAGACCAGTCTAGGACAATTCTCTGGACTCTCTAGATCAATAATTATCGAAAAAAAGTTGAACTTTTGCATTTGGGTGGCTGTAACAGGGTCATTTAGAAAAGGGGCGTGGCAAAATACACTAAAAAGCCTATACATCCCAAAGGAAAACTCAGAACTTCACCAAAATTGATGAGCATATGTGTCAGAACATGGTGAGGAAGCATGCAGAGTTTCATGGAGATCGGACCACAGGTGGCGCTATAACTGGCAAAAAGCCTTCATTCTTATTAGGGGTTCAAGCATGAAATGCTGAAACCCATTTGTAATTGTAAGGATTCGTAAAACGCATCGTGCAGGACAAACCGTAAGGCCTAGAGACTTGAAACCTGGCCAGATGGTAGGCCTCAATTTGGGGACAACCTATCAGAGTATGACCCCGAATGGCCCATAGGTGGCGCTACAGCAACCAAAAGTTCAAAATCACTCATAACTCTTAGACCGCTTGTCCCAGGATCAAGTGTCTTATATCGTTGGAATCCTTGGCTCAAGGCGGACAAAATGGCTATCTCCGATTTGGATGTAGGCAGGGGAAATTCTCTGCTATGTCGGATTTTGTCCAAAACCTACTTTTGCGAACTAGTCCCTGGTTTTTCGCCCGATCGGAACCAGACCAGTCTAGGACAATTCTCTGGACTCTCTAGATCAATAATTATCGAAAAAAAGTTGAACTTTTGCATTTGGGTGGCTGTAACAGGGTCATTTAGAAAAGGGGCGTGGCAAAATACACTAAAAAGCCTATACATCCCAAAGGAAAACTCAGAACTTCACCAAAATTGATGAGCATATGTGTCAGAACATGGTGAGGAAGCATGCAGAGTTTCATGGAGATCGGACCACAGGTGGCGCTATAACTGGCAAAAAGCCTTCATTCTTATTAGGGGTTCAAGCATGAAATGCTGAAACCCTATTGTAATTGTAAGGATTCGTAAAACGCATCGTGCAGGACAAACCGTAAGGCCTAGAGACTTGAAACCTGGCCAGATGGTAGGCCTCAATTTGGGGACAACCTATCAGAGTATGACCCCGAATGGCCCATAGGTGGCGCTACAGCAACCAAAAGTTCAAAATCACTCATAACTCTTAGACCGCTTGTCCCAGGATCAAGTGTCTTATATCGTTGGAATCCTTGGCTCAAGGCGGACAAAATGGCTATCTCCGATTTGGATGTAGGCAGGGGAAATTTTCTGCTATGTCGGATTTTGTCCAAAACCTACTTTTGCGAACTAGTCCCTGGTTTTTCGCCCGATCGGAACCAGACCAGTCTAGGACAATTCTCTGGACTCTCTAGATCAATAATTATCGAAAAAAAGTTGAACTTTTGCATTTGGGTGGCTGTAACAGGGTCATTTAGAAAAGGGGCGTGGCAAAATACACTAAAAAGCCTATACATCCCAAATGAAAACTCAGAACTTCACCAAAATTGATGAGCATATGTGTCAGAACATGGTGAGGAAGCATGCAGAGTTTCATGGAGATCGGACCACAGGTGGCGCTATAACTGGCAAAAAGCCTTCATTCTTATTAGGGGTTCAAGCATGAAATGCTGAAACCCTATTGTAATTGTAAGGATTCGTAAAACGCATCGTGCAGGACAAACCGTAAGGCCTAGAGACTTGAAACCTGGCCAGATGGTAGGCCTCAATTTGGGGACAACCTATCAGAGTATGACCCCGAATGGCCCATAGGTGGCGCTACAGCAACCAAAAGTTCAAAATCACTCATAACTCTTAGACCGCTTGTCCCAGGATCAAGTGTCTTATATCGTTGGAATCCTTGGCTCAAGGCGGACAAAATGGCTATCTCCGATTTGGATGTAGGCAGGGGAAATTCTCTGCTATGTCGGATTTTGTCCAAAACCTACTTTTGCGAACTAGTCCCTGGTTTTTCGCCCGATCGGAACCAGACCAGTCTAGGACAATTCTCTGGACTCTCTAGATCAATAATTATCGAAAAAAAGTTGAACTTTTGCATTTGGGTGGCTGTAACAGGGTCATTTAGAAAAGGGGCGTGGCAAAATACACTAAAAAGCCTATACATCCCAAAGGAAAACTCAGAACTTCACCAAAATTGATGAGCATATGTGTCAGAACATGGTGAGGAAGCATGCAGAGTTTCATGGAGATCGGACCACAGGTGGCGCTATAACTGGCAAAAAGCCTTCATTCTTATTAGGGGTTCAAGCATGAAATGCTGAAACCCATTTGTAATTGTAAGGATTCGTAAAACGCATCGTGCAGGACAAACCGTAAGGCCTAGAGACTTGAAACCTGGCCAGATGGTAGGCCTCAATTTGGGGACAACCTATCAGAGTATGACCCCGAATGGCCCATAGGTGGCGCTACAGCAACCAAAAGTTCAAAATCACTCATAACTCTTAGACCGCTTGTCCCAGGATCAAGTGTCTTATATCGTTGGAATCCTTGGCTCAAGGCGGACAAAATGGCTATCTCCGATTTGGATGTAGGCAGGGGAAATTTTCTGCTATGTCGGATTTTGTCCAAAACCTACTTTTGCGAACTAGTCCCTGGTTTTTCGCCCGATCGGAACCAGACCAGTCTAGGACAATTCTCTGGACTCTCTAGATCAATAATTATCGAAAAAAAGTTGAACTTTTGCATTTGGGTGGCTGTAACAGGGTCATTTAGAAAAGGGGCGTGGCAAAATACACTAAAAAGCCTATACATCCCAAATGAAAACTCAGAACTTCACCAAAATTGATGAGCATATGTGTCAGAACATGGTGAGGAAGCATGCAGAGTTTCATGGAGATCGGACCACAGGTGGCGCTATAACTGGCAAAAAGCCTTCATTCTTATTAGGGGTTCAAGCATGAAATGCTGAAACCCTATTGTAATTGTAAGGATTCGTAAAACGCATCGTGCAGGACAAACCGTAAGGCCTAGAGACTTGAAACCTGGCCAGATGGTAGGCCTCAATTTGGGGACAACCTATCAGAGTATGACCCCGAATGGCCCATAGGTGGCGCTACAGCAACCAAAAGTTCAAAATCACTCATAACTCTTAGACCGCTTGTCCCAGGATCAAGTGTCTTATATCGTTGGAATCCTTGGCTCAAGGCGGACAAAATGGCTATCTCCGATTTGGATGTAGGCAGGGGAAATTTTCTGCTATGTCGGATTTTGTCCAAAACCTACTTTTGCGAACTAGTCCCTGGTTTTTCGCCCGATCGGAACCAGACCAGTCTAGGACAATTCTCTGGACTCTCTAGATCAATAATTATCGAAAAAAAGTTGAACTTTTGCATTTGGGTGGCTGTAACAGGGTCATTTAGAAAAGGGGCGTGGCAAAATACACTAAAAAGCCTATACATCCCAAATGAAAACTCAGAACTTCACCAAAATTGATGAGCATATGTGTCAGAACATGGTGAGGAAGCATGCAGAGTTTCATGGAGATCGGACCACAGGTGGCGCTATAACTGGCAAAAAGCCTTCATTCTTATTAGGGGTTCAAGCATGAAATGCTGAAACCCTATTGTAATTGTAAGGATTCGTAAAACGCATCGTGCAGGACAAACCGTAAGGCCTAGAGACTTGAAACCTGGCCAGATGGTAGGCCTCAATTTGGGGACAACCTATCAGAGTATGACCCCGAATGGCCCATAGGTGGCGCTACAGCAACCAAAAGTTCAAAATCACTCATAACTCTTAGACCGCTTGTCCCAGGATCAAGTGTCTTATATCGTTGGAATCCTTGGCTCAAGGCGGACAAAATGGCTATCTCCGATTTGCTCGCCCTTCAGGCGCCAATTTTGAGTAAATTGCATTTTTTTGAAAAACCTATTTTTGCTAACTTCTCCGAGGTTTTTAGCCCGATCGGAACCAAACCACTGCAAGAATATTCTCTGGAGTCTGACAATCAATAATCATCCAAAAAATTCAAAATTTCAATTAACGGTCGATAAGGGGAACCAAAATATTTGATGGCACCAGGGCCACTTTTACTGAAACGGTTATAAATTGTGAACGGAAAGAGATTTTTTTGCTGAACTTGGGATACATCTTCCTGAGCTCAATCTGAGATCACTTGAAAAAAATCGCAACAATTGGCCACTTGGTGGCACTATAAAATGGTTATAACTTGTGAACGGAAAGAGATATTTTCACAAAACTTGGGACACATGTTCATGAGCTCATTCTGAGGTCATGTGAAAAAAAATCATGACAATTGGCCACTTGGTGGCACTATAAAATGGTTATAACTTGTGAGCGGAAAGAGACATTTTCGCTAAACTTGGGACACATGTTCATAAGCTCAATCTGAGTTGACATGAAAAAAATCGTGACAATTGGCCACTTGGTGGCGCTATAACAGTGAAAAAAATCATAAAAATAGCTATAAGCGCACCCAACTGTTAGTCAACTGAAAATTGGCACGCAGTGTCTTTGTCCAGGGTGCCATGATAGTCTATGAGAACATTGGTGTATCTCAAAAAAACTCAGTATACGTCATTGGCACAATGCCTTGAAGGAGCCTTAGAAGTTTCAAGCCAGTGTTTTTTCACAGGTGTGACCTCCTAAGTCTCCTGAATCCTTGCCGAGTCCAACAATACCAAACATGCCAGGTTTCACCTTATGGTTTTTGTAAGTGTCATTTAGAGCTTTAAAAATTTGTGTTTATCTTCAAAGCCGTTAGTCCGATCGAGACAACAACAAAAAAACAAAGGAAATTTGAAAACATAGGTAAATAGCTAAACAATAATGCCAAAATGTTAAAATTATGATAGGAACTGACAAAAAAATTAATTAAATCCAACCAATTTCACCCATGGATCATTTTGATGCTCTCACATGTTTGAAACGAACAATGATGGGTTGTGGTAAAATTTGTTTTGAATTGGGACTGGCGAATCCCCGTCCATACTGTCAATGACCATTCGCAAAGACCCGCCCACTTTAGTTACTGTTGCTATGTCTGACAAGCGACGCCACTCTCACACCACACCAAGTTCTCACGCAGTGAAAAATACATGGAAATACATGCGGATCAGAGAGGAGACTGCGCGCTGTCAGACAAGTACTTTTGATATGAAACAAATGGCGCTTTTCCACTACACAGTACCAGCTCGCCTCGACTCGACTCGACTTTGTTTGGTTTTCCACTGTGTAAAAGTTGTACCTGTACCTGCTTCCAGGTACTTTTTTTCGTACCACCTCCGGCGAGGTTCTAAGCGAGTTGAGACGATACTAAAATGTGACGTGAAAACACGGCAGACTGCTGATTGGTCCGAGATAATCATCACTATTCACTGCGTCATCATTGCACACGCCAGACGGAGTATCCTGAATAAAAAACAGCAAAAACAAAAACATCCAAAAACAGCATACACTCGATTTCCTCCATTGTCCTGTGTGTGTGGCAGCGGATGTATCTCGCTTAGAAGATTAAGTCACGGCAGTTTCCTGCGGCGTCACTATGACGATCAGGTACTATTGTGGAGGTACTATCTGCAATGGAAAACGGAGCGAAAAGCGAGCCGAGTCGAGTCGAGTTGAGCTGGTACTGGTAATGGAAAAGCACCAAAAGTCTCACCTTTCAAATGTAGTCATTTTTTAGAGACATTTAAACAATAAAAACCGTTTTGTGACTCTTTAATGTGTCTGACAGATCGCTGTAGACTCGACCCATACACAAAAGAAATGTATTTGAAATATATTTTCTGAATATATTTTTGGAATATATGCAAATATTTGAAATTGGCCCAATACATATATTTTAGTTAAATATATGTAAATATATTTAGAAATTTTAAAAGTCAACATTTTCACAAACAAACAACACATTTTCAATTTATTTTTTAGATAGACCACTTCAGCCATGGATGTGGGCATGGGAGAGCAGTGCTCAACTTCACCCACCCACATTATTCCTACTGGTCGGTGATCGAACCGGCAACCCTTCGATTATAAGCCCAAAGCCCTAACCAGTAGGCCACAGCTGCCCCTTTACTGACTTTATTGGCCTAAAATGACAATTTTATGTAGGAAACAACACACAGAATGCAGAGGGGTTTTTTTACCTATTTTTACAGAATTGAATACAGATATTTAATAGTGTGTGCATGCAGTGTTAGACACTGAGTTCTATCTATTGTTTAAGTGCACTTCACTGTTGGAGTATCATTGTTATACTTGCATCATAAATATTGTGCATATTTTCAATATTTAAATGACTTCAGGAAAGATGTCAATAAAACAACAATAAATCTAATAATTGCAGTTAGTTTTAGGTACGTGCCACCTAATATGGCCTAATAGTCCTAGGAAAGCAACTATCTGTCATTTTACATTGCAGTCATTTAAAAGTAAGTACAGTATTTATTATAGCTGTGTGTCATAATACAGTAGTGAAATATGGTAGCCTACTGTTGTGTATTGGGGAAAAGGTAGAGGAATTACTATGATCAAAATACATTTTCGACCCTTCTTTAGCAAGCTAAACATTTTATGACCATATATTTTGTCATATATTTTACATTACATGTTATAAATGTAAATATATTTCACACTTAACATCATATATTTTTGTTATATTTCAGAATATATTTCAAAATGATAAATATAAGTGGACAACGTCAATGTATTTGGAATATATGCCACATATATTTTTGACACTTTAAAATATATTTACATTTATTTCTTTTGTGTATGGGGAGGCTCAGTTAAAGCTGCTCGTGAACCGATCATCTCTTCCTTCTAGTTAATTTATAGCATTAAAATAAACATGAATGAACATAAAAGGAATGTTGTTTTAAAGTGCTAAGACGTCAGCACACTTTGGTTTTCAAATTTAAATCCTCCAATGTTAATCTACTAACTCTCCTGACTGCTTTGTGGGACAAAATGGCGGATTATGATTAGTCAGATCGCCTGTCAATCAAACTCCCTGCGAAGGGTCAATTGAGAATGCCCGTGCGCACAATCCTGATCTAATCGACAACTTTGCAGTTGCACATAGGAAAGCCCGGAAAATCCCGCTATAATGTAAGAGAGCATCTTTTTTATGTATTTGGACCTAGGCCTAACAATGTGTTATGGTGCGCTGTCACCAGTGGGTTTTTTTGGGTTTTTTTTTTTTGTGAGCGTAGGCTCCTCCTGATTTTATTAATCATCTCATCTCTTATATGCTGTGTATGATCATATCCTGTCCTATTCATGGTAGACTACTCGCGGACATTGCGTCATCAAGGGGCCCGCCTTGATAATCCTACTTAAGGGCCCAGTGTTGGCTAGTTACGCCACTGAATATAATTGTCTAAACTCCTAATCAAAATGACATATTTACAACAAATTTGACACATATATATATGCACACTTTGAGTACTACTAATAAAAGTGGTGGAGATCAGGCAAGACTATAAGAAGACTCAGGCAAAAGGTGCTATAACTGTAAAAACGCTTTAAAACCATATATTTCCTATGGTAAACTGCCTGTATTGGCTGTAAATTGACTTTTTCATCTATTACGGCAGTTGTTAAATGTTTGCTAAATAAAACGTAATGTCTTTTGATGCTTATGTGCTTCAAGGCCTTAAAGGCCTTAACTGCTTGAACCCCTATAAATGCTGCTTGCAGCTTTAATTAGGGGTTCAAGCATGAAATGCTGAAACCCTATTGTAATTGTGCTGATTTTTATTATTATTATTATTATTCTGCCGTAAAACGCATCGTGCAGCCTAAACCGTAAGTGCTAGAGACTTGAAACTTGGCCAGAAGGTAGTACAAAAATCGAGGAGAGGTTCAGAGAATATGAGCTAGATTGGCCAATAGGTGGCGCTACAGTGCAAAAAACAAAAAAATTGCATATTTTTGCTTAAATCTCATCAACCCTTTGTCACAGACTCAAGTGTCTTATATCTTTGGAATCCTTGGGTCAAGCCGAACAAAAAAGGCCTCAAGGATTTCATTTCCGGTATGCAAATTTTTCCTCCATTTTGGATTTAGTCCAAAACCTACTTTTGCGAACTAGTCCCTGGTTTTTCGCCCGATCGGAACCAAACCAGTGCAGAAATATTCACAGGAGTCTGAAGATCAATAATTATCGAAAAAAATGTAAAATTTCGATCCACGGTTGCTAAGGGGTATCAAAACGTTCGCAGGAGGCGGAGCTAATTATACGAAAATGGCTATAACTCGTGAACGAAATGAGATATTTTCACCAAACTCGGTACACATATGTATGAGCTCAAGTTGAGGTCACAGTAAAAAAATCGCGGTGATTGGCCTCATGGTGGCGCTATAATATGAAAAAAACATAAAACAGGCTATAACCACCTGACCGTTAGTCCGATTGACTTGAAAATTGGTATGCAGTGTCTTGGTCCAAGGTGCCATGTATGTCTATGAGGACATTGGTGTATCTCAAAAAACATGGCCGCTATCGGCCAATGAAGTTTGAGCACCTATTAGACAAGGTTAACGGAGGCCGATCGGAACAAAACTCAGTGGGCATGTTCGGCTCAAGCCCCTAGAGGTCTGTAAGAATTTTGAAAGAAATCGGCCACTAGTTGGCGCTAACGAGTTTTGTGGCTCTGTAATCCCGTGGTGTTACACTTATCGTCACAAAATGCATATCATATGATAGATCTGCTCATGCTGAACAACTTTGCCTCTAGAACCATTGCTGTCAATCAAACAGTTCATTAAATATTCATGAATATGTTAAAAACCTACTTTTGCGAACTAGTCCTAGGTTTTTTGCCCGATCGGAACCAGACCAGTCTAGGACAATTCTCTGGACTCTCTAGATCAATAATTATCAAAAAAAAGTTGAACTTTTGCATTTGGATTGCTGTAATAGGGTCATTTATAAAATGGGCGTGGCAAAATGCAATCAAAAGCCTATAAATCCTAAACAAAAACTCAGAACTTCACAAAAATTGGTGAGCATATGTGACATACCATCATTAACAAGCATGCAAAATTTTATGGAGATTGGACCAAAGGTGGCGCTATAACTGTTAAAAAGCTTTAAAACCATATATTTCCTATGGTAAATGGTCTTTTTCATCTATTATGTCAGTAGTTACATGCTTGCTAAATAAATCTTAATAACTTTTGATGCTTTTATGCTTAAAGGCCTTAAAGGCCTTAATTGCTTGAACCCCGATAAATGCTGCTTGCAGCTTTAATTATTATTATTTTTCTTCTCCGCTAAAACGCATCGTGCAGCCCAAACCGTAAGAGCTGGAACCTTGAAACTTTGCCAGATGGTAGTACAAAAATCGAGGAGAGGTTCATAGAGTATGACCCCGATTGGCCCATAGGTGGCGCTATAGCAACCAAAAGCGCGAAACTGTTCATAACTCCTAGACCGTATGTCGTAGACTCAAGTGTCTTATATCATTGGAAAGCTGGACACTTGAAGAACAAAACGTATATCTCCGATTTCATTTCCGGTATGCAAATTTTTCCGCCATTTTGAATTTTGTTATAAACCTACTTTTGCGAACTAGTCCTAGGTTTTTCGTCCGATCGGAACCAAACCAGTGCAGAAATGTTCTCTGGAGTCTGAATATCAATAATTATCGAAAAAAAGTCGAAATTTCGATTCACGGTCGCTAAGGGGCGCCAAAATGTATGTTGTGGGAGGAGCCTATTGTACTAAAACAGCTATAACTCCAGAAATGAATGAGGTATCTTCACCAAACTCGGTACGTATATGTAAGAGGTCAATCTGAGGTCACAGTAAAAAAATCGTGGCGATTGGCCACATGGTGGCGCTATAACATGAAAAAAACATAAAACAGGCTATAACCACCTGACCGTTAGTCCGATTGACTTGAAAATTGGCATGCAGTGTCTTGGTCCAAGGCCCCATGTATGTCTATGAGGACATTGGTGTATCTCAAAAAACATGGCCGCCATCGGCCAATGAAGTTTGAGCACCTATTAGACAAGGTTAACGGAGGCCGATCGGAACGAAACTCGGTGGGCATGTTCGACTCATGGCCCTAGAGGTCTGTAAGAATTTTGAAAGAAATCGGCCACTAGTTGGCGCTAACGAGTTTTATGGCCCTGTAATCACGTGGTGTTACACTTATTGTCACAAAATGCATATCATTTAATAGATCTGCTCATGCTGAACAACTTTGCCTCAAGAACCATTGCTGTCAATCAAACCGTTCATTAATTATTCGCGAATATGTTAAAAACCTACTTTTGCGAACTAGTCCTAGGTTTTTCGCCCGATCGGAACCAGACCAGTCTAGGACAATTCTATGGACTCTCTAGATCAATAATTATCAAAAAAAAGTTGAACTTTTGCATTTTGCGCATGGCTATAATAGGATCATAAAGAAAATGGGTGTGGCAAAATGCACTAAAAAGCCTATAAATCATAAATGAAAACTCAGAACTTCACAAAAATTGGTGAGAATATGTGCCATAACATCTTTAACAAGCATGCCAAATTTTATGGAGATCGGACCATAGTTGGCGCTATAATTGTTAAAAAGCTTTAAAACCATATATTTCCTATGGTAAATTGCCTGTATTGGCTGCAAATGGTCTGTTTCATCTATGATCAAATAATTTTCATATCATAATGTTCAAAACTAGTGCAGTACAATTCTCTGGACTCTCTAGATCAATAATTATCAGAAAAAGTTGAACTACTTCATTTGGATGACTATAATAGGGTCACTTCAATACGTGGCCTTGACCAAGTGTCCCGGAAAGCTTATATCTTTTAAGATGCTCAGACCTTCTTAAAAACAAGTCAGAACATGTGAAATATCACTCTAAACATGCATGAACATTTTCAGACAGATCACACACACACACACACACACAAATGTTGTTTTTTCAATGCTATTGGGATATGTCATTATGAAAATATATTTGAATGGTCTATAAACACTTCACAAAGTCTTTGTAAACTATTAATCAGATTATTCAGAATTTATTCAGAAACCTAACTTCACATAATTGCTAACAATGTGGTAAATCATGGTAAATCACGCTAAAAACATGGTAAATCATAGTAAATAATACTAGAATGTGGTGTATCAAGGTAAATCATACTATAATCCTGGTACATCATTCTAGAACATGGTATATCATGGTACATCATGCTAGAACATGGTAAATCATGGTAAACGTTGCTAGAACAGGGTAAATCATGGTAAACTATGATAAATCATGATAAACTATGGTGAACCATGCTAGAATCACAGTAAACAATGGTAAATCATACTAGAATGTATGGTAAATCATACTAGAATGTAGTATATCATGGTAAATCCTGCTAGAATATGGCAAATCATGCTAGAATCATAGTAAATAATACTAGAATGTGGTAAATTGTTGTGGGAGGAGCCTATTTTACTAAAATGGCTATAACTCAAGAAGTAAATGAGATATCTTCACCAAACTCAGTACACATGTGTATGGGTTATATTTGAGGTCACAGTAAACAATTT
Source organism: Rutilus rutilus (assembly GCF_951802725.1). Taxonomy (NCBI): domain Eukaryota; kingdom Metazoa; phylum Chordata; class Actinopteri; order Cypriniformes; family Leuciscidae; genus Rutilus; species Rutilus rutilus. The sequence goes on along the minus strand of NC_140217.1, from coordinate 16,959,674 downwards.
TATGGAGATCGGACCATAGGTGGTGTCGCTATAACTGTTAAAAAGCTTTAAAACCATATATTTCCTATGGTACATTGCCTGTATTGGCTGTAAATTGTCTTTTTCATCTATTATGTCATGCTTGCTAAATAAAACTAATAACTTTTGATGCTTTTGTGCTTAAAGGCCTTAAAGGCCTTAACTGCTTGAACCCCGATAAATGCTGCTTGCAGCTTTAATTATTATTATTATTATTCTTCTGCCGTAAAACGCATCGTGCAGCCCAAACCGTAAGGGCTGGAGACTTGAAACTTTGCCAGATGGTAGTACAAAAATCGAGGAGAGGTTCAGAGATTATGACCCCGATTGGCCCATAGGTGGCGCTATAACAACCAAAAGCGTGAAACTGCTCATAACTCCTAGACCGTATGTAAGAATTTATGCACACAATATGCATATCATTTGATAGATCTGCTCATGCTGAACAACTTTGCCTCAAGAACCATTGCTGTCAATCAAACCGTTCATTAAATATTTGCGAACATGTTAAAAACCTACTTTTGCGAACTAGTCCTAGGTTTTTCGCCCGATCGGAACCAGACCAGTCTAGGACAATTCTCTGGACTCTCTAGATCAATAATTATCGAAAAAAAGTTGAACTTTTGCATTTGGATGGCTGTAATAGGGTCATTTATAAAATGGGCGTGGCAAAATACATTAAAAATCCTATAAATCCTAAATGAAAACTCAGAACTTCACAAAAATTGGTGAGCATATGTGACATAACATCATTAACAAGCATGCCAAATTTTATGGAGATCGGACCATAGGTGGCGCTATAACTGTTAAAAAGCTTTAAAACCATATATTTCCTATGGTACATTGCCTGTATTGGCTGTAAATGGTCTTTTCCATCTATTATGTCAGTGGTTACATGCTTGCTAAATAAAACCTGATAACTTTTGATGCTTTTGTGCTTAAAAACCCTTAAAGGCCTTAATAGCTTGAACCCCGATAAATGCTGCTTGCAGCTTTAATTAGGGGTTCAAGCATGAAATGCTGAAACCCTATTGTAATTGTGCTGATTTTTATTATTATTATTATTATTCTTCCCTAAAACGCATCGTGCAGCCCAAACCGTAAGGCCTAGAGACGTGAAACTCGGTCAGATGGTAGTAGTCTTGCTCGCTACTCAGATACCCGGACTCGTCCCAATCGGCCAGATGGTGGCGCTACAGCGCAAAAAACAAAAAAATTGCACATTTTTGCTTAAATCTCATTAACCGTTTGTCACAGACTCAAGTGTCTTATATCATTGGAATCCTTGGGTCAAGCCGAACAAAACTGGCCTCAAGGATTTCATTTCCGGTATGCAAATTTTTCCGCCATTTTGGATTTTGTCCAAAACCTACTTTTGCGAACTAGTCCTAGGTTTTTTGCCCGATCGGAACCAAACCAGTGCAGAAATGTTCTCTGGAGTCTGAATATCAATAATTATCGAAAAAAAGTTGAAATTTCGATTCACGGTCACTAAGGGGCGCCAAAACGTTCGAAGAAGGCGGAGCCTATTTTACTAAAATGGCTATAACTCCAGAAGTAAATGAGGTATCTTCACCAAACTCGGTACACATGTGTAAGAGATCAATCTGAGGTCACAGTAAAAAAACCGCGGTGATTGACCACATGGTGGCGCTATAACATGACAAAAACATAAAACAGGCTATAACCACCTGACCATTAGTCCGATTGACTTGAAAATTGGTATGCAGTGTCTTGGTCCAAGGTGCCATGTATATCTATGAGGACATTGGTGTATCTCGAAAAACATGGCCGCCATCGGCCAATGAAGTTTGAGCACCTATTAGACAAGGTTAACGGAGGCCAATCGGAACGAAACTCGATAGGCATATTCGACTCATGGCCCTAGAGGTCTGTAAGAATTTTGAAAGAAATCGGCCACTAGTTGGCGCTAACGAGTTTAATGGCTCTGTAATCACGTGGTGTTACACTTATTGTCACAAAATGCATATCATTTGATAGATCTGCTCATGCTGAACAACTTTGCCTCAAGAACCATTGCTGTCAATCAAACCGTTCATTAAATATTTGTAATTATGTTAAAAACCTACTTTTGCGAACTAGTCCTAGGTTTTTCGCCCGATCGGAACCAAAAAAGTCTAGGACAATTCTATGGACTCTCTAGATCAATAATTATCGAAAAAAAGTTGAACTTTTGCATTTGGATGGCTGTAATAGGGTAATTTATAAAATGGGCGTGTCAAAATACATTAAAAAGCCTATAAATCCTAAATAAAAACTCAGAACTTCACAAAAATTGGTCAGCATATGTGACATAACATCATTAACAAGCATGAAAAATTCTATGGAGATCGGACGATAGGTGGCGCTATAACTGTTAAAAAGCTTTAAAATCATATATTTCCTATGGTAAACTGCCTGTATTGGCTGTAAATGGTCTTTTCCATCTCTGATCATATAATTTTCATATCATAATGTTCAAAACTAGTGCAATACAATTCTCTGGACTCACTAGATCAATAATTGTCAGAAAAGTGAAACTACTTCATTTGGATAGCTATAATAGGTTCACTTCAAAATCTGGCCTTTACCAAGTGTCCCCGAAAGCCTATATCTCTTTAATCAATGCTCAGACCTTCTTAAAAACAAGTCAGAACGTGTGAAATATCACCCTGAACAAGCATGAAAATTTTCAGACAGATCGGACAAAATTTGCCTCTATAACAGTTAAAAAGGTGAAAATGATATGAATTAATGGCATGTTAAGCCAATAAGTGGTATTTTACTGCCCCCTGCTGTTTAAAATAGTCATTTTCTCATATTGGTATTGGTATCAGCCATGGTAAATCATGATAAATGATGGTGTGTGTGTATGTGTGTGTGTGTGTGTGTGTGTGGTACAAATATAACAAAGGTTTTATTTTCCAACATGAAAACAAACATAACAGAGTGCTAGTGCACAAACAATAACCGACAATGATAATGGATGAGAGGGGAACTTAAATACACAGATCAAGACAAGGACAACAGGTGACGGTTATGATGATGAGGAGCAGGTGATGATGAGGAGGGTGATGAGGAGCAGGTGCAGGTGATGACGACAGATGGTGAATGTGATGAAGACAGAAGGTGAATGTGACACCAATATCACTGAAACATTTGTGTGTGTGTGTGTGTGTGTAGCATTATTGTGTGTAGCATATGTAGCAAGTATGCATTATTGAGTTAACATGGAAACACTGGTTTGCTTTAGTGCAGAAAACTGGTCAAAATCATGAGGTTTAAAGTGAAAGTGAGCCAATAAGTGGTCTTCTACTGCCCTCTGCTGGCCATTCTACTTATTAATTAAATTTTTCCACATGTGCTTGCATTTATACTTGAATACACACTAAAAATCACTTATATAGCAATAACTATTATAACACAATCATATTTTGTCAGTGTTAATCACTTTATTTGCACTGACACTTCAAATAATTGCTAGTAATGTGGTAAATCATGGTAAATCATGGTTAACTATGCTGTGTGTGTGTGTGTGTGTGTGTGTGTGTGTGTGTGTGTGTGTGTGTGTGTGTGTGTGTGTGTGTGTGTGTAAGCATGCATTGAGTTAACATGGATAAACTGGTTTGCTTTAGTGCAGAAAACTGGTTTAAAGTGAAAGTGAGCCAATAAGTGGTCTTCTACTGCCCTCTGCTGGCCATTCTACTTATTAATGAAATATTTCAACATGTGCTTGCATTCATACTTGAATACACACTAAAAAAATCACTTATATAGCAATAACTATTATAACACAATCATATTTTGTCAGTGTTAATCACTTTATTTGCACTGACACTTCAAATAATTGCTAGTAATTTGATAAATCAGGCTAGAAACATGGTAAATCAAAGTAAATAATACTAGATTGTCGTTTATCTCCTGGTAAATAATACTAGAACGTGGTATATCATGGTAAATCATGGTTAACTATGCTGTGTGTGTGTGTGTGTGTGTGTGTGTGTGTGTGTGTGTGTGTGTGTGTGTGTGTGTGTGTGTGTGTGTAAGCATGCATTATTGAGTTAACATGGAAAAACTGGTTTGATTTAGTGCAGAAAACTGGTAAAAATAATGAAATTTAAAGTGAAACTGAGCCAATAAGTGGTCTTCTAGTGCCCTCTGCTGGCCATTCTACTTATGAAGTCTTTTCACATGTGCTTTGTGCAAATCACTAATATAACAATAACTATTATGACAAAATCATATTTTGACAGTGTTTATCACTTCATTTGCACTGACACTTCACATAATTGCTAGTAATGTGGTAAATCATGGTAAATCACGCTAGAAACATTGTAAATCATAGTAAATCATACTAGAATGTGGTGTATCAAGGTGAATCATGCTAGAATCCTGGTAAATCATTCTAGAACGTGATATATCATGGTAAATCATGCTAGAACATGGTAAATCAAGGTAAACAGATAAATTCATGGTAAACTATGTTAGAACAAGGTAAATCATGGTAAACCATGGTAAATCATGATAAACTATGGTAAATCATGCTAGAATGTGGTATATCATGGTAAATGATGCTAGAACATGGTCTTTTCCATCTATGATGTCAATGGTTACATGCGTGCTAAATAAAACTTTATAACTTTTGATGCTTTTGTGCTTAAAGTCCTTAACGGCCTTAACTGCTTGAACCCCGATAAATGCTGCTTGCAGCTTTAATTATTATTATTATTCTTCCCTAAAACGCATCGTGCAGCCAAAACCGTAAGGCCTAGAGACGTGATACTTGGTCAAATGGTAGTAGTATTGCTCGCTACTCAGATACACGGACTTAGCCAAATCGGCCCATAGGTGGCGCTACAGCAACCAAAAGCGCGAAACTGCTCAGAACTCCTAGACCGTATGTCGTAGACTCAAGTGTCTTATATCATTGGGAAGCTGGATGCCTGACGAACAAAACGTATATCTCCGATTTCATTTCCGCCATGATAGATTTTCCGCCATTTTGAATTTTGCCAAAAACCTACTTTTGCGAACTAGTCCTAGGTTTTTCGCCCGATCGGAACCAAACCAGTACAGAAATGTTCTCTGGAGTCTGAATATCAATAATTATCGAAAAAAAGTTGAAATTTCGATTCACGGACGCTAAGGGGCGCCAAAACGTACGTTGTGGGAGGGGCCTATTTTACTAAAATGGCTATAACTCCAGAAGTAAATGAGGTATCTTCACCAAACTCGGTACACATGTGTAAGAGGTCAATCTGAGGTCACAGTAAAAAAATCGCGGCGATTGGCCACATGGTGGCGCTATAACTTGAAAAAAACATAAAACAGGCTTTAACCACCTGACCGTTAGTCCGATTGACTTGAAAATTGGTATGCAGTGTCTTGGCCCAAGGTGTCATGTATGTCTATGAGGACATTGGTGTATCTCAAAAAACATGGCCGCCATCGGCCAATGAAGTTTGAGCACCTATTAGACAAGGTTAACGGAGGCCGATCGGAACGAAACTCGATGGGCATGTTCAACTCATAGCCCTAGAGGTCTGTAAGAATTTTGAAAGAAATCGGCCACTAGTTGGCGCTAACGAGTTTTACGGCTCTGTAATCACGTGGTGTTACACTTATTGTCACAAAATGCATATCATTTGATAGATCTGCTCATGCTGAACAACATTGCCTCAAGAACCATAGCTGTCAATCAAATCGTTCATTAATTATTCGCGAATATGTTAAAAACCTACTTTTGCGAACTAGTCCCTGGTTTTTCGCCCGATCGGAACCAGACCAGTCTAGGACAATTCTCTGGACTCTCTAGATCAATAATTATCGAAAAAAAATTGAACTTTTGAATTTTTCGTATGGCTATAATTGGGTCATAAAGAAAATGGGCGTGGCAAAATGCACTCAAAAGCTTATAAATCCTAAACGAAAACTCAGAACTTCACGAAAATTGGTGAGCATATGTGCTATAATATTCTAAACAAGCATGCCAAATTTCATGTTGATCGGACCATAGGTGGCGCTATAACTGTTAAAAAGGTTTGAAAACCATATATTTCCTATGGTAAATTGCCTGTATTGGCTGTAAATGGACTTTTCCATCTATTATTTCAGTGGTTAAAAGCTTTCTAAATAAAACTTAATGTCTTAAATGCTTATGTGCTTAAAGGCCTTAAATGCTTGAACCCCGATAAATGCTGCTTGCAGCTTTAATTATTATTATTTTTCTTCTGCCGTAAAACGCATCGTGCAGCCCAAACCGTAAGTGCTAGAGACTTGAAACTTTGCCATATGGTAGTACAAAAATCGAGGAGAGGTTATCAAAATATGAGCCAGATTGGCCAATAGGTGGCGCTACAGTGCAAAAACCAAAAAAATGGCATATTTTTGCTTAAATCTCACCAACCCTTTGTCACAGACTCAAGTGTCTTATATCATTGGAATCCTTGGCTCAAGCCGAACAAAAAAGGCCTCAAGGATTTCCTTTCCGGTATGCAAATTTCCCGCCATTTTGGATTTTGTCCAAAACATACTTTTGCGAACTAGTCCTAGGTTTTTTGTCCGATCGGAACCAAACAAGTGCAGAAATGTTCTCTGGAGTCTGAATATCAATAATTATTAAAAAAATGTTTAAATTTTGATTCACGGTCGCTAAGGGGCGCCAAAACGTTCGAAGGAGGCGGAGCTAGTTTTACTAAAATGGCTATAACTCCAGAAGTAAATGAGTTATCTTCACCAAACTTGGTACACATGTGTAAGAGGTCAATCTAAGGTCACAGTAAAGAAATCGCGGTGATTAGCCACATGGTGGCGCTATAACATTAAAAAAACATAAAACAGGCTATAACCACCTGACCGTTTGTCCGATTGACTTGAAAATTGGTATGCAGTGTCTTGGTCCAAGGTGCCATGTATGTCTATGAGGACATTGGTGTATCTCGAAAAACATGGCCGCCATCGGCCAATGAAGTTTGAGCACATATTAGACAAGGTTAACGGAGGCCAATCAGAACGAAACTCAGTGGGCATGTTCGGCTCAAGCCCCTAGACGTCTGTAAGAGTTTTGAAAGAAATCGGCCACTAGTTGGCGCTAACGAGTTTAATGGCTCTGTAATCACGTGGTGTTAAACTTATTGTCACAAAATGCATATCATTTGATAGATCTGCTCATGCTGAACAACTTTGCCTCAAGAACTATTGCTGTCAATCAAACCGTTCATTAAATATTCGTAATTATGTTAAAAACCTACTTTTGCGAACTAGTCCCTGGTTTTTCGCCCGATCGGAACCAGACCAGTCTAGGACAATTCTCTGGACGCTCTAGATCAATAATTATCAAAAAAAAGTTGAACTTTTGCATTTGGATGGCTGTAATAGGGTAATTTATAAAATGGGCGGGGCAAAATAAATAAAAAAACCTATAAATCATAAATAAAAACTCAGAACTTCACAAAAATTGGTGAACATATGTGAAATAACATCATTAACAAGCATGCCAAATTTTATGGAGATCGGACCAAAGGTGGCGCTATAACTGTTAAAAAGCTTTAAAACCATATATTTCCTAGGATAAATGGTCTTTTTCATCTATTATGTCAGTAGTTACATGCTTGCTAAATAAATCTTAATAACTTTTGATGCTTTTATGCTTAAAGGCCTTAAAGGCCTTAATTGCTTGAACCCCGATAAATGCTGCTTGCAGCTTTAATTAGGGGCCAAGCACCGAAGGTGCGGAGGCACCTATTGTATCCGTTCGCGTTCTTATTATTATTAGGGGCCAAGCACCGAAGGTGCGGAGGCACCTATTGTATCCGTTCGCGTTCTTATTATTATTAGGGGCCAAGCACCGAAGGTGCGGAGGCACCTATTGTTTTTGTTCGCGTTCTTATTATTATTATTTAGGGGCCAAGCACCGAAGGTGCGGAGGCACCTATTGTTTTTGTTCGCGTTCTTATTATTATTATTATTATTATTCTTCTTCCGCCATGGGAGTCTATGGCAGCCCATAGAACCGATTGCGGGAAAGTTATGAAATTTGGCACAATGATAGAGGACAGTCCAAAAAGTCACCATACCAAATTTGGTGTCTTAAAACCAATCCCTCTAGCGCCACCACCTGTCCAAAATTTCACTTTTATTTTGCTAATAACTTTTGAACCGTTTGGCCAATCAACAAAATTCTTTTTTCCTCTGATTCCCGAGCTCATGCCGATTCGATTGCACCCTATGACGTCATTTTCCGGCTTATAAATATGGCCGCCATTTTGAATGGGCTGAAAAAGCTACTTTTTCGAACTCGTCCTAGACGGTTTGTCCGATTTGCACGAAAATTGAACCAGATCATCTTCAGGCAGTGCTGACAAAAAGTTATGGAATTCAAATTGATTCGTCAAACCGTTTTCGAATAACGCTCGAACACATTTTACGTAGCGCTTGCGAAAACAGTCGTAGGGCTGTATCTCCGCAACGCTTTATCGGATTCAGACCAAAATTGGTACATGTCATCACAAGCATGACCTGAGGCTACATGCTGCGTTTCGGCGCAGCGCCACCTACTGGTCCGGAGATATGAAAAATGGCTATTTTTGCTTATAACTTCTGAACATTTTGTCCAAAAATCATAAAATTGGTCTCGTTAGATTCAGGGCAACATGCCGAGTCGACTGATATAAAATTTTACCATATCGGCCATTTTGACTTTCGGCCATTTTGAATTTTGTGCTAAAATGCTGTATTTTAAGAACGCATGAACGGATTGTTACGAAACTCGGTATGGGTCATCAGCACGATGTTCTGAAGGAGCGTGAGAAGTTTCGAAACAGCGCCACCTAGTGGTGAATTTTATTTTTCAAATGCTTATAACTTTGGGTGTGGTCGACTTATTTTCACCAAACTCATCTCATTAGACTCCTGAATCCTTGCCGAGTCCAACGATACCAAATATGCTAGGTTTCGCCTTACGGTTTGTGTAGCGTTGTGATTTAGCACTTAAAAAACATTAGGCGATATCTTCGAAACCGTTTGTCCGATCGAGACGAAACCACCGTCAGAAGTTTGGAATCATAGCTTGTTAACCAAACGTTAAAACCCAAATGCGAAAATATTGATGTCTAGAGGTAGTAAATTCCAATTAAAGTCATGTGTCAGTCATTTTTTACGTGTTTTTTCATATAAATGTCTATAACTCCGAAGATAATTGAGATATTTTCACCAAAATCGACACACATATGTATGGGCTCACTCTGAGGACACATACAAAAAATGGTGGGACTGAGCCTCTTGGTGGCGCTATAATAGAACAAAACATGAAATTCCCATTGACTTCAATACAATTTTGTGAAATAAAATGCTATACTAAACAAATGCATTGGTGTAATATTACGAAACTCAGATTGTGTCATCAGCACCATCCCCTGAAGGTACCCAAAATATTTCGAGACAGCGCCACCTAGTGGTCAAAAGTTGTAACAAAATTTCCAAAAAGGCTAATAACTTTTGAATAAATCTGGCTATTGAAATGCTTAATAGATTCCTTGGGTCAAGCCGAGAACATAGATACCAAGTTTTCCTTATTTGGCCAAACTTCCTGTCCGCCATGTTGATTTTCAGTCAAAACCTACTTTTTCAAACTCCTCCTAGACCGTTTGTCCGATTTTCACCAAAATCTAATCGTATCATCTCCAGACCGTGCCGACTAAAAGTTATGGATTTCTTGTCGATAGACGAAACCATTTTCGTATAGCGCAGCAGCAAAGTTGAGGCATGATGCCAATAGCACTATTCAGGCTTTATCTCTGCAATGCCTTGACATATTGACACCAAACTTTGTATGTGACATTGTCACTTCACTCTGACCACATCAGTTTTGTAACTGCGCCACCTACTTGTCGAAAGTGATAATCAATTAAATTATATTTTTAATTACTGTTTCTATGATTTTTCAGCCATTTCGTCTAAAATCCTCTTTAAATGTCTGTAATTGCTCATTGTTGCAGTTGATCTGACACCTTCAGCCATGTCTTGTCGTCTTATTCTGCTTGGCCCCGGTAATGGCTGCTTGCAGCTATATTATTATTATTATTCTTCTTCCGCCATTGGAGTCTATGGCAGCCCATAGAACCGATTGCGGGAAAGTTATGAAATTTGGCACAATGATAGAGGACAGTCCAAAAAGTCACCATACCAAATTTGGTGTCTTAAAACCAATCCCTCTAGCGCCACCACCTGTCCAAACTTTCACTTTTATTTTGCTAATAACTTTTGAAGCGTAAGGCCAATCAACAAAATTCTTTTTTCCTCTGATTCCCGAGCTCATGCCGATTCGATTGCACCCTATGACGTCATTTTCCGGCTTATAAATATGACCGCCATTTTTAATGGGCTGAAAAAGCTACTTTTTCGAACTCGTCCTAGACGGTTTGTCCGATTTGCACGAAAATTGAACCAGATCATCTTCAGGCAGTGCTGACAAAAAGTTATGGAATTCAAATTGATTCGTCAAACCGTTTTCGAATAACGCTCGAACACATTTTACGTAGCGCTTGCGAAAACAGTCGTAGGGCTGTATCTCCGCAACGCTTTATCGGATTCAGACCAAAATTGGTACATGTCATCACAAGCATGACCTGAGGCTACATGCTGCGTTTCGGCGCAGCGCCACCTACTGGTCCGGAGATATGAAAAATGGCTATTTTTGCTTATAACTTCTGAACATTTTGTCCAAAAATCATAAAATTGGTCTCGTTAGATTCAGGGCAACATGCCGAGTCGACTGATATAAAATTTTACCATATCGGCCATTTTGACTTTCGGCCATTTTGAATTTTGTGCTAAAATGCTGTATTTTAAGAACGCATGAACGGATTGTTACGAAACTCGGTATGGGTCATCAGCACGATGTTCTGAAGGAGCGTGAGAAGTTTCGAAACAGCGCCACCTACTGGTGAATTTTATTTTTCAAATGCTTATAACTTTGGGTGTGGTCGACTTATTTTCACCAAACTCATCTCATTAGACTCCTGAATCCTTGCCGAGTCCAACGATACCAAATATGCTAGGTTTCGCCTTACGGTTTGTGTAGCGTTGTGATTTAGCACTTAAAAAACATTAGGCGATATCTTCGAAACCGTTTGTCCGATCGAGACGAAACCACCGTCAGAAGTTTGGAATCATAGCTTGTTAACTAAACGTTTAAACCCAAATGCGAAAATATTGATGTCTAGAGGTAGTAAATTCCAATTAAAGTCATGTGTCAGTCATTTTTTACGTGTTTTTTCATATAAATGTCTATAACTCCGAAGATAATTGAGATATTTTCACCAAAATCGACACACATATGTATGGGCTCACTTTGAGGACACATACAAAAAATGGTGGGACTGAGCCTCTTGGTGGCGCTATAATAGAACAAAACATAAAATTCCCATTGACTTCCATACAATTTTGTGAAATAAAATGCTATACTAAACAAATGCATTGGTTTAATATTACGAAACTCAGATTGTGTCATCAGCACCATCCCCTGAAGGTACCCAAAATATTTCGAGACAGCGCCACCTTGTGGTCAAAAGTTGTAACAAAATTTCCAAAAAGGCTAATAACTTTTGAATAAATCTGGCTATTGAAATGCTTAATAGATTCCTTGGGTCAAGCCGAGAACATAGATACCAAGTTTTCCTTATTTGGCCAAACTTCCTGTCCGCCATCTTGATTTTCAGTCAAAACCTACTTTTTCAAACTCCTCCTAGACCGTTTGTCCGATTTTCACCAAAATCTAATCGTATCATCTCCAGACCGTGCCGACTAAAAGTTATGGATTTCTTGTCGATAGACGAAACCATTTTTGTATAGCGCAGCAGCAAAGTTGAGGCATGATGCCAATAGCACTATTCAGGCTTTATCTCTGCAATGCCTTGACATATTGACAACAAACTTTGTATGTGACATTGTCACTTCACTCTGACCACATCAGTTTTGTAACTGCTCCACCTACTTGTCGAAAGTGATAATCAATTAAATTATATTTTTAATTACTGTTTCTATGATTTTTCAGCCATTTCGCCTAAAATACTCTTTAAATGTCTGTAATTGCTCATTGTTGCAGTTGATCTGACACCTTCAGCCATGTCTTGTCGTCTTATTCTGCTTGGCCCCGGTAATGGCTGCTTGCAGCTATATTTATTATTATTCTTCTTCTTCTTCCGCTCTGGGAGTCTATGGCAGCCCATAGAACCGATTGCGGGAAAGTTGTTTTGGTTTGACATTCTGATAGAGGACAGTCCCAACATTAAGTACACCAATTTTGGTGTGTCTAAGTCATTCCCTCTAGCGCCACCACCTGTCCAAAGTTTCACTTTTACTTTGCTAATAACTTTTGAACCGTAAGGCCAATCAGCGAAATCCTTTTTTCCTCTGATTCCTGAGCTCATGACGATTCGATTGCACCCTATATCGTCATTTTCCGTCATAAAAACATGGCCGCCATTTTGAATTTTCCTAAAAAGGTACTTTTTCGAACTCGTCCTAGACGGTTTGTCCGATTTGCACGAAAATTGAATCGGATCATCTTCAGGCAGTGGTGACAAAAAGTTATTAAAATCTTGTTGATTCGTCAAACCGTTTTCGATAAACGCTCGAACAAATTTTACGTAGCGCTTGCAAAAACAGTCGTAAGGCTGTATCTCCGCAACGGTTTATCGTATTCAGACCAAACTTGGTACATGTACTCACAAGCATGACCTGAGGCTACATGCTGCGTTTCGGCACAGCGCCACCTACAGGTCCGGAGATATGAAAAATGGCAATTTTTGCTTATAACTTCTGAACAGTTTGTCCAAAAATCATAAAATTGGTCTTGATAGATTCAGGGCGTCATGCCGAGTCGACTGATATTCAATTTTGCCATATCGGCCAATTTGACTGTCGGCCATTTTGAATTATGTGCTAAAATGCTGTATTTTAAGAACGCATGAACGAATTGTTACGAAACTTGGTATGGGTCATCAGCACGATGTCCTGAAGGAGTGTGAGAAGTTTCGAAACAGCGCCACCTAGTAGTGAATTTTTTTTTTCAAATGCTTATAACTTTGGGTGTGATCGACTTATTTTCACGAAACTCATCTCATTAGACTCCTGAATCGTTGCCGAGTCCCAAGATACCAAACATGCTAGGTTTCGCCTTATGGTTTGTGTAGCGTTGTGATTTAGCGCTTAAAAAACATTTGGCTATATCTTCGAAACCGCTAGTCCGATTGAGACGAAACCACCGTCAGAAGTTTGGAAACATAGGTCGATAGCTATATGCTAATGCCCAAATGCGAAAATATTGATGTTTAGGGGTAGTAAATTCCAATCAAAGTCATGTGTCAGTCATTTTTTACGTGTTTTTTCATATAAATGTCTATAACTCCGAAGGGAATTGAGATATTTTCACCAAAATCGACATACATATGTATGGGCTCACTCTGAGGACATATAAAAAAAATGGTGGGACTGAGCCTCTTGGTGGCGCTATAATAGAACAAAACATGAAATTCCCATTGACTTCAATGCAGTTTTGTGAAATGAAATGCTATACTAAACAAATGCATTGGTGTAATATTACGAAACTCAGAATGTGCCATCAGCACCATCCCCTGAAGGTACCCAAAATATTTCGAGACAACGACACCTAGTGGTCAAAAGTTATAACAAAATTTCCAAAACTGCTAATAACTTTTGAATACAGTGGCCTATTGTAATGCAACTGGTCTTAATAGATTCCTTGGGTCAAGCTGAGAACATAGATACCAAGTTTTCCTTATTTGGCCAAACTTCCTGTCCGCCATCTTGATTTTCATTCAAAACCTACTTTTTCGAACTCCTCCTAGACCATTTGTCCGATTTTCACCAAAATCGAATCGTATCATCTCCAGACCATGCCGACTGAAAGTTATGGATTTCGTGTGGATAGACCAAACCGTTTTCGTATAGCGCAGCAGCAAAGTTGAGGCATGATGCTAATAGCACTATTCAGGCTTTATCTCTGCAATGCCTTGACATATTGACACCAAACTTTGTATGTGTCATTGTCACTTCACTCTGACCACATCACATCAGTTTTGCAACTGCGCCACCTATTGGTCGAAAGTGATAATCCATTAAATCATATTTTTAATTACTCTTTATATGATTTTTCAGGCATTTCGCCTAAAATCTTCTTTAAATGTCTTTAATTGCTCATTGTTGCAGTTGATCTGACACTTTCAGCAATGTTGGCATGTCTTGTCGTCTTATTCTGCTTGGCCCCGGTAATTGCTGCTTGCAGCTATATTTATTAGGGGCCAAGCACCGAAGGTGCGGAGGCACCTATTGTGTTTGTTCCGGTTCTTATTAGGGGCCAAGCACCGAAGGTGCGGAGGCACCTATTGTATCTGTTCCCGTTCTTATTAGGGGCCAAGCACCGAAGGTGCGGAGGCACCTATTGTTTTTGTTCGCGTTCTTATTATTAGGGGCCAAGCACCGAAGGTGCGGAGGCACCTATTGTATCTGTTCCGTTTCTTATTATTATTATTATTAGGGGCCAAGCACCGAAGGTGCGGAGGCACCTATTGTATCTGTTCCGTTTCTTATTATTATTATTATTATTAGGGGCCAAGCACCGAAGGTGCGGAGGCACCTATTGTATCCGTTCGCGTTCTTATTATTCTTCTTCTTCTTCTTCTTCTTCTTCTTCTTCCGCTCTTGGAGTCTATGGCAGCCCATAGAACCGATTGCGGGAAAGTTGTTTTGGTTTGACATTCTGATAGAGCACAGTCCCAACATTAAATACACCAATTTTGGTGTTTCTAAGTCATTCCCTCTAGCGCCACCACCTGTCCAAAGTTTCACTATTATTTTGCTAATAACTTTTGAACTGTAAGGCCAATCAACAAAATAATTTTTTCCTCTGATTCCTGAGCTCATGCCGATTCGATTGCATCCTATGACTTCATTTTCTGTAATAAAAATATGGCCGCCATTTTGATTCATTCGAAAAACCTACTTTTTCAAACTCGTCCTAGACGGTTTGTCCGATTTGCACGAAAATTGAACCAGATCATCTTCAGGCAGTGCTGACCAAAAGTTATGGAATTCAAATTGATTCGTCAAACCGTTTTCAATAAACGCACGAACAAATTTTACGTAGCGCCTGCAAAAACAGTCGTAAGGCTGTATCTCTGCAACGGTTTATCGTATTCAGACCAAACTTGGTACATGTCATCACAAGCATGACCTGAGGCTACATGCTGCGTTTCGGCGCAGCGCCACCTACTGGTCCGGAGATATGAAAAATGGCTATTTTTGCTTATAACTTCTGAACAGTTTGTCCAAAAATCATAAAATTGGTCTCGTTAGATTCAGGGCGACATGCCGAGTCGACTGATATCCAATTTTACCATATCGGCCATTTTGACTGTCGGCCATTTTGAATTATGTGCTAAAATGCTGTATTTTATGAACGCATGAACGGATTGTTACGAAACTTGGCATGGGTCATCAGCACGATGTCCTGAAGGAGTGTGAGAAGTTTCGAAACAGCGCCATCTAGTGGGGAATTTTTTTTTTCAAATGCTTATAACTTTGGGTGCGGTCGACTTATTTTCACGAGACTCATCTAATTAGACTCCTGAAACCTTGCCGAGTCCTACGATACCAAACATGCTAGGTTTCGCCTTACGGTTTGTGTAGCGTTGTGATTTAGCGCTTAAAAAACATTAGGCTATATCTTCGAAACCGCTTGTCCGATCGAGACGAAACCACCGTCAGAAGTTTGGAAACATAGGTCGATAGCTATACGCCAATGCCCAAATGCGAAAATATTGATGTTTAGGGGTAGTAAAATTCAAACAAAGTCATGTGTCAGTCATTTTTTACGTGTTTTTTCATATAAATGTTTATAACTCTAAAGCAAATTGAGATATTTTCACCAAAACTGACACACATATGTATGGGCTCACTCTGAGGACACGTAAAAAAAATTGTGGGACTGAGCCTCTTGGTGGCGCTATAATAGAACAAAACATGAAATTCCCATTGACTTCAATACAGTTTTGTGAGATAAAATGCTATTTTCATTCAAAACCTACTTTTTCGAACTCCTCCCACACCGTTTGTCCGATTTTCACCAAAATCGAATCGTATCATCCCCAGACTGTGCCGACTAAAAGTTATGGATTTCATGTCAATTGACGAAACCGTTTTCGTATAGCGCAGCAGCAAATTTGAGGCATGATGCTAATAGCACTATTCAGGCTTTATCTCTGCAATGCCTTGACATATTGACACCAAACTTTGTATGTGTCATTGTCTCCTCACTCTGACCACATCACATCAGTTTTGTAACTGCGCCACCTATTTGTCGAAAGTGATAATCCATTAAATCATATTTTTAATTACTGTTTCTATGATTTTTCAGCCATTTCGTCTAAAATCCTCTTTAAATGTCTTTAATTGCTCATTGTTGCAGTTGGTCTGACACTTTCAAACATGTCGAAATGTCTTGTCGTCTTATTCTGCTTGGCCCCGGTAATGGCTGCTTGCAGCTATATTTATTATTATTATTCTTCCGCCATGGGAGTCTATGGCAGCCCATAGAACCGATTGCGGGAAAGTTGTTTTGGTTTGACATTCTGATAGAGGACCGTCTCAACATTAAATACACCAATTTTGGTGTTTCTAAGTCATTCCCTCTAGCGCCACCACCTGTCCAAAGTTTCACTTTTATTTTGCTAATAACTTTTGAACCGTAAGGCCAATCAGCGAAATTCTTTTTTCCTCTGATTCCTGAGCTCATGGCGATTCGATTGCACCCTATGACGTCATTTGACGTCATAAAAATATGGCCGCCATCTTGAATTTTCAAAAAAAGCTACTTTTTCGAACTCGTCCTAGACGGTTTGTCCGATTTGCACGAAAATTGAACCAGATCATCTTCAGGTAGTGCTGACAAAAAGTTATGGAATTCAAATGGATTCGTCAAACCGTTTTCAATAAACGCACAAATACATTTTACGTAGCGCTAGCAAAAACAGTCGTAAGGCCGTATCTCCGCAACGGTTTATCGTATTCAGACCAAACTTGGTACTTGTACTCACAAGCATGACCTGAGGCTACATGCTGTGTTTCGGCGCAGCGCCACCTACTGGTCCGGAGTTATGAAAAATGGCTATTTTTGCTTATAACTTCTGAACAGTTTGTCCAAAAATCATACAATTGGTCTCGTTAGATTCAGGGCAACATGCCGAGTCGACTGATATCCAATTTGACCATATCGGTCATTTTGGCTGTCGGCCATTTTGAATTTTGTGCTAAAATTCTGTATTTTATGAACGCATGAACAGATTGTTACGAAACGTGGTATGGGTCATCAGCACAATGCCCTGAATGAGCCTGAGAAGTTTCGAAACAGCGCCACCTAGTGGTGAATTTTTTTTTTCAAACGCTTATAACTTTGGGTGTGGTCGACTTATTTTCACGAGACTCATCTAATTAGTATCCTGAAACCTTGCCGAGTCCTACGATACCAAACATGCTAGGTTTCGCCTTACGGTTTGTGTAGCGTTGTGATTTAGCGCTTAAAAAACATTTGGCTATATCTTCGAAACCGATTGTCCGATCGAGACGAAACCTCCGTCAGAAGTTTGGAAACATAGGTCGATAGCTATATGCCAATGCCCAAATGCGAAAATATTGATGTTTAGGGGTAGTAAATTCCAATCAAAGTCATGTGTCAGTCATTTTTTACGTGTTTTTTCATATAAATGTCTATAACTCCGAAGCGAATTGAGATATTTTCACCAAAATCGACACAAATATGTATGAGCTCACTCTAAGGACATGTAAAAAAAATGGTGGGACTCAGCCTCTTGGTGGCGCTATAATAGAACAAAACATGAAATTCCCATTGACTTCAATACAGTTTTGTGAATTAAAATGCTATAGTAAACAAATGCATTGGTGTAATATTACGAAACTCAGAATGTGCCATCAGCACCATCCCCTGAAGGTACCCAAAATATTTCGAGAGAGCGCCACCTAGTGATCAAATGTTATGACAAAATTTCCAAAACTGCTAATAACTTTTGAATAAGTTGGCCTATTGTAATGCAAGTGGTCTTAATAGATTCCTTGGGTCAAGACGAGAACATAGATACCAAGGTTTCCTTATTTGGCCTAGCTTCCTGTCCGCCATCTTGATTTTCAGTCAAAACCTACTTTTTCGAACTCCTCCTAGACCGTTTGTCCGATTTTCACCAAAATCGAATCGTATTATCTCCAGACTGT
The DNA here is from genome assembly GCF_951802725.1 of Rutilus rutilus. Lineage (NCBI taxonomy): Eukaryota > Metazoa > Chordata > Actinopteri > Cypriniformes > Leuciscidae > Rutilus > Rutilus rutilus. Next base: position 16,941,353 of record NC_140217.1, on the reverse strand, counting down.
GCTGACTAAAAGTTATGGATTTCGTGTCTATAGACGAAACCGTTTTCGTATAGTGTAGCAGCAAAGTTGAGGCATGATGCTAAAAGCACTATTCAGGCTTTATCTCTGCAATGCCTTGACATATTGACACCAAACTTTATATGTGTCATTGTCACTTCACTCTGACCACATCACATCAGTTTTGTAACTGCGCCACCTATTGGTCGAAAGTGATAATCCATTAAATCATATTTTGAATGACTTTTTATATGATTTTTCAGCCATTTCACATAAAATCCTCTTTAAATGTATTTAATTGCTCATTGTTGCAGTTGGTCTGACACCTTCAGCCATGTTGGCATATCCTGTCGTCTGCTTGCGCTTGGCCCCGATAATTGCTGCTTGCAGCTATATTTATTAGGGGCCAAGCACCGAAGGTGCGGAGGCACCTATTGTGTTTGTTCCGGTTCTTATTATTATTATTATTATTATTATTATTCTTCTTCCGACTGGGCGTCTATGGCAGCCCATAGAACCGATTGCGGGAAAGTTGTTTTGGTTTGACATTCTGATAGAGGACAGTCCCAACATTAAATACACCAATTTTTGTGTTTCTAAGTCATTCCCTCTAGCGCCACCACCTGTCCAAAGTTTCACTTTTATTTTGCTAATAACTTTTGAACCGTAAGGCCAATCAACAAAATTCTTTTTTCCTCTTATTTCTGAGCTCATGCCGATTCGATTGCACCCTATGATGTCATTTTCCGTCATATAAATATGGCCGCCATTTTTAATTTTCTGAAAAAGCTACTTTTTCGAACTCGTCCTAGACGGTTTGTCCGATTTGCACGAAAATTGAACCAGATCATCTTCAGGCAGTGTTGACCAAAAGTTATGGAATTCAAATTGATTCGTCAAACCGTTTTCGATAAACGCACGAATACATTTTACGTAGCTCTAGCAAAAACAGTCGTAAGGCTGTATCTCCGCAACGGTTTATCGTATTCAGACCAAACTTGGTACATGTACTCACAAGCATGACCTGAGGCTACATGCTGTGTTTCGGCGCAGCGCCACCTACTGGTCCGGAGATATGAAAAATGGCTATTTTTGCTTATAACTTCTGAACAGTTTGTCCAAAAATCATAAAATTGGTATCGTTACATTCAGGGCAATATGCCGATTCGTATGATATCCAGTTTTACCATATCGGCCCTTTTGACTGTCGGCCATTTTGAATTTTGTGCTAAAATACTGTATTTTAAGAATGCATGAACGAATTGTTACGAAACTTGGTATGGGTCATCAGCACGTTGTCCTGAAGGAGCCTGAGAAGTTTCGAAACAGCGCCACCTAGTGGTGAATTCTTTTTTTCAAATGCTTATAACTTTGGGTGTGGTCAACTTATTTTCACGAGACTCATCTAATTAGACTCCTGAAACCTTGCCGAGTCCTAAGATACCAAACATGCTAGGTTTTGCCTTACGGTTTGTGTAGCGTTGTGATTTAGCGCTTAAAAAACATTTGGCTATATCTTCGAAACCGCTAGTCCGATCGAGACGAAACCACCGTCAGAAGTTTGGAAACATAGGTCGATAGCTATACGCCAATGCCCAAATGCGAAAATATTGATGTTTAGGGGTAGTAAATTCCAAACAAAGTCATGTGTCAGTCATTTTTTACGTGTTTTTTCATATAAATGCCTATAACTCTGAAGCAAATTGAGATTTTTTCACCAAAACTGACACACATATGTATGGGCTCACTCTGAGGACACGTAAAAAAAATTGTGAGACTGAGCCTCTTGGTGGCGCTATAATAGAACAAAACATAAAATTCCCATTGACTTCAATACAGTTTTGTGAAATAAAATGCTATTTTCATTAAAAACCTACTTTTTCGAACTCCTCCTACACCGTTTGTCCGATTTTCACCAAAATCGAATCATATCATCTCCAGACCGTGCCGACTGAAAGTTATGGATTTCGTGTCGATTGACGAAACCGTTTTCGTATAGCGCAGCAGCAAATTTGAGGCATGATGCTAAAAGCATTATTCAGGCTTTATGTCTGCAATGCCTTGACATATTGACACCAAACTTTGCATGTGTCATTGTCACTTCACTCTGACCACATCACATCAGTTTTGTAACTGCACCACCTATTGGTCGAAAGTGATAATCCATTACATCATATTTTTAATTATTGTTTCTATGATTTTTCAGCCATTTTGCCTAAAATCCTCTTTAAATGTCTTTAATTGCTCATTGTTGCAGTTGGTCTGACACTTTCAAACATGTCGAAATGTCTTGTCGTCTTATTCTGCTTGGCCCCGGTAATTGCTGCTTGCAGCTATATTTATTATTATTATTCTTCTTCCGCCATGGGAGTCTATGGCAGCCCATAGAACCGATTGCGGGAAAGTTATGAAATTTGGCACAATGATAGAGGACAGTCCGAAAAGTCACCATACCAAATTTGGTGTCTTAAAACCAATCCCTCTAGCGCCACCACCTGTCCAAAATTTCACTTTTATTTTGCTAATAACTTTTGAACCGTTTGGCCAATCAACAAAATTCTTTTTTCCTCTGATTCCCGAGCTCATGCCGATTCGATTGCACCCTATGACGTCATTTTCCGGCTTATAAATATGGCCGCCATTTTGAATAGGCTGAAAAAGCTACTTTTTCGAACTCGTCCTAGACGGTTTGTCCGATTTGCACGAAAATTGAACCAGATCATCTTCAGGCAGTGCTGACAAAAAGTTATGGAATTCAAATTGATTCGTCAAACCGTTTTCGAATAACGCTCGAACACATTTTACGTAGCGCTTGCGAAAACAGTCGTAGGGCTGTATCTCCGCAACGCTTTATCGGATTCAGACCAAAATTGGTACATGTCATCACAAGCATGACCTGAGGCTACATGCTGCGTTTCGGCGCAGCGCCACCTAGTGGTCCGGAGATATGAAAAATGGCTATTTTTGCTTATAACTTCTGAACATTTTGTCCAAAAATCATAAAATTGGTCTCGTTAGATTCAGGGCAACATGCCGAGTCGACTGATATAAAATTTTACCATATCGGCCATTTTGACTTTCGGCCATTTTGAATTTTGTGCTAAAATGCTGTATTTTAAGAACGCATGAATGGATTGTTACGAAACTCGGTATGGGTCATCAGCACGATGTTCTGAAGGAGCGTGAGAAGTTTCGAAACAGCGCCACCTAGTGGTGAATTTTATTTTTCAAATGCTTATAACTTTGGGTGTGGTCGACTTATTTTCACCAAACTCATCTCATTAGACTCCTGAATCCTTGCCGAGTCCAACGATACCAAATATGCTAGGTTTCGCCTTACGGTTTGTGTAGCGTTGTGATTTAGCACTTAAAAAACATTAGGCGATATCTTCGAAACCGTTTGTCCGATCGAGACGAAACCACCGTCAGAAGTTTGGAATCATAGCTTGTTAACTAAACGTTAATGCCCAAATGCGAAAATATTGATGTCTAGAGGTAGTAAATTCCAATTAAAGTCATGTGTCAGTCATTTTTTACGTGTTTTTTCATATAAATGTCTATAACTCCGAAGATAATTGAGATATTTTCACCAAAATCGACACACATATGTATGGGCTCACTCTGAGGACACATACAAAAAATGGTGGGACTGAGCCTCTTGGTGGCGCTATAATAGAACAAAACATGAAATTCCCATTGACTTCCATACAATTTTGTGAAATAAAATGCTATACTAAACAAATGCATTGGTTTAATATTACGAAACTCAGATTGTGTCATCAGCACCATCCCCTGAAGGTACCCAAAATATTTCGAGACAGCGCCACCTAGTGGTCAAAAGTTCTAACAATTTCCAAAAAGGCTAATAACTTTTGAATAAATCTGGCTATTGAAATGCTTAATAGATTCCTTGGGTCAAGCCGAGAACATAGATACCAAGTTTTCCTTATTTGGCCAAACTTCCTGTCCGCCATCTTGATTTTCAGTCAAAACCTACTTTTTCAAACTCCTCCTAGACCGTTTGTCCGATTTTCACCAAAATCTAATCGTATCATCTCCAGACCGTGCCGACTAAAAGTTATGGATTTCTTGTCGATAGACGAAACCATTTTCGTATAGCGCAGCAGCAAAGTTGAGGCATGATGCCAATAGCACTATTCAGGCTTTATCTCTGCAATGCCTTGACATATTGACAACAAACTTTGTATGTGACAGTGTCACTTCACTCTGACCACATCAGTTTTGTAACTGCGCCACCTACTTGTCGAAAGTGATAATCAATTAAATTATATTTTTAATTACTGTTTCTATGATTTTTCAGCCATTTCGTCTAAAATCCTCTTTAAATGTCTGTAATTGCTCATTGTTGCAGTTGATCTGACACCTTCAGCCATGTCTTGTCGTCTTATTCTGCTTGGCCCCGGTAATGGCTGCTTGCAGCTATATTTATTATTATTATTCTTCTTCCGACTGGGCGTCTATGGCAGCCCATAGAACCGATTGCGGGAAAGTTGTTTTGGTTTGACATTCTGATAGAGGACAGTCCCAACATTAAATACACCAATTTTTGTGTTTCTAAGTCATTCCCTCTAGCGCCACCACCTGTCCAAAGTTTCACTTTTATTTTGCTAATAACTTTTGAACCGTAAGGCCAATCAACAAAATTCTTTTTTCCTGTTATTCCTGAGCTCATGCCGATTCGATTGCACCCTATGACGTCATTTTCCGGCTTAAAAATATGGCCGACATTTTGAATGTGCTGAAAAAGCTACTTTTTCGAACTCGTCCTAGACGGTTTGTCCGATTTGCACGAAAATTGAACCAGATCATCTTCAGGCAGTGCTGACAAAAAGGTATGGAATTCAAATTGATTCGTCAAACCGTTTTCAATAAGCGCACGAACAAATTTTACGTAGCGCTTGCGAAAACAGTCGTAGGGCTGTATCTCCGCAACGCTTTATCGGATTCAGACCAAACTTGGTACATGTCATCACAAGCATGACCTGAGGCAACATGCTGCGTTTCGGCGCAGCGCCACCTACTGGTCCGGAGATATGAAAAATGGCTATTTTTGCTTATAACTTCTGAACAGTTTGTCCAAAAATCATAAAATTGGTATCGTTACATTCAGGGCAATATGCCGATTCGTATGATATCCAGTTTTACCATATCGGCCCTTTTGACTGTCGGCCATTTTGAATTTTGTGCTAAAATACTGTATTTTAAGAATGCATGAACGAATTGTTACGAAACTTGGTATGGGTCATCAGCACGTTGTCCTGAAGGAGCGTGAGAAGTTTCGAAACAGCGCCACCTAGTGGTGAATTTTTTTTTTCAAATGCTTATAACTTTGGGTGTGGTCAACTTATTTTCACGAGACTCATCTAATTAGACTCCTGAAACCTTGCCGAGTCCTACGATACCAAACATGCTAGGTTTTGCCTTACGGTTTGTGTAGCGTTGTGATTTAGCGCTTAAAAAACATTTGGCTATATCTTCGAAACCGCTAGTCCGATCGAGACGAAACCACCGTCAGAAGTTTGGAAACATAGGTCGATAGCTATACGCCAATGCCCAAATGCGAAAATATTGATGTTTAGGGGTAGTAAATTCCAAACAAAGTCATGTGTCAGTCATTTTTTACGTGTTTTTTCATATAAATGCCTATAACTCTGAAGCAAATTGAGATTTTTTCACCAAAACTGACACACATATGTATGGGCTCACTCTGAGGACACGTAAAAAAAATTGTGAGACTGAGCCTCTTGGTGGCGCTATAATAGAACAAAACATAAAATTCCCATTGACTTCAATACAGTTTTGTGAAATAAAATGCTATTTTCATTAAAAACCTACTTTTTCGAACTCCTCCTACACCGTTTGTCCGATTTTCACCAAAATCGAATCATATCATCTCCAGACCGTGCCGACTGAAAGTTATGGATTTCGTGTCGATTGACGAAACCGTTTTCGTATAGCGCAGCAGCAAATTTGAGGCATGATGCTAAAAGCATTATTCAGGCTTTATGTCTGCAATGCCTTGACATATTGACACCAAACTTTGCATGTGTCATTGTCACTTCACTCTGACCACATCACATCAGTTTTGTAACTGCACCACCTATTGGTCGAAAGTGATAATCCATTACATCATATTTTTAATTATTGTTTCTATGATTTTTCAGCCATTTTGCCTAAAATCCTCTTTAAATGTCTTTAATTGCTCATTGTTGCAGTTGGTCTGACACTTTCAAACATGTCGAAATGTCTTGTCGTCTTATTCTGCTTGGCCCCGGTAATTGCTGCTTGCAGCTATATTTATTATTATTATTCTTCCGCCATGGGAGTCTATGGCAGCCCATAGAACCGATTGCGGGAAAGTTGTTTTGGTTTGACATTCTGATAGAGGACCGTCTCAACATTAAATACACCAATTTTGGTGTTTCTAAGTCATTCCCTCTAGCGCCACCACCTGTCCAAAGTTTCACTTTTATTTTGCTAATAACTTTTGAACCGTAAGGCCAATCAGCGAAATTCTTTTTTCCTCTGATTCCTGAGCTCATGGCGATTCGATTGCACCCTATGACGTCATTTGACGTCATAAAAATATGGCCGCCATCTTGAATTTTCAAAAAAAGCTACTTTTTCGAACTCGTCCTAGACGGTTTGTCCGATTTGCACGAAAATTGAACCAGATCATCTTCAGGTAGTGCTGACAAAAAGTTATGGAATTCAAATGGATTCGTCAAACCGTTTTCAATAAACGCACAAATACATTTTACGTAGCGCTAGCAAAAACAGTCGTAAGGCCGTATCTCCGCAACGGTTTATCGTATTCAGACCAAACTTGGTACTTGTACTCACAAGCATGACCTGAGGCTACATGCTGTGTTTCGGCGCAGCGCCACCTACTGGTCCGGAGTTATGAAAAATGGCTATTTTTGCTTATAACTTCTGAACAGTTTGTCCAAAAATCATACAATTGGTCTCGTTAGATTCAGGGCAACATGCCGAGTCGACTGATATCCAATTTGACCATATCGGTCATTTTGGCTGTCGGCCATTTTGAATTTTGTGCTAAAATTCTGTATTTTATGAACGCATGAACAGATTGTTACGAAACGTGGTATGGGTCATCAGCACAATGCCCTGAATGAGCCTGAGAAGTTTCGAAACAGCGCCACCTAGTGGTGAATTTTTTTTTTCAAACGCTTATAACTTTGGGTGTGGTCGACTTATTTTCACGAGACTCATCTAATTAGTATCCTGAAACCTTGCCGAGTCCTACGATACCAAACATGCTAGGTTTCGCCTTACGGTTTGTGTAGCGTTGTGATTTAGCGCTTAAAAAACATTTGGCTATATCTTCGAAACCGATTGTCCGATCGAGACGAAACCTCCGTCAGAAGTTTGGAAACATAGGTCGATAGCTATACGCCAATGCCCAAATGCGAAAATATTGATGTTTAGGGGTAGTAAAATTCAAACAAAGTCTTGTGTCAGTCATTTTTTACGTGTTTTTTCATATAAATGTCTATAACTCTAAAGCAAATTGAGATATTTTCACCAAAACTGACACACATATGTATGGGCTCACTCTGAGGACACGTAAAAAAAATTGTGGGACTGAGCCTCTTGGTGGCGCTATAATAGAACAAAACATGAAATTCCCATTGACTTCAATACAGTTTTGTGATATAAAATGCTATTTTCATTCAAAATCTACTTTTTCGAACTCCTCCCACACCGTTTGTCCGATTTTCACCAAAATCGAATTGTATCATCTCCAGACTGTGCCGACTAAAAGTTATGGATTTCGTGTCAATTGACGAAACCGTTTTCGTATAGCGCAGCAGCAAATTTGAGGCATGATGCTAAAAGCATTATTCAGGCTTTATGTCTGCAATGCCTTGACATATTGACACCAAACTTTGCATGTGTCATTGTCACTTCACTCTGACCACATCACATCAGTTTTGAAACTGCACCACCTATTGGTTGAAAGTGATAATCCATTACAAATTATTTTTAATTATTGTTTCTATGATTTTTCAGCCATTTTGCCTAAAATCCTCTTTAAATGTCTTTAATTGCTCATTGTTGCAGTTGGTCTGACACTTTCAAACATGTCGAAATGTCTTGTCGTCTTATTCTGCTTGGCCCCGGTAATTGCTGCTTGCAGCTATATTTATTAGGGGCCAAGCACCGAAGGTGCGGAGGCACCTATTGTATCCGTTCGCGTTCTTATTATTAGGGGCCAAGCACCGAAGGTGCGTAGGCACCTATTGTATCTGTTCCCGTTCTTATTATTATTCTTCCTTCTTCCGACTGGGCGTCTATGGCAGCCCATAGAACCGATTGCGGGAAAGTTGTAATGGTTTGACATTCTGATAGAGGACAGTCCCATCATTAAATACACCAATTTTGGTGTGTCTAAGTCATTCCCTCTAGCGCCACCACCTGTCCAAAATTTCACTTTTATTTTGCTAATAACTTTTGAACCGTAAGGCCAATCAGCGAAATTATTTTTTCCTCTGATTCCTGAGCTCATGCCGATTCGATTGCACCATATGACGTCATTTTCCGGAATATAAATATGGCCGCCATTTTGAATGTGCTGAAAAAGCTACTTTTTCGAACTCGTCCTAGACGGTTTGTCCGATTTGCACGAAAATTGAACCAGATCATCTTCAGGCAGTGCTGAGAAAAAGTTATGGAATTCAAATTGATTCGTCAAACCGTTTTCGAATAACGCTCGAACAAATTTTACGTAGCTCTTGCGAAAACAGTCGTAGGGCTGTATCTCCGCAACGCTTTATCGGATTCAGACCAAAATTGGTACATGTCATCACAAACATGACCTGAGGCTACATGCTGCGTTTCGGCGCAGCGCCACCTACTGGTCCGGAGATATGAAAAATGGCTATTTTTGCTTATAACTTCTGAACAGTTTGTCCAAAAATCATAAAATTGGTCTTGTTAGATTCAGGGCAACATGCCGAGTCGACTGATATCCAATTTTACCAAATCGGCCATTTTGGCTGTCGGCCATTTTGAATTATGTGCTAAAATGCTGTATTTTAAGAACTCATGAACGGATTGTTACGAAACTTGGTATGGGTCATCAGCACGATGTCCTGAAGGAGCCTGAGAAGTTTCGGAACAGCGCCACCTAGTGGTGATTTTTTTTTTTCAAATGCTTATAACTTTGGGTGTGTTCTACTTATTTTCACGAGACTCATCAAATTAGACTCCTGAAACCTTGCCGAGTCCTACGATACCAAACATGCTAGGTTTCGCCTTACGGTTTGTGTAGCGTTGTGATTTAGCGCTTAAAAAACATTTGGCTATATCTTCGAAACCATTTGTCCGATCGAGACGAAACCACCGTCAGAAGTTTGGAAACATAGGTCGATAGCTATACGCCAATGCCCAAATGCGAAAATATTGATGTTTAGGGGTAGTAAATTCCAATCAAAGTCATGTGTCAGTCATTTTTTACGTGTTTTTTCATATAAATGTCTATAACTCCGAAGCGAATTGAGATATTTTCACCAAAATCGACACACATATGTATGGGATCACTCTGAGAACACGTAAAAAAAATGGTGGGACTCAGCCTCTTGGTGGCGCTATAATAGAACAAAACATGAAATTCCCATTGACTTCAATACAGTTTTGTGAAATAAAATGCTATACTAAACAAATGCATTGGTGTAATATTACAAAACTCAGAATGTGCCATCAGCACCATCCCCTAAAGGTATTCAAAATATTTCGAAACAGCACCACCTAGTGGTCAAAAGTTATAACAACATTTCCAAAAAGGCTAATAACTTTTGAATAAATCTGGCTATTGAAATGCCACTGGTCTTAATAGATTCCTTGGGTCAAGCCGAGAACATAGATACCAAGTTTACCTTATTTGGCAGAACTTCCTGTCCGCCATCTTGATTTTCAGTCAAAACCTACTTTTTCGAACTCCTCCTAGACCGTTTGTCCGATTTTCACCAAAATCGAATCGTATCATCTCCAGACCGTGCCGACTAAAAGTTATGGATTTCGTGTCGATAGACGAAACCGTTTTCGTATAGCGCAGCAGCAAAGTTGAGGCATGATGCTAAAAGCACTATTCAGGCTTTATCTCTGCAATGCCTTGACATATTGACACCAAACTTTGTATGTGTCATTGTCACTTCACTCTGACCACATCACATCACTTTTGTAACTGCGCCACCTATTGGTCGAAAGTGATAATCCATTAAATCATATTTTAAATGACTTTTTATATGATTTTTCAGCCATTTCATCTAAAATCCTCTTTAAATGTATTTAATTGCTCATTGTTCCAGTTGGTCTGACACCTTCAGCCATGTTGGCATATCCTGTCATCTGCTTGCGCTTGGCCCCGATAATTGCTGCTTGCAGCTATATTTATTATTATTATTATTCTTCCTTCTTCCGACTGGGAGTCTATGGCAGCCCATAGAACCGATCGCGGGAAAGTTGTAATGGTTTGACATTCTGATAGAGGACAGTCCCAACATTAAATACACCAATTTTGGTGTGTCTAAGTCATTCCCTCTAGCGCCACCAACTGTCCAAAGTTTCACTCATGTTTATGCTAATAACTTTTGAACCACAAGGGCTAGAAACAAAATTCTTTTTTCCTCTGATTTCTGAGCTCAGGGCGATTCGATTGCACCATATGACGTCATTTTTCGTCATAATAATTTTTCCGCCATTTTGAATTTTCCGAAAAACCTACTTTTTCAAACTCCTCCTAGGCCGTTGCTCCAATTTCCACGAAAATTGAATCAGATCATCTTCAGACCATGCCGACAAAAAGTTATGGAATTCGTGTTGATTCATCAAACCGTTCTCGAATACCGCGCAAACAAATTTTACGTAGCGCTTGCGAAAACAGACACAAGCCAGTATCTCCTCAACACTTTATCATATTAAGACCAAACTTGGTACATCTCATCACAAGCATGACCTGAGGCAACATGCTGCGTTTCGGCACAGTGCCACCTACTGGTCCGGAGATATGAAAAATGGCTATTTTTGCTTATAACTTCTGAATGGTTTGTCCAAAAATCATAAAAGTGGTCTCGTTAGATTCAGGGCATCATGCTGAGTCGACTGATATCCAATTTTCCCCGATCAGCCATTTTGGCTGTCGGCCATTTTGAATTATGTGCTAAAATGCTGTATTTTATGAACGCGTGAACGTATCGTTACAAAACTCGGAATGGATCATCAGCACGATGCCCTGAAGGAGCCTGAGAAGTTTCGAAACAGTGCCACCTAGTGGTGAATTTTTTTTCCCAAATGCTTCCAAATGCTTATAACTTTGGGTGTGGTCGACTTATTTTCACGAGACTCATCTCATTAGAGTCCTGAATCGTTGCCGAGTCCCACGATACCAAACATGCTAGGTTTTGCCTTACGGTTTGTGTAGCGTTGTGATTTAGCGCTTAAAAAACATTTGGCTATATCTTCGAAACCGCTAGTCCGATCGAGACGAAACCACCTTCAGAAGTTTGGAAACATAGGTCGATAGCTATACGCCAATGCCCAAATGCGAAAATATTGATGTTTAGGGGTAGTAAATTCCAATCAAAGTCATGTGTCAGTCATTTTTTACGTGTTTTTTCATATAAATGTCTATAACTCTGAAGCGAATTGATATATTTTCACCAAAATCGACACACATATGTACGAGCTCACTCTGAGGACATGTAAAAAAAAATGGTGGGACTCAGCCTCTTGGTAGCGCTATAATAGAACAAAACATGAAATTCCCATTGACTTCAATACAGTTTTGTGAAATAAAATGCTATACTAAACAAATGCATTGGTGTAATATTACAAAACTCAAAATGTGCCATCAGCACCATTCCCTGAAGGTACCCAAAATATTTCAAGACAGTGCCACCTAGTGGTCAAAAGTTATAACAACATTTCCAAAAAGGCTAATAACTTTTGAATAAATCTGGCTACTGAAATGCCACTGGTCTTAATAGATTCCTTGGGTCAAGCCGAGAACATAGATACCAAGTTTTCCTTATTTGGCCAAACTTCCTGTCCGCCATCTTGATTTTCATTCAAAACCTACTTTTTCGAACTCCTCCTAGACCGTTTGTCCGATTTTCACCAAAATCGAATCGTATCATCTCCAGACTGTGCTGACTAAAAGTTATGGATTTCGTGTCTATAGACGAAACCGTTTTCGTATAGCGTAGCAGCAAACTTGAGGCATGATGCTAAAAGCACTATTCAGGCTTTATCTCTGCAATGCCTTGACATATTGACACCAAACTTTGTATGTGTCATTGTCACTTCACTCTGACCACATCACATCACATTTGTAACTGCGCCACCTATTGGTCGAAAGTGATAATCCATTAAATCATATTTTGAATTACTTTTTATATGATTTTTCAGCCATTTCGCCTAAAATCCTCTTTAAATGTATTTAATTGCTCATTGTTGCAGATGGTCTGACACCTTCAGCCATGTTGGCATATCCTGTCATCTGCTTGCGCTTGGCCCCGATAATTGCTGCTTGCAGCTATATTTATTATTCTTCTTCTTCTTCTTCTTCTTCTTCCGCTCTTGGAGTCTATGGCAGCCCATAGAACCGATTGCGGGAAAGTTGTTTTGGTTTGACATTCTGATAGAGCACAGTCCCAACATTAAATACACCAATTTTGGTGTTTCTAAGTCATTCCCTCTAGCGCCACCACCTGTCCAAAGTTTCACTTTTATTTTGCTAATAACTTTTGAACTGTAAGGCCAATCAACAAAATTATTTTTTCCTCTGATTCCTGAGCTCATGCCGATTCGATTGCATCCTATGACTTCATTTTCTGTAATAAAAATATGGCCGCCATTTTGATTCATTCGAAAAACCTACTTTTTCGAACTCGTCCTAGACGGTTTGTCCGATTTGCACGAAAATTGAACCAGATCATCTTCAGGCAGTGCTGACCAAAAGTTATGGAATTCAAATTGATTCGTCAAACCGTTTTCAATAAACGCACGAACAAATTTTACGTAGCGCCTGCAAAAACAGTCGTAAGGCTGTATCTCTGCAACGGTTTATCGTATTCAGACCAAACTTGGTACATGTCATCACAAGCATGACCTGAGGCTACATGCTGCGTTTCGGCGCAGCGCCACCTACTGGTCCGGAGATATGAAAAATGGCTATTTTTGCTTATAACTTCTGAACAGTTTGTCCAAAAATCATAAAATTGGTCTCGTTAGATTCAGGGCGACATGCCGAGTCGACTGATATCCAATTTTACCATATCGGCCATTTTGACTGTCGGCCATTTTGAATTATGTGCTAAAATGCTGTATTTTATGAACGCATGAACGGATTGTTACGAAACTTGGCATGGGTCATCAGCACGATGTCCTGAAGGAGTGTGAGAAGTTTCGAAACAGCGCCACCTAGTGGGGAATTTTTTTTTTCAAATGCTTATAACTTTGGGTGCGGTCGACTTATTTTCACGAGACTCATCTAATTAGACTCCTGAAACCTTGCCGAGTCCTACGATACCAAACATGCTAGGTTTCGCCTTACGGTTTGTGTAGCGTTGTGATTTAGCGCTTAAAAAACATTAGGCTATATCTTCGAAACCGCTTGTCCGATCGAGACGAAACCACCGTCAGAAGTTTGGAAACATAGGTCGATAGCTATACGCCAATGCCCAAATGCGAAAATATTGATGTTTAGGGGTAGTAAAATTCAAACAAAGTCATGTGTCAGTCATTTTTTACGTGTTTTTTCATATAAATGTTTATAACTCTAAAGCAAATTGAGATATTTTCACCAAAACTGAAACACATATGTATGGGCTCACTCTGAGGACACGTAAAAAAAATTGTGGGACTGAGCCTCTTGGTGGCGCTATAATAGAACAAAACATGAAATTCCCATTGACTTCAATACAGTTTTGTGAGATAAAATGCTATTTTCATTCAAAACCTACTTTTTCGAACTCCTCCCACACCGTTTGTCCGATTTTCACCAAAATCGAATCGTATCATCCCCAGACTGTGCCGACTAAAAGTTATGGATTTCGTGTCAATTGACGAAACCGTTTTCGTATAGCGCAGCAGCAAATTTGAGGCATGATGCTAATAGCACTATTCAGGCTTTATCTCTGCAATGCCTTGACATATTGACACCAAACTTTGTATGTGTCATTGTCTCCTCACTCTGACCACATCACATCAGTTTTGTAACTGCGCCACCTATTTGTCGAAAGTGATAATCCATTAAATCATATTTTTAATTACTGTTTCTATGATTTTTCAGCCATTTCGTCTAAAATCCTCTTTAAATGTCTTTAATTGCTCATTGTTGCAGTTGGTCTGACACTTTCAGACATGTCGGCATGTCTTGTCGTCTTATTCTGCTTGGCCCCGGTAATTGCTGCTTGCAGCTATATTTATTATTATTATTCTTCTTCCGCCATGGGAGTCTATGGCAGCCCATAGAACCGATTGCGGGAAAGTTATGAAATTTGGCACAATGATAGAGGACAGTCCAAAAAGTCACCATACCAAATTTGGTGTCTTAAAACCAATCCCTCTAGCGCCACCACCTGTCCAAAATTTCACTTTTATTTTGCTAATAACTTTTGAACCGTTTGGCCAATCAACAAAATTCTTTTTTCCTCTGATTCCCGAGCTCATGCCGATTCGATTGCACCCTATGACGTCATTTTCCGGCTTATAAATATGGCCGCCATTTTGAATGGGCTGAAAAAGCTACTTTTTCGAACTCGTCCTAGACGGTTTGTCCGATTTGCACGAAAATTGAACCAGATCATCTTCAGGCAGTGCTGACAAAAAGTTATGGAATTCAAATTGATTCGTCAAACCGTTTTCGAATAACGCTCGAACACATTTTACGTAGCGCTTGCGAAAACAGTCGTAGGGCTGTATCTCCGCAACGCTTTATCGGATTCAGACCAAAATTGGTACATGTCATCACAAGCATGACCTGAGGCTACATGCTGCGTTTCGGCGCAGCGCCACCTACTGGTCCGGAGATATGAAAAATGGCTATTTTTGCTTATAACTTCTGAACATTTTGTCCAAAAATCATAAAATTGGTCTCGTTAGATTCAGGGCAACATGCCGAGTCGACTGATATAAAATTTTACCATATCGGCCATTTTGACTTTCGGCCATTTTGAATTTTGTGCTAAAATGCTGTATTTTAAGAACGCATGAACGGATTGTTACGAAACTCGGTATGGGTCATCAGCACGATGTTCTGAAGGAGCGTGAGAAGTTTCGAAACAGCGCCACCTAGTGGTGAATTTTATTTTTCAAATGCTTATAACTTTGGGTGTGGTCGACTTATTTTCACCAAACTCATCTCATTAGACTCCTGAATCCTTGCCGAGTCCAACGATACCAAATATGCTAGGTTTCGCCTTACGGTTTGTGTAGCGTTGTGATTTAGCACTTAAAAAACATTAGGCGATATCTTCGAAACCGTTTGTCCGATCGAGACGAAACCACCGTCAGAAGTTTGGAATCATAGCTTGTTAACTAAACGTTACAGCCCAAATGCGAAAATATTGATGTCTAGAGGTAGTAAATTCCAATTAAAGTCATGTGTCAGTCATTTTTTACGTGTTTTTTCATATAAATGTCTATAACTCCGAAGATAATTGAGATATTTTCACCAAAATCGACACACATATGTATGGGCTCACTCTGAGGACACATACAAAAAATGGTGGGACTGAGCCTCTTGGTGGCGCTATAATAGAACAAAACATGAAATTCCCATTGACTTCAATACAATTTTGTGAAATAAAATGCTATACTAAACAAATGCATTGGTGTAATATTACGAAACTCAGATTGTGTCATCAGCACCATCCCCTGAAGGTACCCAAAATATTTCGAGACAGCGCCACCTAGTGGTCAAAAGTTGTAACAAAATTTCCAAAAAGGCTAATAACTTTTGAATAAATCTGGCTATTGAAATGCTTAATAGATTCCTTGGGTCAAGCCGAGAACATAGATACCAAGTTTTCCTTATTTGGCCAAACTTCCTGTCCGCCATGTTGATTTTCAGTCAAAACCTACTTTTTCAAACTCCTCCTAGACCGTTTGTCCGATTTTCACCAAAATCTAATCGTATCATCTCCAGACCGTGCCGACTAAAAGTTATGGATTTCTTGTCGATAGACGAAACCATTTTCGTATAGCGCAGCAGCAAAGTTGAGGCATGATGCCAATAGCACTATTCAGGCTTTATCTCTGCAATGCCTTGACATATTGACACCAAACTTTGTATGTGACATTGTCACTTCACTCTGACCACATCAGTTTTGTAACTGCGCCACCTACTTGTCGAAAGTGATAATCAATTAAATTATATTTTTAATTACTGTTTCTATGATTTTTCAGCCATTTCGTCTAAAATCCTCTTTAAATGTCTGTAATTGCTCATTGTTGCAGTTGATCTGACACCTTCAGCCATGTCTTGTCGTCTTATTCTGCTTGGCCCCGGTAATGGCTGCTTGCAGCTATATTTAGGGGCCAAGCACCGAAGGTGCGGAGGCACCTATTGTTTTTGTTCCGGTTCTTATTATTATTATTATTATTATTATTATTCTTCTTCTTCTTCTTCCGCCATGGGAGTCTATGGCAGCCCATAGAACCGCTTGCGGGAAAGTTATGAAATTTGGCACAATGATAGAGGACAGTCCAAAAAGTCACCATACCAAATTTGGTGTCTTAAAACCAATCCCTCTAGCGCCACCACCTGTCCAAATTTTCACTTTTATTTTGCTAATAACTTTTGAAGCGTAAGGCCAATCAACAAAATTATTTTTTCATCTGATTCCTGAGCTCATGCTGATTCGATTGCACCCTATGACGTCATTTTCCGGCTTATAAATATGGCCGCCATTTTGAATGTGCTGAAAAAGCTACTTTTTCGAACTCGTCCTAGACGGTTTGTCCGATTTGCACGAAAATTGAACCAGATCATCTTCAGGCAGTGCTGACAAAAAGTTATGGAATTCAAATTGATTCGTCAAACCGTTTTCGATAAACGCTCGAACAAATTTTACGTAGCACCTGCAAAAACAGTCGTAAGGCTGTATCTCTGCAACGGTTTATCGTATTCAGACCAAACTTGGTACATGTCATCACAAGCATGACCTGAGGCTACATGCTGCGTTTCGGCGCAGCGCCACCTACTGGTCCGGAGATATGAAAAATGGCTATTTTTGCTTATAACTTCTGAACAATTTGTCCAAAAATCATAAAATTGGTCTCGTTAGATTCAGGGCAACATGCCGAGTCGACTGATATCAAATTTTACCATATCGGCCATTTTGACTGTCGGCCATTTTGAATTTTGTGCTAAAATGCTGTATTTTAAGAACGCATGAACGGATTGTTACGAAACTTGGTATGGGTCATCAGCACGATGTTCTGAAGGAGCGTGAGAAGTTTCGAAACAGCGTCACCTAGTGGTCAAAAGTTATAACGACATTTCCAAAAAGGCTAATAACTTTTGAATAAATCTGGCTACTGAAATGCCACTGGTCTTAATAGATTCCTTGGGTCAAGCCGAGAACATAGATACCAAGTTTACCTTATTTGGCCAAACTTCCTGTCCGCCATCTTGATTTTCATTCAAAACCTACTTTTTCAAACTCCTCCTAGACCGTTTGTCCGATTTTCACCAAAATCGAATCGTATCATCTCCAGACCGTGCCGACTAAAAGTTATGGATTTCGTGTGGATAGACCAAACCGTTTTCGTATAGCGCAGCAGCAAAGTTGAGGCATGATGCTAATAGCACTATTCAGGCTTTATCTCTGCAATCCCTTGAAATATTGACACCAAACTTTTTACGGCTTGTCATTGTCACTTCACTCTGACCACATCACATCAGTTTTGTAACTGCGCCACCTATTGGTCGAAAGTGATAATGCATTAAATCATATTTTTATTGACTGTTTCTATGATTTTTCAGCCATTTCGTCTAAAATCCTCTTTAAATGTCTTTAATTGCTCATTGTTGCAGTTGGTCTGACACCTTCAGCCATGTTGGCATATCCTGTCATCTACTTGCGCTTGGCCCCGGTAATTGCTGCTTGCAGCTATATTTATTATTATTATTCTTCTTCCGCCATGGGAGTCTATGGCAGCCCATAGAACCGATTGCGGGAAAGTTATGAAATTTGGCACAATGATAGAGGACAGTCCGAAAAGTCACCATACCAAATTTGGTGTCTTAAAACCAATCCCTCTAGCGCCACCACCTGTCCAAAATTTCACTTTTATTTTGCTAATAACTTTTGAACCGTTTGGCCAATCAACAAAATTCTTTTTTCCTCTGATTCCCGAGCTCATGCCGATTCGATTGCACCCTATGACGTCATTTTCCGGCTTATAAATATGGCCGCCATTTTGAATGGGCTGAAAAAGCTACTTTTTCGAACTCGTCCTAGACGGTTTGTCCGATTTGCACGAAAATTGAACCAGATCATCTTCAGGCAGTGCTGACAAAAAGTTATGGAATTCAAATTGATTCGTCAAACCGTTTTCGAATAACGCTCGAACACATTTTACGTAGCGCTTGCAAAAACAGTCGTAGGGCTGTATCTCCGCAACGCTTTATCGGATTCAGACCAAAATTGGTACATGTCATCACAAGCATGACCTGAGGCTACATGCTGCGTTTCGGCGCAGCGCCACCTAGTGGTCCGGAGATATGAAAAATGGCTATTTTTGCTTATAACTTCTGAACATTTTGTCCAAAAATCATAAAATTGGTCTCGTTAGATTCAGGGCAACATGCCGAGTCGACTGATATAAAATTTTACCATATCGGCCATTTTGACTTTCGGCCATTTTGAATTTTGTGCTAAAATGCTGTATTTTAAGAACGCATGAATGGATTGTTACGAAACTCGGTATGGGTCATCAGCACGATGTTCTGAAGGAGCGTGAGAAGTTTCGAAACAGCGCCACCTAGTGGTGAATTTTATTTTTCAAATGCTTATAACTTTGGGTGTGGTCGACTTATTTTCACCAAACTCATCTCATTAGACTCCTGAATCCTTGCCGAGTCCAACGATACCAAATATGCTAGGTTTCGCCTTACGGTTTGTGTAGCGTTGTGATTTAGCACTTAAAAAACATTTGGCTATATCTTTGAAACCGCTAGTCCGATCGAGACGAAACCACCGTCAGAAGTTTGGAAACATAGGTCGATAGCTATACGCCAATGCCCAAATGCGAAAATATTGATGTTTAGGGGTACTAATTTCCAATCAAAGTCATGTGTCAGTCATTTTTTTCGTGTTTTTTCATATAAATGTCTATAACTCCGAAGTGAATTGAGATATTTTCACCAAAATTGACACACATATGTATGGGCTCACTCTGAGGACACGTAAAAAAAATTGTGGGACTGAGCCTCTTGGTGGCGCTATAATTGAACAAAATATGAAATTCCCATTGACTTCAATACAGTTTTGTGAAATAAAATGCTATACTAAACAAATGCATTGGTGTAATATTACGAAACTCAGATTGTGTCATCAGCACCATCCCCTGAAGGCAACCAAAATATTTCAAGACAGCGCCACCTAGTGGTCAAAAGTTATAACAAAATTTCCAAAAAGGCTAATAACTTTTGAATAAATCTGGCTATTGAAATGCCACGAGTCTTAATAGATTCCTTGGGTCAAGCCGAGAACATAGATACCAAGTTTTCCTTATTTGGCCAAACTTCCTGTCCGCCATCTTGATTTTCAGTCAAAACCTACTTTTTCGAACTCCTCCTAGACCGTTTGTCCGATTTTCACCAAAATCGAATCGTATCATCTCCAGACCGTGCCGACTAAAAGTTATGGATTTCGTGTCGATAGACGAAACCGTTTTCGTATAGCGCAGCAGCAAAGTTGAGGCATGATGCTAATAGCAATAATTAAGGCTTTATCTCTGCAATGCCTTGATATATTGACACCAATCTTTGTATGTGTCATTGTCACTTCACTCTGACCACATCACATCAGTTTTGTAACTGCGCCACCTATTGGTCGAAAGTGATAATCCATCAAATCATATTTTTAATTAAAGCTGCAAGCAGCATTTATCGGGGTTCAAGCAATTAAGGCCTTTAAGGCCTTTAAGAATAAAAGCATCAAAAGTTATTAAGATTTATTTAGCAAGCATGTAACTACTGACATAATAGATGAAAAAGACCATAGGAAATATATGGTTTTAAAGCTTTTTAACAGTTATAGCGCCACCTTTGGTCCGATCTCCATAAAATTTGGCATGCTTGTTAATGATGTTATTTCACATATGTTCACCAATTTTTGTGAAGTTCTGAGTTTTTATTTATGATTTATAGGTTTTTTTATTTATTTTGCCCCGCCCATTTTATAAATGACCCTATTACAGCCATCCAAATGCAAAAGTTCAACTTTTTTTTGATAATTATTGATCTAGAGAGTCCAGAGAATTGTCCTAGACTGGTCTGGTTCCGATCGGGCGAAAAACCAGGGACTAGTTCGCAAAAGTAGGTTTTTAACATAATTACGAATATTTAATGAACGGTTTGATTGACAGCAATAGTTCTTGAGGCAAAGTTGTTCAGCATGAGCAGATCTATCAAATTATATGCATTTTGTGACAATAAGTGTAACACCACGTGATTACAGAGCCATTAAACTCGTTAGCGCCAACTAGTGGCCGATTTCTTTCAAAATTCTTACAGACCTCTAGGGGCTTGAGCCGAACATGCCCACTGAGTTTCGTTCTGATTGGCCTCCGTTAACCTTGTCTAATAGGTGCTCAAACTTCATTGGCCGATGGCGGCCATGTTTTTCGAGATACACCAATGTCCTCATAGACATACATGGCACCTTGGACCAAGACACTGCATACCAATTTTCAAGTCAATCGGACAAACGGTCAGGTGGTTATAGCCTGTTTTATGTTTTTTTAATGTTATAGCGCCACCATGTGGCTAATCACCGCGATTTCTTTACTGTCACCTTAGATTGACCTCTTACACAAGTGTACCAAGTTTGGTGAAGATAACTCATTTACTTCTGGAGTTATAGCCATTTTAGTAAAACTAGCTCCGCCTCCTTCGAACGTTTTGGCGCCCCTTAGCGACCGTGAATCAAAATTTTAACTTTTTTTTAATAATTATTGATATTCAGACTCCAGAGAACATTTCTGCACTTGTTTGGTTCCGATCGGACAAAAAACCTAGGACTAGTTCGCAAAAGTAGGTTTTGGACAAAATCCAAAATGGCGGAAAATTTGCATACCGGAAAGGAAATCCTTGAGGCCTTTTTTGTTCGGCTTGAGCCAAGGATTCCAATGATATAAGACACTTGAGTCTGTGACAAAGGGTTGGTGAGATTTAAGCAAAAATATGCCATTTTTTTGGTTTTTGCACTGTAGCGCCACCTATTGGCCAACCTGGCTCATATTTTGATAACCTCTCCTCGATTTTTGTACTACCATATGGCAAAGTTTCAAGTCTCTAGCACTTACGGTTTGGGCTGCACGATGCGTTTTACGGCAGAAGAAAAATAATAATAATAAAAATCCTTACAATTACAATAGGGTTTCAGCACTTCGTGCTTGAACCCCTAATAATAAAAATCAGTACAATTACAATAGGGTTTCAGCACTTCGTGCTTGAACCCCTAATAATAAAAATCCTTACAATTACAATAGGGTTTCAGCACTTCGTGCTTGAACCCCTAATTATTGTTTCTATGATTTTTCAGGCATTTTGCCTAAAATCCTCTTTAAATGTCTTTAATTGCTCATTGTTGCAGTTGGTCTGACACTTTCAGACATGTTGGCATGTCTTGTCGTCTTATTCTGCTTGGCCCCGGTAATGGCTGCTTGCAGCTATATTTATTATTATTATTCTTCCGCTTCCGACTGGGAGTCTATGGCAGCCCATAGAACCGATTGCGGGAAAGTTGTTTTGGTTTGACATTCTGATAGAGGACAGTCCCAACATTAAATACACCAATTTTGTTGTGTCTAAGTCATTCCCTCTAGCGCCACCACCTGTCCAAAGTTTCACTTTTGTTTTGCTAATAACTTTTGAACCGTAAGGCCAATCAACAAAATTCTTTTGTCCACTTACTCCTGAGCTCATGCCGATTCGACTGCACCCTATGACGTCATTTTCCGTCATAAAACATGGCCGCCATTTAGAATTTTCCAAAAAAGCTACTTTTTCGAACTCGTCCTAGACGGTTTGTCCGATTTGCACAAAAATTTAACCAGATCATCTTCAGGCATTGCTGACAAAAAGTTATTAAAAGAAAGTTGATTCGTCAAACCGTTTTTGATAAACGCTCGAACAAATTTTAGGTAGCGCTTGCAAAAACAGTCATAAGGCTGTATCTCCGCAACGGTTTATCGTATTCAGACCAAACTTGGTACATGTCATCACAAGCATGACCTGAGGCTACATGCTGCGTTTCGGCTCAGCGCCACCTACTGGTCCGGAGATATGAAAAATGGCTATTTTTGCTTATAACTTTTGAACAGTTTGTCCAAAAATCATAAAATTGATCTCGTTAGATTCAGGGCAACATGCCGAGTCGACTGATATCAAATTTTACCATATCGGCCATTGTGGCTGTCGGCCATTTTGAATTTTGTGCTAAAATGCTGTATTTTAACAACGCATGAACGGATTGTTACGAAACTTGGCATGGGTCATCAGCACGATGCCCCGAAGGAGCCTGAGAAGTTTCGAAACAGCGCCACCTAGTGGTGATTTTTTTTTCCAAATGCTTATAACTTTGGTTGTGGTTGACTTATTTTCACGAAACTCATGTCATTAGACTCCTGAATCGTTGCCGAGTCCTACGATACCAAACATGCTAGGTTTTGCCTTATGGTTTGTGTAGCGTTGTGATTTAGCGCTTAAAAAACATTTGGCTATATCTTTGAAACCGCTAGTCCGATCGAGACGAAACCACCGTCAGAAGTTTGGAAACATAGGTCGATAGCTATACGCCAATGCCCAAATGCGAAAATATTGATGTTTAGGGGTAGTAATTTCCAATCAAAGTCATGTGTCAGTCATTTTTTTCGTGTTTTTTCATATAAATGTCTATAAGTCCGACGCGAATTGAGATATTTTCACCAAAATTGACACACATATGTATGGGCTCACTCTGAGGACATGTAAAAAAAATGGTTTGACTGAGCCTCTTGGTGGCGCTATAATAGAACAAAACATGAAATTCCCATAGACTTCAATACAGTTTTGTGAAATAAAATGCTATACTAAACAAATGCATTGGTTTAATATTATGAAACTCAGTATGTGCCATCAGCACCATACCCTGAAGGTACCCAAAATATTTCGAGACAGCGCCACCTTGTGGTCAAAAGTTATAACAAAATTTACAAAAAGGCTAATTACTTTTCATAACATCTGCCTTTTGAAATACCATTGGTCTTCTTACATTCCTTGGATCAAGCCGAGAACATAGATACCAAGTTTTCCTTATTTGGCCTATTTTCCTGTGCGCCATCTTGATTTTTATTCAAAACCTACTTTTTCGAACTCCTCCTACACCGTTTGTCCGATTTTCACCAAAATCGAATCGTATCATCTCCAGACCGTGCCGACTAAAAGTTATTGATTTCGTGTTGATTGACGAAACCGTTGTCGTATACCGCAGCAGCAAAGTTGAGGCATGATGCCAAAGGCACTATTCAGGCTTTATCTCTGCAGTGCCTTGACATATTGACACCAAACTTTGTATGTGTCATTGTCACTTCACTCTGACCGCATCACATCAGGTTTGTAACTGCGCCACCTATTGGTTGAAAGTGATAATCCATTAAATCATATTTTTATTTACTGTTTCTATGATTTTTCAGGCATTTGGCCTAAAATACTCTTTAATGTCTTTAATTGCTCATTGTTGCAGTTGGTCTGACACTTTCAGCAATGTTGGCATGTCTTGTCATCTGATTGTGCTTGGCCCCGGTAATGGCTGCTTGCAGCTATATTTATTATTCTTCTTCTTCTTCCGCTCTGGGAGTCTATGGCAGCCCATAGAACCGATTGCGGGAAAGTTGTTTTGGTTTGACATTCTGATAGAGGACAGTCCCAACATTAAGTACACCAATTTTGGTGTGTCTAAGTCATTCCCTCTAGCGCCACCACCTGTCCAAAGTTTCACTTTTACTTTGCTAATAACTTTTGAACCGTAAGGCCAATCAGCGAAATCCTTTTTTCCTCTGATTCCTGAGCTCATGACGATTCGATTGCACCCTATATCGTCATTTTCCGTCATAAAAACATGGCCGCCATTTTGAATTTTCCTAAAAAGGTACTTTTTCGAACTCGTCCTAGACGGTTTGTCCGATTTGCACGAAAATTGAATCGGATCATCTTCAGGCAGTGGTGACAAAAAGTTATTAAAATCTTGTTAATTCGTCAAACCGTTTTCGATAAACGCTCGAACAAATTTTACGTAGCGCTTGCAAAAACAGTCGTAAGGCTGTATCTCCGCAACGGTTTATCGTATTCAGACCAAACTTGGTACATGTACTCACAAGCATGACCTGAGGCTACATGCTGCGTTTCGGCACAGCGCCACCTACAGGTCCGGAGATATGAAAAATGGCAATTTTTGCTTATAACTTCTGAACAGTTTGTCCAAAAATCATAAAATTGGTCTTGATAGATTCAGGGCGTCATGCCGAGTCGACTGATATCCAATTTTGCCATATCGGCCAATTTGACTGTCGGCCATTTTGAATTTTGTGCTAAAATGCTGTATTTTAACAACGCATGAACGGATTGTTACGAAACTTGGTATGGGTCATCAGCACGATGTCCTGAAGGAGTGTGAGAAGTTTCGAAACAGCGCCACCTAGTGGTGAATTTTTTTTTTCAAATGCTTATAACTTTGGGTGTGATCGACTTATTTTCACGAAACTCATCTCATTGGACTCCTGAATCGTTGCCGAGTCCAACGATACCAAACATGTTAGGTTTCGCCTAACGGTTTGTGTAGTATTCTGATTTAGCGCTTAAAAAACATTAGGCTATATCTTCGAAACCGTTTGTCCGATTGAGACGAAACCACCGTCAGAAGTTTGGAATCATAGCTTGTTAACTATATGCTAATGCCCAAATGTGAAAATATTGATGTTTAGGGGTAGTAATATTCAATCAAAGTCATGTGTCAGTCATTTTTTACGTGTTTTTTCATATAAATGTCTATAACTCCGAAGCAAATTGAGATTTTTGCACCAAAATCGACACATATATGTATGGGCTCACTCTGATGACACATAAAAAAAATGGTGGGACTGAGCCTCTTGGTGGCGCTATAATAGAACAAAACATGAAATTCCCATTGATTTCAATAGAGTTTTGTGAAATAAAATGCTATACTAAACAAATGCATTGGTGTAATATTACGAAACTCAGAATGTGCCTTCAGCACCATCCCCTGAAGGTACTCAAAATATTTCGAAACAGCGCCACCTTGTGGTCAAAAGTTATAACAAAATTTCCAAAAAGGCTAATAACTTTTAAATAAATCTGTCTATTGAAATGCCACTGGTCTTAATAGATTCCTTGGGTCAAGCCGAGAACATACATACCAAGTTTTCCTTATTTGGCCGAAGTTCCTGTCCGCCATCTTGATGTTCAGTCAAAACCTACTTTTTCGAACTCCTCCTAGACCGTTTGTCCGATTTTCACCAAAATCGAATCGTATCATCTCCAGACCGTGCCGACTAAAAGTTATGGATTTCGTGTCGATAGACGAAACCGTTTTCGTATAGCGCAGCAGCAAAGTTGAGGCATGATGCTAATAGCACTATTCAGGCTTTATCTCTGCAATGCCTTGACATATTGACACCAAACTTTGTATGTGTCATTGTCACTTCACTCTGACCACATCACATCAGTTTTGTAACTGCGCCACCTATTGGTCGAAAGTGATTATCCATAAAATCATATTTTTAATTATTGTTTCTATGATTTTTCAGGCATTTTGCATAAAATCCTCTTTAAAGTCTATAATTGCTCATTGTTGCAGTTGGTCTGACACTTTCAGACATGTTGGCATGTCTTGTCGTCTTATTCTGCTTGGCCCCGGTAATGGCTGCTTGCAGCTATATTTATTAGGGGTTCAAGCATGAAATGCTGAAACCCTATTGTAATTGTGCTGATTTTTATTATTATTATTATTATTATTCCGCCCTAAAACGCATCGTGCAGCCCAAACCGTAAGAGCTGGAGCTTTGAAACTTGGCCAAATGGTAGTCCTCAATTTGGGGAGAACCTATCAAAGTATGGCCCAGATTGGCCCATAGGTGGAACTATAATGACCACATTTACTAAATTGCTCATAACTCCTAGACAGTTGGTCCTAGAATCTCAATTTTAGCATCACTGTGATCCCTGGCTCCAGACGGACAAGATGGCTATCTCCAAATTCGCCTACGAGCAAAAAAAAAATTTATATGGGCACTTTAGTCCAAAACCTACTTTGGCCAACTAGTCCCTGGTTTTTGGCCCAATCCAGACCAGACCAGTCTAGCACAGTTCTCTGGAGTCTCTAGATGAATAATTATCGAAAAAAAGTTGAACTTTTGCATTGGCCTGGCTGTAACAGGGTCATTTAGGAAAGGGGTGAGACAAAAAAAACACTCAAAAGCCTATACAACCTAAGGGAAAACCCCAAACTTCACAAAAATCGAGGAGCATATGTGTCAGAACATGGTGAAGAAGCATGCCAAGTTTCGTGAAGATCGGACAATAGGTGGCGCTATAACTGTCCAAAACGTCTCTTCTTATTAGGGGTTCAAGCATGAAATGCTGAAACCCTATTGTAATTGTGCTGATTTTTATTATTAGGGGTTCAAGCACGAAGTGCTGAAACCCTATTGTTATTGTAAGGATTTTTATTATTATTATTATTATTTTCCCCTAAAACGCATCGTACAGCCCAAACCGTAAGTGCTAGAGACTTGAAACTTTGCCAGATGGTAGTACAAAAATCGAGGAGAGGTTATCAAAATATGAGCCAGATTGGCCAATAGGTGGCGCTACAGTGCAAAAACCAAAAAAATGGCATATTTTTGCTTAAATCTCACCAACCCTTTGTCTCAGACTCAAGTTTCTTATATCATTGGAATCCTTGGCTCAAGCCGAACAAAAAAGGCCTCAAGGATTTCCTTTCCGGTATGCAAATTTTCCGCCATTTTGGATTTTGTCCAAAACCTACTTTTGCGAACTAGTCCTAGGTTTTTTGTCCGATCGGAACCAAACCAGTGCAGAAATGTTCTCTGGAGTCTGAATATAAATAATTATTAAAAAAAAGTTTAAATTTCGATTCACGGTCGCTAAGGGGCGCCAAAACGTTCGAAGGAGGCGGAGCTAGTTTTACTAAAATGGCTATAACTCCAGAAGTAAATGAGTTATCTTCACCAAACTTGGTACACATGTGTAAGAGGTCAATCTAAGGTCACAGTAAAGAAATCGCGGTGATTGGCCACATGGTGGCGCTATAACATGACAAAAACATAAAACAGGCTATAACCACCTGACCGTTTGTCCGATTGACTTGAAAATTGGTATGCAGTGTCTTGGTCCAAGGTGCCATGTATGTCTATGAGGACATTGGTGTATCTCGAAAAACATGGCCGCCATCGGCCAATGAAGTTTGAGCACCTATTAGACAAGGTTAACGGAGGCCAATCAGAACGAAACTCAGTGGACATGTTCGGCTCAAGCCCCTAGAGGTCTGTAAGAATTTTGAAAGAAATCGGCCACTAGTTGGCGCTAACGAGTTTAATGGCTCTGTAATCACGTGGTGTTACACTTATCGTCACAAAATGCATATCATTTGATAGATCTGCTCATGCTGAACAACTTTGCCTCAAGAACTATTGCTGTCAATCAAACCGTTCATTAAATATTTGTAATTATGTTAAAAACCTACTTTTGCGAACTAGTCCTAGGTTTTTCGCCCGATCGGAACCAAACAAGTCTAGGACAATTCTATGGACTCTCTAGATAAATAATTATCAAAAAAAAGTTGAACTTTAGCATTTTTCGCATGGGTATATTGGGTAATAAAGAAAATGGGCGTGGCACAATGCACTCAAAAGCCTATAAATCCTAAACGAAAACTCAGAACTTCACAAAAATTGGTGAGCATATGTGCCATAACATTGTAAACAAGCGTGCAAAGTTTCATGGAGATCGGACAATAGGTGGCGCTATAACTGTTAAAAAGCTTGCCTGTATTGGCTGTAAATGGACTTTTCCATCTATTATTTCAGTGGTTAAAAGCTTTCTAAATAAATCTTAATGTCTTAAATGCTCATGTGCTTAAAGGCCTTAAATGCTTGAACCCCGATAAATGCTGCTTGCAGCTTTAATTATTATTATTATTATTCCGCCCTAAAACGCATCGTGCAGCCCAAACCGTAAGAGCTGGAGCTTTGAAACTTGGCCAAATGGTAGTCCTCAATTTGGGGAGAACCTATCAAAGTATGGCCCAGATTGGCCCATAGGTGGAACTATAATGACCACATTTACTAAATTGCTCATAACTCCTAGACAGTTGGTCCTAGAATCTCAATTTTAGCATCACTGTGATCCCTGGCTCCAGACGGACAAGATGGCTATCTCCAAATTCGCCTACGAGCAAAAAAAAAATTTATATGGGCACTTTAGTCCAAAACCTACTTTGGCCAACTAGTCCCTGGTTTTTGGCCCAATCCAGACCAGACCAGTCTAGCACAGTTCTCTGGAGTCTCTAGATGAATAATTATCGAAAAAAAGTTGAACTTTTGCATTGGCCTGGCTGTAACAGGGTCATTTAGGAAAGGGGTGAGACAAAAAAAACACTCAAAAGCCTATACAACCTAAGGGAAAACCCCAAACTTCACAAAAATCGAGGAGCATATGTGTCAGAACATGGTGAAGAAGCATGCCAAGTTTCGTGAAGATCGGACAATAGGTGGCGCTATAACTGTCCAAAACGTCTCTTCTTATTAGGGGTTCAAGCATGAAATGCTGAAACCCTATTGTAATTGTGCTGATTTTTATTATTATTATTATTATTATTCCGCCCTAAAACGCATCGTGCAGCCCAAACCGTAAGAGCTGGAGCTTTGAAACTTGGCCAAATGGTAGTCCTCAATTTGGGGAGAACCTATCAAAGTATGGCCCAGATTGGCCCATAGGTGGAACTATAATGACCACATTTACTAAATTGCTCATAACTCCTAGACAGTTGGTCCTAGAATCTCAATTTTAGCATCACTGTGATCCCTGGCTCCAGACGGACAAGATGGCTATCTCCAAATTCGCCTACGAGCAAAAAAAAAATTTATATGGGCACTTTAGTCCAAAACCTACTTTGGCCAACTAGTCCCTGGTTTTTGGCCCAATCCAGACCAGACCAGTCTAGCACAGTTCTCTGGAGTCTCTAGATGAATAATTATCGAAAAAAAGTTGAACTTTTGCATTGGCCTGGCTGTAACAGGGTCATTTAGGAAAGGGGTGAGACAAAAAAAACACTCAAAAGCCTATACAACCTAAGGGAAAACCCCAAACTTCACAAAAATCGAGGAGCATATGTGTCAGAACATGGTGAAGAAGCATGCCAAGTTTCGTGAAGATCGGACAATAGGTGGCGCTATAACTGTCCAAAACGTCTCTTCTTATTAGGGGTTCAAGCATGAAATGCTGAAACCCTATTGTAATTGTGCTGATTTTTATTATTATTATTATTATTATTCCGCCCTAAAACGCATCGTGCAGCCCAAACCGTAAGAGCTGGAGCTTTGAAACTTGGCCAAATGGTAGTCCTCAATTTGGGGAGAACCTATCAAAGTATGGCCCAGATTGGCCCATAGGTGGAACTATAATGACCACATTTACTAAATTGCTCATAACTCCTAGACAGTTGGTCCTAGAATCTCAATTTTAGCATCACTGTGATCCCTGGCTCCAGACGGACAAGATGGCTATCTCCAAATTCGCCTACGAGCAAAAAAAAAATTTATATGGGCACTTTAGTCCAAAACCTACTTTGGCCAACTAGTCCCTGGTTTTTGGCCCAATCCAGACCAGACCAGTCTAGCACAGTTCTCTGGAGT
The DNA here is from genome assembly GCF_951802725.1 of Rutilus rutilus. Classification (NCBI taxonomy): domain Eukaryota; kingdom Metazoa; phylum Chordata; class Actinopteri; order Cypriniformes; family Leuciscidae; genus Rutilus; species Rutilus rutilus. The sequence continues at coordinate 16,911,146 of NC_140217.1, read as the reverse complement.
CTCTAGATGAATAATTATCGAAAAAAAGTTGAACTTTTGCATTGGCCTGGCTGTAACAGGGTCATTTAGGAAAGGGGTGAGACAAAAAAAACACTCAAAAGCCTATACAACCTAAGGGAAAACCCCAAACTTCACAAAAATCGAGGAGCATATGTGTCAGAACATGGTGAAGAAGCATGCCAAGTTTCGTGAAGATCGGACAATAGGTGGCGCTATAACTGTCCAAAACGTCTCTTCTTATTAGGGGTTCAAGCATGAAATGCTGAAACCCTATTGTAATTGTGCTGATTTTTATTATTATTATTATTATTATTCCGCCCTAAAACGCATCGTGCAGCCCAAACCGTAAGAGCTGGAGCTTTGAAACTTGGCCAAATGGTAGTCCTCAATTTGGGGAGAACCTATCAAAGTATGGCCCAGATTGGCCCATAGGTGGAACTATAATGACCACATTTACTAAATTGCTCATAACTCCTAGACAGTTGGTCCTAGAATCTCAATTTTAGCATCACTGTGATCCCTGGCTCCAGACGGACAAGATGGCTATCTCCAAATTCGCCTACGAGCAAAAAAAAAATTTATATGGGCACTTTAGTCCAAAACCTACTTTGGCCAACTAGTCCCTGGTTTTTGGCCCAATCCAGACCAGACCAGTCTAGCACAGTTCTCTGGAGTCTCTAGATGAATAATTATCGAAAAAAAGTTGAACTTTTGCATTGGCCTGGCTGTAACAGGGTCATTTAGGAAAGGGGTGAGACAAAAAAAACACTCAAAAGCCTATACAACCTAAGGGAAAACCCCAAACTTCACAAAAATCGAGGAGCATATGTGTCAGAACATGGTGAAGAAGCATGCCAAGTTTCGTGAAGATCGGACAATAGGTGGCGCTATAACTGTCCAAAACGTCTCTTCTTATTAGGGGTTCAAGCATGAAATGCTGAAACCCTATTGTAATTGTGCTGATTTTTATTATTATTATTATTATTATTCCGCCCTAAAACGCATCGTGCAGCCCAAACCGTAAGAGCTGGAGCTTTGAAACTTGGCCAAATGGTAGTCCTCAATTTGGGGAGAACCTATCAAAGTATGGCCCAGATTGGCCCATAGGTGGAACTATAATGACCACATTTACTAAATTGCTCATAACTCCTAGACAGTTGGTCCTAGAATCTCAATTTTAGCATCACTGTGATCCCTGGCTCCAGACGGACAAGATGGCTATCTCCAAATTCGCCTACGAGCAAAAAAAAAATTTATATGGGCACTTTAGTCCAAAACCTACTTTGGCCAACTAGTCCCTGGTTTTTGGCCCAATCCAGACCAGACCAGTCTAGCACAGTTCTCTGGAGTCTCTAGATGAATAATTATCGAAAAAAAGTTGAACTTTTGCATTGGCCTGGCTGTAACAGGGTCATTTAGGAAAGGGGTGAGACAAAAAAAACACTCAAAAGCCTATACAACCTAAGGGAAAACCCCAAACTTCACAAAAATCGAGGAGCATATGTGTCAGAACATGGTGAAGAAGCATGCCAAGTTTCGTGAAGATCGGACAATAGGTGGCGCTATAACTGTCCAAAACGTCTCTTCTTATTAGGGGTTCAAGCATGAAATGCTGAAACCCTATTGTAATTGTGCTGATTTTTATTATTATTATTATTATTATTCCGCCCTAAAACGCATCGTGCAGCCCAAACCGTAAGAGCTGGAGCTTTGAAACTTGGCCAAATGGTAGTCCTCAATTTGGGGAGAACCTATCAAAGTATGGCCCAGATTGGCCCATAGGTGGAACTATAATGACCACATTTACTAAATTGCTCATAACTCCTAGACAGTTGGTCCTAGAATCTCAATTTTAGCATCACTGTGATCCCTGGCTCCAGACGGACAAGATGGCTATCTCCAAATTCGCCTACGAGCAAAAAAAAAATTTATATGGGCACTTTAGTCCAAAACCTACTTTGGCCAACTAGTCCCTGGTTTTTGGCCCAATCCAGACCAGACCAGTCTAGCACAGTTCTCTGGAGTCTCTAGATGAATAATTATCGAAAAAAAGTTGAACTTTTGCATTGGCCTGGCTGTAACAGGGTCATTTAGGAAAGGGGTGAGACAAAAAAAACACTCAAAAGCCTATACAACCTAAGGGAAAACCCCAAACTTCACAAAAATCGAGGAGCATATGTGTCAGAACATGGTGAAGAAGCATGCCAAGTTTCGTGAAGATCGGACAATAGGTGGCGCTATAACTGTCCAAAACGTCTCTTCTTATTAGGGGTTCAAGCATGAAATGCTGAAACCCTATTGTAATTGTGCTGATTTTTATTATTATTATTATTATTATTCCGCCCTAAAACGCATCGTGCAGCCCAAACCGTAAGAGCTGGAGCTTTGAAACTTGGCCAAATGGTAGTCCTCAATTTGGGGAGAACCTATCAAAGTATGGCCCAGATTGGCCCATAGGTGGAACTATAATGACCACATTTACTAAATTGCTCATAACTCCTAGACAGTTGGTCCTAGAATCTCAATTTTAGCATCACTGTGATCCCTGGCTCCAGACGGACAAGATGGCTATCTCCAAATTCGCCTACGAGCAAAAAAAAAATTTATATGGGCACTTTAGTCCAAAACCTACTTTGGCCAACTAGTCCCTGGTTTTTGGCCCAATCCAGACCAGACCAGTCTAGCACAGTTCTCTGGAGTCTCTAGATGAATAATTATCGAAAAAAAGTTGAACTTTTGCATTGGCCTGGCTGTAACAGGGTCATTTAGGAAAGGGGTGAGACAAAAAAAACACTCAAAAGCCTATACAACCTAAGGGAAAACCCCAAACTTCACAAAAATCGAGGAGCATATGTGTCAGAACATGGTGAAGAAGCATGCCAAGTTTCGTGAAGATCGGACAATAGGTGGCGCTATAACTGTCCAAAACGTCTCTTCTTATTAGGGGTTCAAGCATGAAATGCTGAAACCCTATTGTAATTGTGCTGATTTTTATTATTATTATTATTATTATTCCGCCCTAAAACGCATCGTGCAGCCCAAACCGTAAGAGCTGGAGCTTTGAAACTTGGCCAAATGGTAGTCCTCAATTTGGGGAGAACCTATCAAAGTATGGCCCAGATTGGCCCATAGGTGGAACTATAATGACCACATTTACTAAATTGCTCATAACTCCTAGACAGTTGGTCCTAGAATCTCAATTTTAGCATCACTGTGATCCCTGGCTCCAGACGGACAAGATGGCTATCTCCAAATTCGCCTACGAGCAAAAAAAAAATTTATATGGGCACTTTAGTCCAAAACCTACTTTGGCCAACTAGTCCCTGGTTTTTGGCCCAATCCAGACCAGACCAGTCTAGCACAGTTCTCTGGAGTCTCTAGATGAATAATTATCGAAAAAAAGTTGAACTTTTGCATTGGCCTGGCTGTAACAGGGTCATTTAGGAAAGGGGTGAGACAAAAAAAACACTCAAAAGCCTATACAACCTAAGGGAAAACCCCAAACTTCACAAAAATCGAGGAGCATATGTGTCAGAACATGGTGAAGAAGCATGCCAAGTTTCGTGAAGATCGGACAATAGGTGGCGCTATAACTGTCCAAAACGTCTCTTCTTATTAGGGGTTCAAGCATGAAATGCTGAAACCCTATTGTAATTGTGCTGATTTTTATTATTATTATTATTATTATTCCGCCCTAAAACGCATCGTGCAGCCCAAACCGTAAGAGCTGGAGCTTTGAAACTTGGCCAAATGGTAGTCCTCAATTTGGGGAGAACCTATCAAAGTATGGCCCAGATTGGCCCATAGGTGGAACTATAATGACCACATTTACTAAATTGCTCATAACTCCTAGACAGTTGGTCCTAGAATCTCAATTTTAGCATCACTGTGATCCCTGGCTCCAGACGGACAAGATGGCTATCTCCAAATTCGCCTACGAGCAAAAAAAAAATTTATATGGGCACTTTAGTCCAAAACCTACTTTGGCCAACTAGTCCCTGGTTTTTGGCCCAATCCAGACCAGACCAGTCTAGCACAGTTCTCTGGAGTCTCTAGATGAATAATTATCGAAAAAAAGTTGAACTTTTGCATTGGCCTGGCTGTAACAGGGTCATTTAGGAAAGGGGTGAGACAAAAAAAACACTCAAAAGCCTATACAACCTAAGGGAAAACCCCAAACTTCACAAAAATCGAGGAGCATATGTGTCAGAACATGGTGAAGAAGCATGCCAAGTTTCGTGAAGATCGGACAATAGGTGGCGCTATAACTGTCCAAAACGTCTCTTCTTATTAGGGGTTCAAGCATGAAATGCTGAAACCCTATTGTAATTGTGCTGATTTTTATTATTATTATTATTATTATTCCGCCCTAAAACGCATCGTGCAGCCCAAACCGTAAGAGCTGGAGCTTTGAAACTTGGCCAAATGGTAGTCCTCAATTTGGGGAGAACCTATCAAAGTATGGCCCAGATTGGCCCATAGGTGGAACTATAATGACCACATTTACTAAATTGCTCATAACTCCTAGACAGTTGGTCCTAGAATCTCAATTTTAGCATCACTGTGATCCCTGGCTCCAGACGGACAAGATGGATATCTCCAAATTCGCCTACGAGCAAAAAAAAAATTTATATGGGCACTTTAGTCCAAAACCTACTTTGGCCAACTAGTCCCTGGTTTTTGGCCCAATCCAGACCAGACCAGTCTAGCACAGTTCTCTGGAGTCTCTAGATGAATAATTATCGAAAAAAAGTTGAACTTTTGCATTGGCCTGGCTGTAACAGGGTCATTTAGGAAAGGGGTGAGACAAAAAAAACACTCAAAAGCCTATACAACCTAAGGGAAAACCCCAAACTTCACAAAAATCGAGGAGCATATGTGTCAGAACATGGTGAAGAAGCATGCCAAGTTTCGTGAAGATCGGACAATAGGTGGCGCTATAACTGTCCAAAACGTCTCTTCTTATTAGGGGTTCAAGCATGAAATGCTGAAACCCTATTGTAATTGTGCTGATTTTTATTATTATTATTATTATTATTCCGCCCTAAAACGCATCGTGCAGCCCAAACCGTAAGAGCTGGAGCTTTGAAACTTGGCCAAATGGTAGTCCTCAATTTGGGGAGAACCTATCAAAGTATGGCCCAGATTGGCCCATAGGTGGAACTATAATGACCACATTTACTAAATTGCTCATAACTCCTAGACAGTTGGTCCTAGAATCTCAATTTTAGCATCACTGTGATCCCTGGCTCCAGACGGACAAGATGGCTATCTCCAAATTCGCCTACGAGCAAAAAAAAAATTTATATGGGCACTTTAGTCCAAAACCTACTTTGGCCAACTAGTCCCTGGTTTTTGGCCCAATCCAGACCAGACCAGTCTAGCACAGTTCTCTGGAGTCTCTAGATGAATAATTATCGAAAAAAAGTTGAACTTTTGCATTGGCCTGGCTGTAACAGGGTCATTTAGGAAAGGGGTGAGACAAAAAAAACACTCAAAAGCCTATACAACCTAAGGGAAAACCCCAAACTTCACAAAAATCGAGGAGCATATGTGTCAGAACATGGTGAAGAAGCATGCCAAGTTTCGTGAAGATCGGACAATAGGTGGCGCTATAACTGTCCAAAACGTCTCTTCTTATTAGGGGTTCAAGCATGAAATGCTGAAACCCTATTGTAATTGTGCTGATTTTTATTATTATTATTATTATTATTCCGCCCTAAAACGCATCGTGCAGCCCAAACCGTAAGAGCTGGAGCTTTGAAACTTGGCCAAATGGTAGTCCTCAATTTGGGGAGAACCTATCAAAGTATGGCCCAGATTGGCCCATAGGTGGAACTATAATGACCACATTTACTAAATTGCTCATAACTCCTAGACAGTTGGTCCTAGAATCTCAATTTTAGCATCACTGTGATCCCTGGCTCCAGACGGACAAGATGGCTATCTCCAAATTCGCCTACGAGCAAAAAAAAAATTTATATGGGCACTTTAGTCCAAAACCTACTTTGGCCAACTAGTCCCTGGTTTTTGGCCCAATCCAGACCAGACCAGTCTAGCACAGTTCTCTGGAGTCTCTAGATGAATAATTATCGAAAAAAAGTTGAACTTTTGCATTGGCCTGGCTGTAACAGGGTCATTTAGGAAAGGGGTGAGACAAAAAAAACACTCAAAAGCCTATACAACCTAAGGGAAAACCCCAAACTTCACAAAAATCGAGGAGCATATGTGTCAGAACATGGTGAAGAAGCATGCCAAGTTTCGTGAAGATCGGACAATAGGTGGCGCTATAACTGTCCAAAACGTCTCTTCTTATTAGGGGTTCAAGCATGAAATGCTGAAACCCTATTGTAATTGTGCTGATTTTTATTATTATTATTATTATTATTCCGCCCTAAAACGCATCGTGCAGCCCAAACCGTAAGAGCTGGAGCTTTGAAACTTGGCCAAATGGTAGTCCTCAATTTGGGGAGAACCTATCAAAGTATGGCCCAGATTGGCCCATAGGTGGAACTATAATGACCACATTTACTAAATTGCTCATAACTCCTAGACAGTTGGTCCTAGAATCTCAATTTTAGCATCACTGTGATCCCTGGCTCCAGACGGACAAGATGGCTATCTCCAAATTCGCCTACGAGCAAAAAAAAAATTTATATGGGCACTTTAGTCCAAAACCTACTTTGGCCAACTAGTCCCTGGTTTTTGGCCCAATCCAGACCAGACCAGTCTAGCACAGTTCTCTGGAGTCTCTAGATGAATAATTATCGAAAAAAAGTTGAACTTTTGCATTGGCCTGGCTGTAACAGGGTCATTTAGGAAAGGGGTGAGACAAAAAAAACACTCAAAAGCCTATACAACCTAAGGGAAAACCCCAAACTTCACAAAAATCGAGGAGCATATGTGTCAGAACATGGTGAAGAAGCATGCCAAGTTTCGTGAAGATCGGACAATAGGTGGCGCTATAACTGTCCAAAACGTCTCTTCTTATTAGGGGTTCAAGCATGAAATGCTGAAACCCTATTGTAATTGTGCTGATTTTTATTATTATTATTATTATTATTCCGCCCTAAAACGCATCGTGCAGCCCAAACCGTAAGAGCTGGAGCTTTGAAACTTGGCCAAATGGTAGTCCTCAATTTGGGGAGAACCTATCAAAGTATGGCCCAGATTGGCCCATAGGTGGAACTATAATGACCACATTTACTAAATTGCTCATAACTCCTAGACAGTTGGTCCTAGAATCTCAATTTTAGCATCACTGTGATCCCTGGCTCCAGACGGACAAGATGGCTATCTCCAAATTCGCCTACGAGCAAAAAAAAAATTTATATGGGCACTTTAGTCCAAAACCTACTTTGGCCAACTAGTCCCTGGTTTTTGGCCCAATCCAGACCAGACCAGTCTAGCACAGTTCTCTGGAGTCTCTAGATGAATAATTATCGAAAAAAAGTTGAACTTTTGCATTGGCCTGGCTGTAACAGGGTCATTTAGGAAAGGGGTGAGACAAAAAAAACACTCAAAAGCCTATACAACCTAAGGGAAAACCCCAAACTTCACAAAAATCGAGGAGCATATGTGTCAGAACATGGTGAAGAAGCATGCCAAGTTTCGTGAAGATCGGACAATAGGTGGCGCTATAACTGTCCAAAACGTCTCTTCTTATTAGGGGTTCAAGCATGAAATGCTGAAACCCTATTGTAATTGTGCTGATTTTTATTATTATTATTATTATTATTCCGCCCTAAAACGCATCGTGCAGCCCAAACCGTAAGAGCTGGAGCTTTGAAACTTGGCCAAATGGTAGTCCTCAATTTGGGGAGAACCTATCAAAGTATGGCCCAGATTGGCCCATAGGTGGAACTATAATGACCACATTTACTAAATTGCTCATAACTCCTAGACAGTTGGTCCTAGAATCTCAATTTTAGCATCACTGTGATCCCTGGCTCCAGACGGACAAGATGGCTATCTCCAAATTCGCCTACGAGCAAAAAAAAAATTTATATGGGCACTTTAGTCCAAAACCTACTTTGGCCAACTAGTCCCTGGTTTTTGGCCCAATCCAGACCAGACCAGTCTAGCACAGTTCTCTGGAGTCTCTAGATGAATAATTATCGAAAAAAAGTTGAACTTTTGCATTGGCCTGGCTGTAACAGGGTCATTTAGGAAAGGGGTGAGACAAAAAAAACACTCAAAAGCCTATACAACCTAAGGGAAAACCCCAAACTTCACAAAAATCGAGGAGCATATGTGTCAGAACATGGTGAAGAAGCATGCCAAGTTTCGTGAAGATCGGACAATAGGTGGCGCTATAACTGTCCAAAACGTCTCTTCTTATTAGGGGTTCAAGCATGAAATGCTGAAACCCTATTGTAATTGTGCTGATTTTTAGGGGTTCAAGCATGAAATGCTGAAACCCTATTGTAATTGTAAGGATTTTTATTATTATTATTTTTCTTCTCCGCTAAAACGCATCGTGCAGCCCAAACCGTAAGTGCTAGAGACTTGAAACTTGGCCAGAAGGTAGTACAAAAATCGAGGAGAGGTTCAGAGAATATGACCCAGATTGGCCAATAGGTGGCGCTACAGCGCAAAAAACAAAAAAATTGCACATTTTTGCTTAAATGTCATTAACCGTTTGTCACAGACTCAAGTGTCTTATATCATTGGAATCCTTGGGTCAAGCCGAACAAAATTGGCCTCAAGGATTTCATTTCCGGTATGCAAATTTTTCCGCCATTTTGGATTTTGTCCAAAACCTACTTTTGCGAACTAGTCCTAGGTTTTTCGCCCGATCGGAACCAAACCAGTGCAGAAATGTTGTCTGGAGTCTGAATATCAATAATTATTGAAAAAAAGTTGAAATTTCGATTCACGGTCACTAAGGGGCGCCAAAACGTTCGAAGAAGGCGGAGCCTATTTTACTAAAATGGCTATAACTCCAGAAGTAAATCAGGTATCTTCACCAAACTCGGTACACATGTGTAAGAGGTCAATCTGAGGTCACAGTAAAAAAATCGCGGCGATTGGCCACATGGTGGCGCTATAACATGACAAAAACATAAAACAGGCTATAACCACCTGACCGTTAGTCCGATTGACTTGAAAATTGGTATGCAGTGTCTTGGTCCAAGGTGCCATGTATGTGTATGAGGACATTGGCGTATCTTGAAAAACATGGCCGCCATCGGCCAATGAAGTTTGAGCACCTATTAGACAAGGTTAACGGAGGCCAATCGGAACGAAACTCGATGGGCATATTCGACTCATGGCCCTAGAGGTCTGTAAGAATTTTGAAAGAAATCGGCCACTAGTTGGCGCTAACGAGGTTTACGCCCTCTGTAATCACGTGGTGTTACACTTATTGTCACAAAATGCATATCATTTGATAGACCTCCTCATCTTGAACAACTTTGCCTCAAGAACTATTGCTGTCAATCAAACAGTTCATTAAATATTCATGAATATGTTAAAAACCTACTTTTGCGAACTAGTCCTAGGTTTTTCGCCCGATCAGAACCAAACCAGTCTAGGACAATTCTCTGGACTCTCTAGATCAATAATTATCAAAAAAAAGTTGAACTTTTACATTTGGGTGGCTGTAACAGGGTCATTTAGAAAATGGGCGTGGCAAAATACACTAAAAAGCCTATAAATCCTAAATGAAAACTCAGAACTTCACAAAAATTGGTGAGCATATGTACAATAACATAATTAACAAGCATGAACAATGTTATGGACATCGGATGATAGGTGGCGCTATAACTGTTAAAAAGCTTTAAAACCATGTATTTCCTATGGTAAAATGCCTGTATTGGCTGTAAATTGACTTTTCCATCTATTATTTCAGTGGTTAAAAGATTTCTAAATAAATTTTAATGTCTTAAATGCTTATGTGCTTAAAGGCCTTAAATGCTTGAACCCCGATAAATGCTGCTTGCAGCTTTAATTATTATTATTATTTTCCCCTAAAACGCATCGTGCAGACCAAACCGTAAGAGCTGGAACCTTGAAAGTTGGCCAAATGGTAGTCCTCAATTTGGGGAGAACGTATCAAAGTATGACCTCGATTGGCCCATAGGTGGCGCTATAGCGACCAAAAGCGCGAAACTGCTCTGAACTCCTAGACCGTATGTCGTAGACTCAAGTGTCTTATATCATTGGAAAGCTGGACGCCTGACGAACAAAACGTATATCTCCGATTTCATTTCCGCCATGATAGATTTTCCGCCATTTTGAATTTTGTCAAAAACCTACTTTTGCGAACTAGTCCCTGGTTTTTCGCCCGATCGGAACCAAACCAGTGCAGAAATGTTCTCTAGAAACTGAAGATCAATAATTATCGAAAAAAAGTCGAAATTTCGATTCACGGTCGCTAAGGGGCGCCAAAACGTATGTTATTTTACTAAAATGGCTATAACTCCAGAAGTAAATGAGGTATCTTCACCAAACTCGGTACACATATGTACGAGCTCAATATGAGGTAACAGTAAAAAAATCGCGGCGATTGGCCACATGGTGGCGCTATAATATATAAAAAACATAAAACAGGCTTTAACCACCTGACCGTTAGTCCGATTGACTTGAAAATTGGTATGCAGTGTCTTGGTCCAAGGTGTCATGTATGTGTATGAGGACATTGGCGTATCTAAAAAAACATGGCCGCCATCGGCCAATGAAGTTTGAGCACCTATTAGACAAGGTTAACGGAGGCCGATCGGAACGAAACTCGGTGGGCATGTTCTACTCATGGCCCTAGAGGTCTGTAAGAATTTTAAAAGAAATCGGCCACTAGTTGGCGCTAACGAGTTTTATGGCTCTGTAATCACGTGGTGTTACACTTATTGTCACAAAATGCATACCATTTGATAGATCTCCTCTTGTTGAACAACTTTGCCTCAAGAACCATTGCTGTCAATCAAACCGTTCATTAAATATTCGTAATTATGTTAAAAACGTACTTTTGCGAACTAGTCCCTGGTTTTTCGCCCGATCGGAACCAAACCAGGCTAGGACAATTCTATGGACTCTCTAGGTCAATAATTATCAAAAAAAAGTTGAACTTTTGCATTTTTCGCATGGCTATAACAGGGTCATTTAGAAAATGGGCGTGGTAAAATGCACTCAAAAGCCTATAAATCCTAAACGAAAACTCAGAACTTCACAAAAATTGATGAGCATATGTGTCATAACCTGCTAAAGAAGCATGGAAAATTTTATGAAGATCGGACCATAGTTGTTGCTATAACTGTTAAAACGCTTTAAAATCATATATTTCCTATGGTAAATTGCCTGTATTTGCTGTAAATGGTGTCTTCTATCATCATATAATGTTCATATCATAATGTTCAAAACCAGTGCAGCACAATTCTCTGAACTCTCTAGATCAATAATTATCTGAAAAAAAGTTTAACTTCTTCAAAAGGTGATTTTATATGAATATAATGACATATTAAGCCAATAAGTGGTATTTTACTGCCCCCTGCTGTCATTTCATCATACTACTCCCTAATATTGTTATAAAATTCATATTTAGACTTTATAAAATCATTATTTTAACATTTACAATCACATTTTGTCAAAATTCAACTATTGAGTATTACTATTGACAATTGTGTTACACTGAGATATGGAAATGGACGAAAGTAAATGAATGAAATGAAACGAAAGTAACGGCATTTAAGCCACGCCCCCGAATACAAATTCATTCATAACTCGAAAACGGAAAGTCGTTGCGCGCTCAAATTTTGATGGTGAGGACCTCTCCGGGCTCTTGATCGAAACGTGTCGTCGCGGGCCTCGGGAGCGCGCCCCCCGCGCATCGCGAATCCGCGGGACCCCCGATTTTGAACGGCCATTACTCCCGACCCAGACCACCCCGGACATTGTGTGAGAGCTCGTTGGAAAGGGCACGTCCTTGGCTAGCTTCGATTCAAATGTGGTGTTATTTGCCCTGGGCATTCCAGAGATAATAGCCCGAACAGATATGCCTTATAACAGTCATAACTCCCAGCCCCAATCGCCCAAAAACATTCAAACTCATTCAACAGGGCTCCTCAAGCACTATCTATGCTCTGAGTTTCAGAATTTTTCGCCTTTTGGTTCCTGAGATATAAGTAAAAAAACAAATTCCCATTCATTCATTCAAACACTTCAACTGTAAAATGTAAGCTATAATACCACTGTTGTCCACTAGAGGGAGCAGCAGGATTACGCATGATCTTTTAATTCGCTTCAGTATTGGGAAATAAACAAATGCTTTAAGAAGCAATCTTTTTTATTATGTTTTTTTTTTTATTATTATGATATTTGTATATATTTTATTTTTTTATTATGATTATGAACGGTTTGATTGACATTAGTGATTCTTGAGGCAAAGTTGTTCAAGATGAGGAGATGAAGATATTTTCAAAATATCACATCCTAAAAACATTGAAAACATATTTGTCTTTGTGTGTGTGTGTGTGGATGTGTTTGTGTTTGTGTGTGTGTAAGCATGCTTAATGGAAAGAACATGGAGAAACTGCTTTGTTTTACTGGTGGATAAAAAAAGTCTTTCAAATGAAAGTGAGTCAATTAGTGGTCTTCTACTGCCCTCTGCAGGACATTCTACTTAATAAAATATTTTCATCTGTGCTTTTGCATTAGTTTTTGGACTATATCAAATTACTTGCATGAAAATCACCTATTATAACACAGTCATGTTTTGTCAAAGTTTATCACTTCATTTTTACTGAGCTCTCAGTTTGAACAATTCTGCCTCTCAGTGATTAATTTGAAATCTGAAAATGGTGTTATACAGAGGAGATTTGCAATTATCATTTTGTTACCTATCTTTTATTTTAAATATCTCCATCTACAACAAAATGTGTGTGCATGTGTGTGTTCAAGCATGGTTAGTGTATTAAGTATTATTGTTTAAGTATTATTGTTTTCATTTACATTTTAACCACCAGAAGAAGAACACTCATTGGTTCATTCTGCTCACTAAAATATTATTTTTCATTTTTTTTTCCATTTGAAATATTGTTTAAACTTAATAAAATCATTAAAATAACATTTCAAATCATATTTTGTCTGTTTATAAATCCCACAGACTCACATTGGCTGCAATACTAATGTTTTTGTAAAACACAAACCTGATAGTCTAATCTGTGTGTATTGTGCATATATTATTGATATTATTACTATTGCAAATCATGTTATTGTAACTCATATCTTAATAGAATATTATTTGTAATTTTAATTCTTTATTTCTTAATTGTTTTTTTATGATTACTACAGATATTATCACCAAAGATATCAACTACACCTTCACTTTTAGTATTGACACGCTGCACACACAGCACAATCACACACTCACTAATGCATTCAAATAAATGTAATCTTACTGTGCTACTTTATTTGTACATGATTAGAATGAACAGAAATCTAAGAATATTTTTCTTCTTTTGTTAAAGCCATTTCAGACTCCAAGTAAGCATTATATTACTAATCATCTATTTTACAGGTGCCATACAATTGAAAACTGTATTGTATTTATCTTGGCATAGTTGAATGATAAGAGTTCTGGACATGGAACTGACATACCGTGAGCCTCAAACACCATTGTTTCCTCCTTCATGTGTAAATCTCCTGTTTGCAAAAGACAGCTGAAAAATGAGTGAATCCCACCATAACACCAACTGTGACGTTGGAGTCAGGATCATTAATATTTATACCCCCCAAATTTGCATTTTCCAGTCCATGTTCTAGGCCAGGCAGTGTTAATGTGGACCTGCACAGCCGAATCATCAGAAGATCTGCAGGTATTGTGAAGAAGCAAGCAAGGACAATAGTGAAAATGGCAGATCATGGATATAAATGTTATGTCTGAGGCTGTGCTGTGGATTTGAGAACTTTTCATTCCCTTCCCACAAAAGAGAACTGTCAACAGGCATGGTTGATGTTTACAACAGGATAAACTCACCATTTTAATTCAAAGCTGTTAGTTTGCTCTTAACGGAGGCCGATCAGAACGAAACTCGGTGGGCATGTTCGACTCGTGGTCCTAGAGGTCTGTAAGAATTTTGAAAAATCAGCCACTAGTTGACGCTAACAGGTTTTACGGCTATGTAATCACGTGATGCATATCATTTGATAGATCTCCTCATACTGAACAACTTTGCCTCAAGAACTACTGCTGTCAATCCATTTGTTCATTAAATACTTGCGATTATGTTAAAAACCTACTTTTGCGAACTAGTCCTAGGTTTTTCGCCCGATCGGAAATATACCAGTGCAGTACAATTCTCTGGAAGCTCTAGATTATTAATTATATAAAAAACTTTAACTTTACCCATTGGGTAGCCATAACAGGATCATTTAGAAAATGGGTATGGCAAAAAACACTCAAAAGCCTGTAAATCCTAAACAAAAACTCAGACAACTCACTAAACTGCCTTATGTGCTTAAAGACCCTAAATGCTTGAACCCCGCTAAATGCTGCTTGCAGCTTTAATTAGGGGTTCAAGCACGAAGTGCTGAAACCCTATTGTTATTGTAAGGATTTTTATTATTAGGGGTTCAAGCACGAAGTGCTGAAACCCTATTGTAATTGTAAGGATTTTTATTATTATTATTTTTCTTCTGCCGTAAAACGCATCGTGCAGCCCAAACCGTAAGTGCTAGAGACTTGAAACTTTGCCATATGGTAGTACAAAAATCGAGGAGAGGTTATCAAAATATGAGCCAGATTGGCCAATAGGTGGCGCTACAGTGCAAAAACCAAAAAAATGGCATATTTTTGCTTAAATCTCACCAACCCTTTGTCACAGACTCAAGTGTCTTATATCATTGGAATCCTTGGCTCAAGCCGAACAAAAAAGGCCTCAAGGATTTCCTTTCCGGTATGCAAATTTTCCGCCATTTTGGATTTTGTCCAAAACCTACTTTTGCGAACTAGTCCTAGGTTTTTTGTCCGATCGGAACCAAACAAGTGCAGAAATGTTCTCTGGAGTCTGAATATCAATAATTATTAAAAAAATGTTTAAATTTTGATTCACGGTCGCTAAGGGGTGCCAAAACGTTCGAAGGAGGCGGAGCTAGTTTTACTAAAATGGCTATAACTCCAGAAGTAAATGAGTTATCTTCACCAAACTTGGTACACATGTGTAAGAGGTCAATCTAAGGTCACAGTAAAGAAATCACGGTGATTAGCCACATGGTGGCGCTATAACATTAAAAAAACATAAAACAGGCTATAACCACCTGACCGTTTGTCCGATTGACTTGAAAATTGGTATGCAGTGTCTTGGTCCAAGGTGCCATGTATGTCTATGAGGACATTGGTGTATCTCGAAAAACATGGCCGCCATCGGCCAATGAAGTTTGAGCACCTATTAGACAAGGTTAACGGAGGCCAATCAGAACGAAACTCAGTGGGCATGTTCGGCTCAAGCCCCTAGAGGTCTGTAAGAATTTTGAAAGAAATCGGCCACTAGTTGGCGCTAACGAGTTTAATGGCTCTGTAATCACGTGGTGTTACACTTATTGTCACAAAATGCATATCATTTGATAGATCTGCTCATGCTGAACAACTTTGCCTCAAGAACTATTGCTGTCAATCAAACCGTTCATTAAATATTTGTAATTATGTTAAAAACCTACTTTTGCGAACTAGTCCCTGGTTTTTCGCCCGATCGGAACCAGACCAGTCTAGGACAATTCTCTGGACTCTCTAGATCAATAATTATCAAAAAAAAGTTGAACTTTTGCATTTAGATGGCTGTAATAGGGTCATTTATAAAATGGGCGGGGCAAAATAAATAAAAAAACCTATAAATCATAAATAAAAACTCAGAACTTCACAAAAATTGGTGAACATATGTGAAATAACATCATTAACAAGCATGCCAAATTTTATGGAGATCGGACCAAAGGTGGCGCTGTAACTGTTAAAAAGCTTTAAAACCATATATTTCCTATGGTAAATGGTCTTTTTCATCTATTATGTCAGTAGTTACATGCTTGCTAAATAAATCTTAATAACTTTTGATGCTTTTATGCTTAAAGGCCTTAAAGGCCTTAATTGCTTGAACCCCGATAAATGCTGCTTGCAGCTTTAATTATTATTATTCTGCCGTAAAACGCATCGTGCAGCCCAAACCGTAAGGGCTGGAGACTTGAAACTTTGCCAGATGGTAGTACAAAAATCGAGGAGAGGTTCAGAGATTATGACCCCGATTGGCCCATAGGTGGCGCTATAACAACCAAAAGCGCGAAACTGCTCATAACTCCTAGACCGTATGTCGTAGACTCAAGTGTCTTATATCATTGGAAAGCTGGAAACGTGGTGAACAAAACGTATATCTCCGATTTCATTTCCGGTATGGAAATTTTTCCGCCATTTTGAATTTTGTCAAAAAACTACTTTTGCTAATTAGTCCTAGGTTTTTTGTCCGATCGGAACCAAACCAGTGCAGAAATGTTCTATGGAGTCTGAAGATCAATAATTATCAAAAAAAAAATCGAAATTTCGATTCAAGGTCGCTAGGGGGCATAAAATAAACATTGTGGGAGGAGCCTATTTTACTAAAATGGCTATAACTCAAAAAGTAAATGAGATAGCTTAACCAAACTCGGTACACATGTGTAGGGGTTCAGTCTGGGGTCACAGTAAAAAAATCGCGACGATTGAACAATAGGTGGCGCTATAACATGGAAAAAACATGAAAAGGGCTATAACCACCTGACCGTTAGTCCGATTGACTTGAAAATTGGTATGCAGTGTCTTGGCCCAAGGTGCCATATATGTCTATGAGGACATTGGCGTATCTCAAAAAACATGGCCGCCATTGGCCAATAAAGTTGAGCACCTATTAGACAAGGTTAACGGAGGCCGATCGGAACGAAACTCGATGGGCATGTTCATCTCATGGCCCTAGAGGTCTGTAAGAATTTTGAAAGAAATCGGCCACTAGTTGGCGCTAACGAGTTTTATGGCTCTTTAATCACGTGGTGTTACACTCATCCACACAATATGCATATCATTTGATAGATCTGCTCATGCTGAACAACTTTGCCTCAAGAACCATTGCTGTCAATCAAACCGTTCATTAAATATTCGCGAACATGTTAAAAACCTACTTTTGCGAACTAGTCCTAGGTTTTTCGCCCGATCGGAACCAGACCAGTCTAGGACAATTCTCTGGACTCTCTAGATCAATAATTATCGAAAAAAAGTTGAACTTTTGCATTTGGATGGCTGTAATAGGGTCATTTATAAAATGGGCGTGGCAAAATACATTAAAAATCCTATAAATCCTAAATGAAAACTCAGAACTTCACAAAAATTGGTGAGCATATGTAACATAACATCATTAACAAGCATGCCAAATTTTATGGAGATCGGACCATAGGTGGCGCTATAACTGTTAAAAAGCTTTAAAACCATATATTTCCTATGGTACATTGCCTGTATTGGCTGTAAATGGTCTTTTCCATCTATTATGTCAGTGGTTACATGCTTGCTAAATAAAACCTGATAACTTTTGATGCTTTTGTGCTTAAAAACCCTTAAAGGCCTTAATAGCTTGAACCCCGATAAATGCTGCTTGCAGCTTTAATTATTATTATTATTTTCCCCTAAAACGCATCGTACAGCCCAAACCGTAAGTGCTAGAGACTTGAAACTTTGCCAGATGGTAGTACAAAAATCGAGGAGAGGTTATCAAAATATGAGCCAGATTGGCCAATAGGTGGCGCTACAGTGCAAAAACCAAAAAAATGGCATATTTTTGCTTAAATCTCACCAACCCTTTGTCACAGACTCAAGTGTCTTATATCATTGGAATCCTTGGCTCAAGCCGAACAAAAAAGGCCTCAAGGATTTCCTTTCCGGTATGCAAATTTTCCGCCATTTTGGATTTTGTCCAAAACCTACTTTTGCGAACTAGTCCTAGGTTTTTTGTCCGATCGGAACCAAACCAGTGCAGAAATGTTCTCTGGTCTCTGAATATAAATAATTATTAAAAAAAAGTTTAAATTTCGATTCACGGTCGCTAAGGGGCGCCAAAACGTTCGAAGGAGGAGGAGCTAGTTTTACTAAAATGGCTATAACTCCAGAAGTAAATGAGTTATCTTCACCAAACTTGGTACACATGTGTAAGAGGTCAATCTAAGGTCACAGTAAAGAAATCGCGGTGATTAGCCACATGGTGGCGCTATAACATTAAAAAAACATAAAACAGGCTATAACCACCTGACCGTTTGTCCGATTGACTTGAAAATTGGTATGCAGTGTCTTGGTCCAAGGTGCCATGTATGTCTATGAGGACATTGGTGTATCTCGAAAAACATGGCCGCCATCGGCCAATGAAGTTTGAGCACCTATTAGACAAGGTTAACGGAGGCCAATCAGAACGAAACTCAGTGGGCATGTTCGACTCAAGCCCCTAGAGGTCTGTAAGAATTTTGAAAGAAATCGGCCACTAGTTGGCGCTAACGAGTTTAATGGCTCTGTAATCACGTGGTGTTACACTTATTGTCACAAAATGCATATCATTTGATAGACCTGCTCATGATGAACAACTTTGCCTCAAGAACTATTGCTGTCAATCAAACCGTTCATTAAATATTCGTAATTATGTTAAAAACCTACTTTTGCGAACTAGTCCTAGGTTTTTCGCCCGATCGGAACCAAACAAGTCTAGGACAATTCTATGGACTCTCTAGATAAATAATTATCAAAAAAAAGTTGAACTTTAGCATTTTTCACATGGGTATATTGGGTCATAAAGAAAATGGGCGTGGCAAAATGCACTCAAAAGCTTATAAATCCTAAACGAAAGCTCAGAACTTCACGAAAATTGGTGAGCATATGTGCCATAACATTCTAAACAAGCATGTAAAATTTCATGAAGATCGGACGATAGGTGGCGCTATAACTGTTAAAAAGCTTTGAAAACCATATATTTCCTATGGTAAATTGCCTGTTTTGGCTGTAAATGGTCTTTTCCATCTATTATTTCAGTGGTTAAAAGCTTTCCAAATAAAACTTAATGTCTTAAATGCTTATGTGCTTAAAGGCCTTAAATGCTTGAACCCCGATAAATGCTGCTTGCAGCTTTAATTAGGGGTTCAAGCACGAAGTGCTGAAACCCTATTGTAATTGTACTGATTTTTATTATTATTTTTCTTCTCCGCTAAAACGCATCGTGCAGCCCAAACCGTAAGACCTGGAACCTTGAAACTTTGCCAGATGGTAGTCCTCAATTTGGGGAGAACCTATCAAAGTATGGCCCAGATTGGCCCATAGGTGGAGCTATAATGACCACATTTACTAAATTGCTCATAACTCCTAGACAGTTTGTCCTAGAATCTCAATTTTAGCATCACTGTGATCCCTGGCTCCAGACGGACAAAATGGCTATCTCCAAATTCCCCTACGAGCAAAAAAAAAATTTGTTATGGGCAAATTTGTCCAAAACCTACTTTGGCCAACTAGTCCCTGGTTTTTGACCCAATCGGAACCAGACCAGTCTAGGACAATTCTCTGGACTCTCTAGATCAATAATTATTGAAAAAAAGTTGAACTTTTGCATTGGCCTGGCTGTAACAGGGTCATTTAGGAAAGGGGTGGGACATAAAAACACTCAAAAGCCTATACAACCTAAGGGAAAACCCCAAACTTCACAAAAATCGATGAGCATATGTGTCAGAACATGGTGAAGAAGCATGCCAAGTTTCGTGAAGATCGGACAATAGGTGGCGCTATAACTGTCCAAAACGTCTCTTCTTATTAGGGGTTCAAGCACGAAGTGCTGAAACCCTATTGTAATTGTACTGATTTTTATTATTATTTTTCTTCTCCGCTAAAACGCATCGTGCAGCCCAAACCGTAAGACCTGGAACCTTGAAACTTTGCCAGATGGTAGTCCTCAATTTGGGGAGAACCTATCAAAGTATGGCCCAGATTGGCCCATAGGTGGAGCTATAATGACCACATTTACTAAATTGCTCATAACTCCTAGACAGTTTGTCCTAGAATCTCAATTTTAGCATCACTGTGATCCCTGGCTCCAGACGGACAAAATGGCTATCTCCAAATTCCCCTACGAGCAAAAAAAAAATTTGTTATGGGCAAATTTGTCCAAAACCTACTTTGGCCAACTAGTCCCTGGTTTTTGACCCAATCGGAACCAGACCAGTCTAGGACAATTCTCTGGACTCTCTAGATCAATAATTATTGAAAAAAAGTTGAACTTTTGCATTGGCCTGGCTGTAACAGGGTCATTTAGGAAAGGGGTGGGACATAAAAACACTCAAAAGCCTATACAACCTAAGGGAAAACCCCAAACTTCACAAAAATCGATGAGCATATGTGTCAGAACATGGTGAAGAAGCATGCCAAGTTTCGTGAAGATCGGACAATAGGTGGCGCTATAACTGTCCAAAACGTCTCTTCTTATTAGGGGTTCAAGCACGAAGTGCTGAAACCCTATTGTAATTGTACTGATTTTTATTATTATTTTTCTTCTCCGCTAAAACGCATCGTGCAGCCCAAACCGTAAGACCTGGAACCTTGAAACTTTGCCAGATGGTAGTCCTCAATTTGGGGAGAACCTATCAAAGTATGGCCCAGATTGGCCCATAGGTGGAGCTATAATGACCACATTTACTAAATTGCTCATAACTCCTAGACAGTTTGTCCTAGAATCTCAATTTTAGCATCACTGTGATCCCTGGCTCCAGACGGACAAAATGGCTATCTCCAAATTCCCCTACGAGCAAAAAAAAAATTTGTTATGGGCAAATTTGTCCAAAACCTACTTTGGCCAACTAGTCCCTGGTTTTTGACCCAATCGGAACCAGACCAGTCTAGGACAATTCTCTGGACTCTCTAGATCAATAATTATTGAAAAAAAGTTGAACTTTTGCATTGGCCTGGCTGTAACAGGGTCATTTAGGAAAGGGGTGGGACATAAAAACACTCAAAAGCCTATACAACCTAAGGGAAAACCCCAAACTTCACAAAAATCGATGAGCATATGTGTCAGAACATGGTGAAGAAGCATGCCAAGTTTCGTGAAGATCGGACAATAGGTGGCGCTATAACTGTCCAAAACGTCTCTTCTTATTAGGGGTTCAAGCACGAAGTGCTGAAACCCTATTGTAATTGTACTGATTTTTATTATTATTTTTCTTCTCCGCTAAAACGCATCGTGCAGCCCAAACCGTAAGACCTGGAACCTTGAAACTTTGCCAGATGGTAGTCCTCAATTTGGGGAGAACCTATCAAAGTATGGCCCAGATTGGCCCATAGGTGGAGCTATAATGACCACATTTACTAAATTGCTCATAACTCCTAGACAGTTTGTCCTAGAATCTCAATTTTAGCATCACTGTGATCCCTGGCTCCAGACGGACAAAATGGCTATCTCCAAATTCCCCTACGAGCAAAAAAAAAATTTGTTATGGGCAAATTTGTCCAAAACCTACTTTGGCCAACTAGTCCCTGGTTTTTGACCCAATCGGAACCAGACCAGTCTAGGACAATTCTCTGGACTCTCTAGATCAATAATTATTGAAAAAAAGTTGAACTTTTGCATTGGCCTGGCTGTAACAGGGTCATTTAGGAAAGGGGTGGGACATAAAAACACTCAAAAGCCTATACAACCTAAGGGAAAACCCCAAACTTCACAAAAATCGATGAGCATATGTGTCAGAACATGGTGAAGAAGCATGCCAAGTTTCGTGAAGATCGGACAATAGGTGGCGCTATAACTGTCCAAAACGTCTCTTCTTATTAGGGGTTCAAGCACGAAGTGCTGAAACCCTATTGTAATTGTACTGATTTTTATTAGGGGTTCAAGCACGAAGTGCTGAAACCCTATTGTAATTGTACTGATTAGGGGTTCAAGCACGAAGTGCTGAAACCCTATTGTTATTGTAAGGATTTTTATTAGGGGTTCAAGCACGAAGTGCTGAAACCCTATTGTAATTGTACTGATTTTTATTATTAGGGGTTCAAGCACGAAGTGCTGAAACCCTATTGTAATTGTACTGATTTTTATTAGGGGTTCAAGCACGAAGTGCTGAAACCCTATTGTAATCGTCCTGATTTTTATTATTATTATTTTTCCGCCATAAAACGCATCGTGCAGCCCAAACCGTAAGACCTAGAGACTTGAAACTTTGCCAGATGGTAGTACTATTGCTCGCTACTCAGATACACGGACTCAGCCCAATCGGCCCATAGGTGGCGCTATAGCAATCAAAAGCGCAAAACTGCTCAGAACTCCCAGACCGTAAGGCGTAGCTTCAAGTGTCTTATATTATTGAAATCCAGAGCTCCTGAAGAAAAAAACGTATATCTCCGATTTCATTTCCGTCATGATAGATTTTTCGCCATTTTGAATTTTGTCAAAAACCTACTTTTGCGAACTAGTCCCTGGTTTTTCGCCCGATCGGAACCAAACCAGTGCGGAATTGTTCTCTGGAGTCTGAAGATCAATAATTATCGAAAAAAAGTTGAAATTTCGATTAATGGTCGCTAGGGGCTGCAAAATTAACGTTGTGGGAGGAGCCTATTTTACTAAAATGGCTATAACTCAAGAAGTAATTAAGTAAACTTCACCAAACTTGGTACACATGTGTAAGAGGCCAATCTGAGGTCACAGTAAAAAAATTGCGTCGATTGGCCACATGGTGGCGCTATAAAACAAATAAAAACATATAGACAACTGACCGTTTTTCCGAATGACTTGAAATTTGGTATGCAGTGTCTTGGCCCAAGGGGCCATGTATGTCTAAAAGGATATTGGCGTATCTCGAAAAACATGGCCGCCATTGGCCAATGAGGTTTGAGCACCGTTAACGAAGTCCGATCGGAGCGAAACTCGATGGGCATGTTCGGCTCAAGCCCCTAGAGGTCTGTAAGAATTTTGAAAGAAATCGGCCACTAGTTGGCGCTAACGAGTTTTAAGGCTCTGTAATCACGTGGTGTTACACTTATCATCACAAAATGCATATCATCTGATAGATCTGCTCATGCTGAACAACTTTGCCTCAAGAACCATCACTGTCAATCAAACTGTTCATTAAATATTCATGAATATGTTAAAAACCTACTTTTGCGAACTAGTCCCTGGTTTTTCGCCCGATCAGAACCAGACCAGTCTAGGACAATTCTCTGGACTCTCTAGATCAATAATTATCGAAAAAAAGTTGAACTTTTGCATTTGCCTGGCTGTAACAGGGTAATTTACAAAAGGGGCGTGGCAAAATACACTAAAATGCCTATAAATCATAAACGAAAACTCAGAACTTCACGAAAATTGGTGAGCATATGTGCCATAACATTCTAAACAAGCATGTAAAATTTCATGAAGATCGGACGATAGGTGGCGCTATAACTGTTAAAAAGCTTTGAAAACCATATATTTCCTATGGTAAATTGCCTGTTTTGGCTGTAAATGGTCTTTTCCATCTATTATTTCAGTGGTTAAAAGCTTTCCAAATAAAACTTAATGTCTTAAATGCTTATGTGCTTAAAGGCCTTAAATGCTTGAACCCCGATAAATGCTGCTTGCAGCTTTAATTATTATTATTATTATTATTCTTCCGCCGTAAAACGCATCGTGCAGCCCAAACCGTAAGAGCTGGAACCTTGAAACTTTGCCAGATGGTAGTACAAAAATCGAGGAGAGGATCAGAGAATATGACCCCGATTGGCCCATAGGTGGCGCTATAGCAACCAAAAGCGCGAAACTGCTCATAACTCCTAGACCGTATGACGTAGACTCAAGTGTCTTATATCACTGGAAAGCTGGAAACCTGAAGGTCAAAACGTATATCTCCGATTTCAATTTTTGTATGCAAATTGTCCGCCATTTTGAATTTAGTCAAAAACCTACTTTTGCGAACTAGTCCTAGGTTTTTTGTCCAATTGGATCTAAACCAGTGCAGAAATGTTCTCTGGAGTCTGATTATCAATAATTATCGAAAAAAAGTCGAAATTTCGATTCCTGATCGCCAGGGGTGATAAATTAATGTTGTGGGAGGAGCCTATTTTACTAAAATGGCTATAACTCCAGAAGTAAATGAGATATCTTCACCAAAATTGGTGCACATGTGTATGAGTTCAGTCTGGGGTCACAGTAAAAAAATCGCGGCGATTGGCCACATGGTGGCGCTATAACTTGAAAAAAACATAAAACAGGCTTTAACCACCTGACCGTTAGTCCGATTGACTTGAAAATTGGTATGCAGTGTCTTGGCCCAAGGTGTCATGTATGTCTATGAGGACATTGGTGTATCTCAAAAAACATGGCCGCCATCGGCCAATGAAGTTTGAGCACCTATTAGACAAGGTTAACGGAGGCCGATCGGAACGAAACTCGATGGGCATGTTCAACTCATAGCCCTAGAGGTCTGTAAGAATTTTGAAAGAAATCGGCCACTAGTTGGCGCTAACGAGTTTTACGGCTCTGTAATCACGTGGTGTTACACTTATTGTCACAAAATGCATATCATTTGATAGATCTGCTCATGCTGAACAACATTGCCTCAAGAACCATAGCTGTCAATCAAATCGTTCATTAATTATTCGCGAATATGTTAAAAACCTACTTTTGCGAACTAGTCCCTGGTTTTTCGCCCGATCGGAACCAGACCAGTCTAGGACAATTCTCTGGACTCTCTAGATCAATAATTATCAAAAAAAATTTGAACTTTTGAATTTTTCGTATGGCTATAATTGGGTCATAAAGAAAATGGGCGTGGCAAAATGCACTCAAAAGCTTATAAATCCTAAACGAAAACTCAGAACTTCACGAAAATTGGTGAGCATATGTGCCATAATATTCTAAACAAGCATGCCAAATTTCATGTTGATCGGACCATAGGTGGCGCTATAACTGTTAAAAAGGTTTGAAAACCATATATTTCCTATGGTAAATTGCCTGTATTGGCTGTAAATGGACTTTTCCATCTATTATTTCAGTGGTTAAAAGCTTTCTAAATAAAACTTAATGTCTTAAATGCTTATGTGCTTAAAGGCCTTAAATGCTTGAACCCCGATAAATGCTGCTTGCAGCTTTAATTAGGGGTTCAAGCATGAAATGCTGAAACCCTATTGTAATTGTGCTGATTTTTATTATTATTATTATTCTGCCGTAAAACGCATCGTGCAGCCCAAACCGTAAGAGCTGGAACCTTGAAACTTTGCCAGATGGTAGTACAAAAATCGAGGAGAGGTTCAGAGAATATGACCCCAATTGGCCCATAGGTGGCGCTATAGCAACCAAAAGCGCGAAACTGCTCATAACTCCTAGACCGTATGACGTAGACTCAAGTGTCTTATATCACTGGAAAGCTGGAAACCTGATGGTCAAAACGTATATCTCCGATTTCATTTCCTGTATGCAAATTGTCCGCCATTTTGAATTTTGTTAAAAACCTACTTTTGCGAACTAGTCCTAGGTTTTTTGTCCAATTGGATCCAAACCAGTGCAGAAATGTTCTCTGGAGTCTGAATATCAATAATTATCGAAAAAAAGTCGAAATTTCGATTCCTGATCGCCAGGGGGTGATAAATTAATGTTGTGGGAGGAGCCTATTTTACTAAAATGGCTATAACTCGAGAAGGAAATTAGATATCTTCACCAAACTTGGTGCACATGTGTATGAGTTCAATCTGGGGTCACAGTAAGAAAATCGCGACGATTGAACACTAGGTGGCGCTATAACATGAAAAAAACATGAAAACGGCTATGACCACGTGACCGTTAGTCCGATTGACTTGAAAATTGGTATGCAGTGTCTTGGTCCAAGGTGCCATGTATGTCTATGAGGACATTGGCGTATCTCGAAAAACATGGCCGCCATCGACCAATGAAATTTGAGCACCTATTAGACAAGGTTAACGGAGGCCGATCGGAACGAAACTCGATGGGCATGTTCGACTCATGGCCCTAGAGGTCTGTAAGAGTTTTGAAAGAAATCGGCCACTAGTTGGCGCTAACGAGTTTTATGGCTCTGTAATCACGTGGTGTTACACTTATCGTCACAAAATGCATATCATCTGATAGATCTGCTCATGCTGAACAACTTTGCCTCAAGAACTAATGCTGTCAATTAAACCGGTTATTAAATATTCGTAATTATGTTATAAACCTACTTTTGCAAACTAGTCCTAGGTTTTTCGCCCGATCGAAACCAGACCAGTCTAGGACAATTCTCTGGACACTCTAGATGAATAATTATCAAAAAAAAGTTGAACTTTTGCATGTAGATGGCTGTAATAGGGTCATTTAGAAAATGGGCGTGGCAAAAAAAACATTAAAAAGCCTATAAATCCTAAATGAAAACTCAGAACTTCACAAAAATTGGTGAGCATATGTGACATAACATCATTAACAAGCATGCCAATTTTTATGGAGATCGGACAATAGGTGGCGCTATAACTGCTAAAAAGCTTTAAAACCATATATTTCCTATGGTATTTCCTGTAAATGGTCTTTTTCATCTATTATGTCAGTAGTTACATTCTTGGTAAATAAAACTTAATCACTTTTGATGCTTTTGTGCTTAAAGGCCTTAACTGCTTGAACCCCGATAAATGCTGCTTGCAGCTTTAATTATTATTATTATTATTATTCCGCCGTAAAACGCATCGTGCAGCCCAAACCGTAAGAGCTGGAACTTTGAAACTTTGACAGATGGTAGTACAAAAATCGAGGAAAGGTTCAGAGATTATGACCCCGATTGGCCCATAGGTGGCGCTATAGCAACCAAAAGCGCGAAACTGTTCATAACTCCTAGACCGTATGTCGTAGACTCAAGTGTCTTATATCATTGGAAAGCTGGATGCCTGACGAACAAAACGTATATCTCCGATTTCATTTCCGCCATGATAGATTTTCCGCCATTTTGAATTTTGTCAAAAACCTACTTTTGCGAACTAGTCCCTGGTTTTTTGCCCGATTGGAACCAAACCAGTGCAGAAATGTTCTCTGGAGTCTGAATATCAATAATTATCGAAAAAAAGTGGAAATTTCGATTCACGGTCGCTAAGGGGCGCCAAAACGTACGTTGTGGGAGGGGCCTATTTTACTAAAATGGCTATAACTCCCGATGTAAATGAGGTATCTTCACCAAACTTGGTACACATGTGTATGAGTTCAATCTGGGGTCACAGTAAAAAAATCGCGACGATTGGCCTCATGGTGGCGCTATAAAATGAAAAAAACATAAAACAGGCTATAACCACCTGACCGTTAGTCCGATTGACTTGAAAATTGGTATGCAGTGTCTTGGTCCAAGGTGCCATGTATGTGTATGAGGACATTGGCGTATCTCAAAAAACATGGCCGCCATCGGCCAATGAAGTTTGAGCACCTATTAGACAAGGTTAACGGAGGCCGATCGGAACGAAACTCAATGGGCATGTTCAGCTCATGGCCCTAGAGGTCTGTAAGAATTTTGAAAGAAATCGGCCACTAGTTGGCGCTAATGAGTTTTATGGCTCTGTAATCACGTGGTGTTACACTTATCATCACAAAATGCATATCATTTGATAGATCTCCTTATGCTGAACAACTTTGCCTCTAGAACCATTGCTGTCAATCAAACCGTTCATTAAATATTCGCGAACATGTTAAAAACCTACTTTTGCGAACTAGTCCCTGGTTTTTCGCCCGATCGGAACCAAACCAGTCTAGGACAATTCTTTGGACTCTCTAGATCAATAATTATCGAAAAAACGTTGAACTTTTGCATTTGAATGGCTGTAATAGGGTCATTTACAAAATGGGCGTGGCAAAATACACTAAAAAGTCTATAAATCCTAAATAAAAACTCAGAACTTCACAAAAATTGGTGAGCATATGTGACATAACATCCTTAACAAGCATGCAACATTTCATGGAGATCGGACAATAGGTGGCGCTATAACTGTTAAAACGCTTTAAAATCATATATTATATGGTAAATTGCCCGTATTGCTTGTAAATGGTATTTTCCTTCTATAATCATATAATGTTCATATAATAATGTTCAAAACCAGTGCAGTGCAATTCTCTGGACTCTCTAGATCAATAATTATCAGAAAAAGTATAACTTCTTCATTTGGATGGCTATAATAGTGTCACTTCAATATGTAGCCTTGACCAAGTGTCTCCAAAAGCCTATATCTCTTTAATAAAAACAAGTCAGAACATGTGACTCTTAAGAAGTATGAAAAATTTCAGACAGATCGGACAAAATTTGCCTCTATAACAGTTAAAAATGTAAAAAAATATATAACATGGCATATTAAGCCAATAAGTGGTATTGTACTGCCCCCTGCTGTCATTTCATCATACTACTCCCTAATATTGCTATATAATTCATATTTAGACTTTATAAAATCATTATTTTAACATTTACAATCACATTTTGTCAAAACTCATCTATTGAAGTATTACTATTGACAATTGTGTCACATTAATGAATGGAATCCAGAAACGAAAGTAAAAACGGAGGCCGCCATTTAGGCCACGCCCCCCCCAGTACAAATTCACTCATAACTCGAAAACGGAAAGTCGCTGCGCGTTCAAATTTTGATGGTAAGGACGTCTCCGGGCTCTTGATCGAAACGTATGGTCGCGGGCCTCGGGAGCGCCCCCCCCCCCCCCCCCGCGGATCGTTAGTCCGCGGGACCCCGACTTTGAACGCCCGTAACTCCCGACCCAGACCACCCCGAACCTTTTGTGAGAGCTCGTTGGAAAGGGCGCGTCCTTGGCTAGCATCGATTCAAATGTGGTGTAATTTGCCCTGGGCATTCCAGAGATAAAAGCCCCAAAATAATATGCCTCATAACTCCCGGGCCCAATCGCCCAAAAACACTGCGATGGTCTCATTCAACAGGACTCCTCAAGCACTATCTATGCTCTGAGTTTCAGAATTTTTCGCCTTCTGGTTCCCGAGATATAAGTGAAAAACCAAATTCCCATTCATTCATTCAAACACTTCAACTGTAAGATGGAGACTGTAATTCCACTGTTGTCCACTAGAGGGAGCAGCAGGATTACGCATGATCTTTTAATTCGCTTTCAGTATTGGGAAATAAACAAATGCTTTAAGAAGCAATCTTTTTTTATTATGATGTTTTTTTTATTTTATTATGATATTTGTATATATATATATATTTTTTTTTATTATGATTATGAACGGTTTGATTGACATTAGTAATTCTTGAGTCAAAGTTGTTCAGGATGAGGAGATGAAGATATTTTCACAATATCACATCCTAAAAACATTGAAAACATTTGTCTTTGTGTGTGTGGATGTGTTTGTGTCTGTGTGTGTGTCTGTGTGTGTAAGCATGCTTAATGGAAAGAACATGGAGAAACTGCTTTGTTTTACTGGTGGATAAAAAAGTCTTTCAAATGAAAGTGAGTCAATTAGTGGTCTTCTACTGCCCTCTGCAGGACATTCTACTTAATAAAATATTTTCATCTGTGCTTTTGCATTAAGTTTTGGACTATATAAAATTACTTGCATGAAAATCACCTATTATAACACAATCATGTTTTGTCAAAGTTTATCACTTCATTTGTACTGAGCTCTCAGTTTGAACAATTCTGCCTCTCAGTGATTAATTTGAAATCTGAAAATGGTGTTATACAGAGGAGATTTGCAATTATCATTTTGTTACCTATCTTTTATTTTAAATATCTACATCTACAACAAAATGTGTGTGCATGTGTGTGTTCAAGCATGGTTAGTGTATTAAGTATTATTGTTTAAGTATTATTGTTTTCATTTACATTTTAACCACCAGAAGAAGAACACTCATTGGTTCATTCTACCCACTAAAATATTATTTTTCATTTTTTTTTTCCCATTTGAAATATTGTTTAAACTTAATAAAATCATTAAAATAACATTTCAAATCATATTTTGTCTGTTTATAAATCCCACAGACTCACATTGGCTGCAATACTAATGTTTTTGTAAAACACAGACCTGATAGTCTAAACTGTGTGTATTGTGCATATATTATTGATATTATTACTATTACAAATCATGTTATTGCAACTCATATCTTAATAGAATATTATTTGTAATTTTAATTCTTTATTTCTTAATTGTTTTTGTTTTTTATGATTACAGATATTATCACCAAAGATATCAACTACACCTTCACTTTTAGTATTGATAAGCTGCACACACAGCACAATCACACACTCACTAATGCATTCAAATAAATGTAATCTTACTGTGCTACTTTATTTGTACATGATTAGAATGAACAGAAATCTAAGAATATTTTTCTTCTTTTGTTAAAGCCATTTCAGACTGCAAGTAAGCATTACATTACTAATCATCTATTTTAAAGGTGCCATACAATTGAAAACTGTATTTATCTTGGCATAGTTGAATGATAAGAGTTCTGGACATGGAACTGACATACCGTGAGCCTCAAACACCATTGTTTTCTCCTTCATGTGTAAATCTCCTGTTTGCAAAAGACCGCTGAAAAATGAGTGAATCCCACCATAACACTGACTGTGACGTTGGAGTCATATATGTCAGTGGTTAAATGCTTGCTAAATAAAACTTAATAACTTTTGATGCTTTTGTGCTTAAAGGTCTTAAAGGCCTTAACTGCTTGAACCCCGATAAATGCTGCTTGCAGCTTTAATTATTATTATTTTTCTTCTGCCGTAAAACGCATCGTGCAGCCCAAACCGTAAGTGCTAGAGACTTGAAACTTTGCCATATGGTAGTACAAAAATCGAGGAGAGGTTATCAAAATATGAGCCAGATTGGCCAATAGGTGGCGCTACAGTGCAAAAACCAAAAAAATGGCATATTTTTGCTTAAATCTCACCAACCCTTTGTCACAGACTCAAGTGTCTTATATCATTGGAATCCTTGGCTCAAGCCGAACAAAAAAGGCCTCAAGGATTTCCTTTCCGGTATGCAAATTTTCCGCCATTTTGGATTTTGTCCAAAACCTACTTTTGCGAACTAGTCCTAGGTTTTTTGTCCGATCGGAACCAAACAAGTGCAGAAATGTTCTCTGGAGTCTGAATATCAATAATTATTAAAAAAAAGTTTAAATTTTGATTCACGGTCGCTAAGGGGCGCCAAAACGTTCGAAGGAGGCGGAGCTAGTTTTACTAAAATGGCTATAACTCCAGAAGTAAATGAGTTATCTTCACCAAACTTGGTACACATGTGTAAGAGGTCAATCTAAGGTCACAGTAAATAAATCGCGGTGATTAGCCACATGGTGGCGCTATAACATTAAAAAAACATAAAACAGTCTATAACCACCTGACCGTTTGTCCGATTGACTTGAAAATTGGTATGCAGTGTCTTGGTCCAAGGTGCCATGTATGTCTATGAGGACATTGGTGTATCTCGAAAAACATGGCCGCCATCGGCCAATGAAGTTTGAGCACCTATTAGACAAGGCTAACGGAGGCCAATCAGAACGAAACTCAGTGGGCATGTTCGGCTCAAGCCCCTAGAGGTCTGTAAGAATTTTGAAAGAAATCGGCCACTAGTTGGCGCTAACGAGTTTAATGGCTCTGTAATCACGTGGTGTTACACTTATTGTCACAAAATGCATATCATTTGATAGACCTGCTCATGCTGAACAACTTTGCCTCAAGAACTATTGCTGTCAATCAAACCGTTCATTAAATATTCGTAATTATGTTAGAAACCTACTTTTGCGAACTAGTCCCTGGTTTTTCGCCCGATCGGAACCAGACCAGTCTAGGACAATTCTCTGGACTCTCTAGATCAATAATTATCAAAAAAAAGTTGAACTTTTGCATTTGGATGGCTGTAATAGGGTCATTTATAAAATGGGCGGGGCAAAATAAATAAAAAAACCTATAAATCATAAATAAAAACTCAGAACTTCACAAAAATTGGTGAACATATGTGAAATAACATCATTAACAAGCATGCCAAATTTGATGGAGATCGGACCAAAGGTGGCGCTATAACTGTTAAAAAGCTTTAAAACCATATATTTCCTAGGATAAATGGTCTTTTTCATCTATTATGTCAGTAGTTACATGCTTGCTAAATAAATCTTAATAACTTTTGATGCTTTTATGCTTAAAGGCCTTAAAGGCTTTAATTGCTTGAACCCCGATAAATGCTGCTTGCAGCTTTAATTATTATTAGGGGTTCAAGCATGAAATGCTGAAACCCTATTGTAATTGTGCTGATTTTTATTATTATTATTATTATTCTGCCGTAAAACGCATCGTGCAGCCTAAACCGTAAGTGCTAGAGACTTGAAACTTGGCCAGAAGGTAGTACAAAAATCGAGGAGAGGTTCAGAGAATATGAGCTAGATTGGCCAATAGGTGGCGCTACAGTGCAAAAAACAAAAAAATTGCATATTTTTGCTTAAATCTCATCAACCCTTTGTCACAGACTCAAGTGTCTTATATCTTTGGAATCCTTGGGTCAAGCCGAACAAAAAAGGCCTCAAGGATTTCATTTCCGGTATGCAAATTTTTCCTCCATTTTGGATTTAGTCCAAAACCTACTTTTGCGAACTAGTCCCTGGTTTTTCGCCCGATCGGAACCAAACCAGTGCAGAAATATTCACAGGAGTCTGAAGATCAATAATTATCGAAAAAAATGTAAAATTTCGATCCACGGTTGCTAAGGGGTATCAAAACGTTCGCAGGAGGCGGAGCTAATTATACGAAAATGGCTATAACTCGTGAACGAAATGAGATATTTTCACCAAACTCGGTACACATATGTATGAGCTCAAGTTGAGGTCACAGTAAAAAAATCGCGGTGATTGGCCTCATGGTGGCGCTATAATATGAAAAAAACATAAAACAGGCTATAACCACCTGACCGTTAGTCCGATTGACTTGAAAATTGGTATGCAGTGTCTTGGTCCAAGGTGCCATGTATGTCTATGAGGACATTGGTGTATCTCAAAAAACATGGCCGCTATCGGCCAATGAAGTTTGAGCACCTATTAGACAAGGTTAACGGAGGCCGATCGGAACAAAACTCAGTGGGCATGTTCGGCTCAAGCCCCTAGAGGTCTGTAAGAATTTTGAAAGAAATCGGCCACTAGTTGGCGCTAACGAGTTTTGTGGCTCTGTAATCACGTGGTGTTACACTTATCGTCACAAAATGCATATCATATGATAGATCTGCTCATGCTGAACAACTTTGCCTCTAGAACCATTGCTGTCAATCAAACAGTTCATTAAATATTCATGAATATGTTAAAAACCTACTTTTGCGAACTAGTCCTAGGTTTTTCGCCCGATCGGAACCAGACCAGTCTAGGACAATTCTCTGGACTCTCTAGATCAATAATTATCAAAAAAAAGTTGAACTTTTGCATTTGGATTGCTGTAATAGGGTCATTTATAAAATGGGCGTGGCAAAATGCAATCAAAAGCCTATAAATCCTAAACAAAAACTCAGAACTTCACAAAAATTGGTGAGCATATGTGACATACCATCATTAACAAGCATGAAAAATTTTATGGAGATCGGACGATAGGTGGCGCTATAACTGTTAAAAAGCTTTAAAATCATATATTTCCTATGGTAAACTGCCTGTATTGGCTGTAAATGGTCTTTTCCATCTCTGATCATATAATTTTCATATCATAATGTTCAAAACTAGTGCAATACAATTCTCTGGACTCACTAGATCAATAATTGTCAGAAAAAGTTGAACTACTTCATTTGGATAGCTATAATAGGTTCACTTCAAAATCTGGCCTTTACCAAGTGTCCCCGAAAGCCTATATCTCTTTAATCAATGCTCAGACCTTCTTAAAAACAAGTCAGAACGTGTGAAATATCACCCTGAACAAGCATGAAAATTTTCAGACAGATCGGACAAAATTTGCCTCTATAACAGTTAAAAAGGTGAAAATGATATGAATTAATGGCATGTTAAGCCAATAAGTGGTATTTTACTGCCCCCTGCTGTTTAAAATAGTCATTTTCTCATATTGGTATTGGTAACAGCCATGGTAAATCATGATAAATGATGGTGTGTGTGTGTGTGTGTGTGTGTGTGTGTGTGTGTGTGTGTGTGTGTGTGTGTGTGTGTGTGTGTGTGTGGTACAAATATAACAAAGGTTTTATTTTCCAACATGAAAACAAACATAACAGAGTGCTAGTGCACAAACAATAACCGACAATGATAATGGATGAGAGGGGAACTTAAATACACAGATCAAGACAAGGACA
Organism: Rutilus rutilus; assembly: GCF_951802725.1. Taxonomy (NCBI): domain Eukaryota; kingdom Metazoa; phylum Chordata; class Actinopteri; order Cypriniformes; family Leuciscidae; genus Rutilus; species Rutilus rutilus. The sequence goes on along the minus strand of NC_140217.1, from coordinate 16,876,907 downwards.
ACAGGTGACGGTTATGATGATGAGGAGCAGGTGATGATGAGGAGGGTGATGAGGAGCAGGTGCAGGTGATGACGACAGATGGTGAATGTGATGAAGACAGAAGGTGAATGTGATGAAGGTGAATGTGACACCAATATCACTGAAACATTTGTGTGTGTGTGTGTGTGTGTGTGTAGCATTATTGTGTGTAGCATATGTAGCAAGTATGCATTATTGAGTTAACATGGAAACACTGGTTTGCTTTAGTGCAGAAAACTGGTCAAAATCATGAGGTTTAAAGTGAAAGTGAGCCAATAAGTGGTCTTCTACTGCCCTCTGCTGGCCATTCTACTTATTAATTAAATTTTTCCACATGTGCTTGCATTTATACTTGAATACACACTAAAAATCACTTATATAGCAATAACTATTATAACACAATCATATTTTGTCAGTGTTAATCACTTTATTTGCACTGACACTTCAAATAATTGCTAGTAATGTGGTAAATCATGGTTAACTATGCTGTGTGTGTGTGTGTGTGTGTGTGTGTGTGTGTGTGTGTGTGTGGGTGTGTGTGTGTGTGTGTGTGTGTGTGTGGGTGCGTGTGTGTGTGTGTGTGTAAGCATGCATTGAGTTAACATGGATAAACTGGTTTGCTTTAGTGCAGAAAACTGGTTTAAAGTGAAAGTGAGCCAATAAGTGGTCTTCTACTGCCCTCTGCTGGCCATTCTACTTATTAATGAAATATTTCAACATGTGCTTGCATTCATACTTGAATACACACTAAAAAAATCACTTATATAGCAATAACTATTATAACACAATCATATTTTGTCAGTGTTAATCACTTTATTTGCACTGACACTTCAAATAATTGCTAGTAATGTGATAAATCAGGCTAGAAACATGGTAAATCAAAGTAAATAATACTAGATTGTCGTTTATCTCCTGGTAAATAATACTAGAACGTGGTATATCATGGTAAATCATGGTTAACTATGTATGTGTGTGTGTGTGTGTGTGTGTGTGTGTGTGTGTGTGTGTGTGTGTGTGTAAGCATGCATTGAGTTAACATGGAAAAACTGGTTTGCTTTAGTGCAGAAAACTGGTTTAAAGTGAAAGTGAGCCAATAAGTGGTCTTCTAGTGCCCTCTGCTGGCCATTCTACTTAATAATGAAATATTTTACATGTGCTTTTGCATTCATACTTGGACACACACTAAAAATCACGTATATAACTAACTATTATAACACAATAATATTTTGTCAGTGTTCATCACCTCATTTGCACTGACACTTCACATAATTGCTAGTAATGTGGTTAATCATGCTAGAAACATTGTAAATCATAGTAAATAATACTGAAATGAGGTGTATCAAGGTAAATCATGCTAGAATCCTAATAAATCATTCTGGAACATGGTATATGATAGTAAATCATGCTAGAATCATATTAAATAATTCTAGAATGTGGCAAATCGTTGTGGGAGGAGCCTATTTTACTCAAATGGCTATAACTCAAGAAGTAAATGAGATATCTTCACCAAACTCAGTACACATGTGTATGGGTTCAATTTGAGGTCACAGTAAACAATTTTATGGAGATCGGACCATAGGTGGCGCTATAACTGTTAAAAAGCTTTAAAACCATATATATCCCATGGCAAATTGCCTGTATTGGCTGTAAATGGTCTTTTCCATCTATTATGTCAGTGGTTACATGCTTGCTAAATAAATCTTAATAACTTTTGATGCTTTTGTGCTTAAATGCCTTAAAGGCCTTAACTGCTTGAACCCCGATAAATGCTGCTTGCAGCTTTAATTATTATTATTATTCTTCCCTAAAACGCATCGTGCAGCCAAAACCGTAAGGCCTAGAGACGTGATACTTGGTCAAATGGTAGTAGTATTGCTCGCTACTCAGATACACGGACTTAGCCAAATCGGCCCATAGGTGGCGCTACAGCAACCAAAAGCGCAAAACTGCTCAGAACTCCTAGACCGTATGTCGTAGACTCAAGTGTCTTATATCATTGGGAAGCTGGATGCCTGACGAACAAAACGTATATCTCCGATTTCATTTCCGCCATGATAGATTTTCCGCCATTTTGAATTTTGCCAAAAACCTACTTTTGCGAACTAGTCCTAGGTTTTTCGCCCGATCGGAACCAAACCAGTACAGAAATGTTCTCTGGAGTCTGAATATCAATAATTATCGAAAAAAAGTTGAAATTTCGATTCACGGACGCTAAGGGGCGCCAAAACGTACGTTGTGGGAGGGGCCTATTTTACTAAAATGGCTATAACTCCAGAAGTAAATGAGGTATCTTCACCAAACTCGGTACACATGTGTAAGAGGTCAATCTGAGGTCACAGTAAAAAAATCGCGGCGATTGGCCACATGGTGGCGCTATAACTTGAAAAAAACATAAAACAGGCTTTAACCACCTGACCGTTAGTCCGATTGACTTGAAAATTGGTATGCAGTGTCTTGGCCCAAGGTGTCATGTATGTCTATGAGGACATTGGTGTATCTCAAAAAACATGGCCGCCATCGGCCAATGAAGTTTGAGCACCTATTAGACAAGGTTAACGGAGGCCGATCGGAACGAAACTCGATGGGCATGTTCAACTCATAGCCCTAGAGGTCTGTAAGAATTTTGAAAGAAATCGGCCACTAGTTGGCGCTAACGAGTTTTACGGCTCTGTAATCACGTGGTGTTACACTTATTGTCACAAAATGCATATCATTTGATAGATCTGCTCATGCTGAACAACATTGCCTCAAGAACCATAGCTGTCAATCAAATCGTTCATTAATTATTCGCGAATATGTTAAAAACCTACTTTTGCGAACTAGTCCCTGGTTTTTCGCCCGATCGGAACCAGACCAGTCTAGGACAATTCTCTGGACTCTCTAGATCAATAATTATCGAAAAAAAGTTGAACTTTTGAATTTTTCGTATGGCTATAATTGGGTCATAAAGAAAATGGGCGTGGCAAAATGCACTCAAAAGCTTATAAATCCTAAACGAAAACTCAGAACTTCACGAAAATTGGTGAGCATATGTGCCATAATATTCTAAACAAGCATGCCAAATTTCATGTTGATCGGACCATAGGTGGCGCTATAACTGTTAAAAAGGTTTGAAAACCATATATTTCCTATGGTAAATTGCCTGTATTGGCTGTAAATGGACTTTTCCATCTATTATTTCAGTGGTTAAAAGCTTTCTAAATAAAACTTAATGTCTTAAATGCTTATGTGCTTAAAGGCCTTAAATGCTTGAACCCCGATAAATGCTGCTTGCAGCTTTAATTATTATTATTATTCCGCCGTAAAACGCATCGTGCAGCCCAAACCGTAAGAGCTGGAACTTTGAAACTTTGACAGATGGTAGTACAAAAATCGAGGAAAGGTTCAGAGATTATGACCCCGATTGGCCCATAGGTGGCGCTATAACAACCAAAAGCGCGAAACTGCTCATAACTCCTAGACCGTATGTCGTAGACTCAAGTGTCTTATATCATTGGAAAGCTAGACGCCTGACGAACAAAACGTATATCTCCGATTTCATTTCCGCCATGATAGATTTTCCGCCATTTTGAATTTTGTCAAAAACCTACTTTTGCGAACTAGTCCCTGGTTTTTTGCCCGATTGGAACCAAACTAGTGCAGAAATGTTCTCTGGAGACTGAATATCAATAATTATCGAAAAAAAGTGGAAATTTCGATTCACGGTCGCTAAGGGGCGCCAAAACGTACGTTGTGGGAGGGGCCTATTTTACTAAAATGGCTATAACTCCCGATGTAAATGAGGTATCTTCACCAAGCTTGGTACACATGTGTATGAGTTTAATCTGGGGTCACAGTAAAAAAATCGCGACGATTGGCCTCATGGTGGCGCTATAAATTGAAAAAAACATGAAACAGGCTATAACCACCTGACCGTTAGTCCGATTGACTTGAAAATTGGTATGCAGTGTCTTGGTCCAAGGTGCCATGTATGTGTATGAGGACATTGGCGTATCTCAAAAAACATGGCCGCCATCGGCCAATGAATTTTGAGCACCTATTAGACAAGGTTAACGGAGGCCGATCGGAACGAAACTCGATGAGCATGTTCGACTCATGGCCCTAAAGGTCTGTAAGAATTTTGAAAGAAATCGGCCACTAGTTGGCGCTAACGAGTTTTTTGGCTCTGTAATCACGTGGTGTTACACTTATCGTCACAAAATGCATATCATTTGATAGATCTGCTCATCCTGAACAACTTTGCCTCTAGAACCATTGCTGTCAATCAAACCGTTCATTAAATATTCATGAATATGTTAAAAACCTACTTTTGCGAACTAGTCCCTGGTTTTTCGCCCGATCGGAACCACACCAGTCTAGGACAATTCTCTGGACTCTCTAGATCAATAATTATCAAAAAAAAGTTTAACTTTTGCATGAGTATGGCTGTAATAGGGTCATTTAGAAAAGGGGCGTGGTAAAATGCACTCAAAAGCCTATAAATCCTAAACGAAAACTCAGAACTTCACAAAAATTGATGAGCATATGTGTCATAACCTGCTAAAGAAGCATGGGAAATTTTATGGAGATCGGACCATAGTTGGCGCTATAACTGTTAAAACGCTTTAAAACCATATATTTCCTATGGTAAATTGCCTGTATTTGCTGTAAATGGTGTCTTCTATCATCATATAATGTTCATATATCATTATGTTCAAAACCAGTGCAGCACAATTCTCTGAACTCTCTAGATCAATAATTATCAGAAAAAAAGTTTAACTTCTTCAAAAGGTGATTTTATATGAATATAATGACATATTAAGCCAATAAGTGGTATTTTACTGCCCCCTGCTGTCATTTCATCATACTACTCCCTAATATTGTTATAAAATTCATATTTAGACTTTATAAAATCATTATTTTAACATTTACAATCACATTTTGTCAAAACTCATCTATTGAGTATTACTATTGACAATTGTGTTACACTGAGATATGGAAATGGACGAAAGTAAATGAATGAAATGAAACGAAAGTATAACGGCATTTAAGCCACGCCCCCGAATACAAATTCATTCATAACTCGAAAACGGAAAGTCGTTGCGCGCTCAAATTTTGATGGTGAGGACATCTCCGGGCTCTTGATCGAAACGTGTCGTCGCGGGCCTCGGGAGCGCGCCCCCCGCGCATCGCCAGTCCGCGGGACCCCCGATTTTGAACGACCATTACTCCCGACCCAGACCACCCCGAACATTGTGTGAGAGCTCGTTGGAAAGGTCCCGTCTTTGGCTAGCTTCGATTCAAATGTGGTGTTATTTGCCCTGGGCATTCCAGAGATAATAGCCCGAACAGATATGCCTTATAACAGCCATAACTCCCAGCCCCAATCGCCCAAAAACACCTTGATGGTCTCATTCAACAGGGCTCCTCAAGCACTATCTATGCTCTGAGTTTCAGAATTTTTCGCCTTTTGGTTCCTGAAATATAAGTAAAAAAACAAATTCCCATTCATTCATTCAAACACTTCAACTGTAAAATGTAAGCTATGATACCACTGTTGTCCACTAGAGGGAGCAGCAGGATTACGCATGATCTTTTAATTCGCTTTCAGTATTGGGAAATAAACAAATGCTTTAAGAAGCAATCTTTTTTATTATGATTTTTTTTTTTTTTTATGATATTTGTATATATTTTATTTTTTTATTATGATTTTGAACGGTTTGATTGACATTAGTGATTCTTGAGGCAAAGTTGTTCAAGATGAGGAGATGAAGATATTTTCACAATATCACATCCTAAAAACATTGAAAACATATTTGTCTTTGTGTGTGTGTGTGTGTGTGTGTGTGTGTGTGTGTGTGTGTGTGTGTGTGTGTGTGGATGTGTTTGTGTGTGTGTGTGTCTGTGTGTGTAAGCATGCTTAATGGAAAGAACATGGAGAAACTGCTTTGTTTTACTGGTGGATAAAAAAAGTCTTTCAAATGAAAGTGAGTCAATTAGTGGTCTTCTACTATGGAAGCAGGACATTCTACTTAATAAAATATTTTCATCTGTGCTTTTGCATAAGTTTTTGGACTATATAAAATTATTGCATGAAAATCACCTATTATAACACAGTCATGTTTTGTCAAAGTTTATCACTTCATTTTTACTGAGCTCTCAGTTTGAACAATTCTGCCTCTCAGTGATTTATTTGAAATCTGAAAATGGTGTTATACAGAGGAGATTTGCAATTATCATTTTGTTACCTATCTTTTATTTTAAATATCTACATCTACAACAAAATGTGTGTGCATGTGTGTGTTCAAGCATGGTTAGTGTATTAAGTATTATTGTTTAAGTATTATTGTTTTCATTTACATTTTAACCACCAGAAGAAGAACACTCATTGGTTCATTCTGCTCACTAAAATATTATTTTTCATTTTTTTCCCATTTGAAATATTGTTTAAACTTAATAAAATCATTAAAATAACATTTCAAATCATATTTTGTCTGTTTATAAATCCCACAGACTCACATTGGCTGCAATACTAATGTTTTTGTAAAACACAGACCTGATAGTCTAATCTGTGTGTATTGTGCATATATTATTGATATTATTACTATTGCAAATCATGTTATTATAACTCATATCTTAATAGAATATTATTTGTAATTTTAATTCTTTATTTCTTAATTGTTTTTTTATGATTACTACAGATATTATCACCAAAGATATCAACTACACCTTCACTTTTAGTATTGACATGCTGCACACACAGCACAATCACACACTCACTAATGCATTCAAATAAATGTAATCTTACTGTGCTACTTTATTTGTACATGATTAGAATGAACAGAAATCTAAGACTATTTTTCTTCTTTTGTTAAAGCCATTTCAGACTCCAAGTAAGCATTATATTACTAATCATCTATTTTAAAGGTGCCATACAATTGAAAACTGTATTTATCTTGGCATAGTTGAATGATAAGAGTTCTGGACATGGAACTGACATACCTTGAGCCTCAAACACCATTGTTTCCTCCTTCATGTGTAAATCTCCTGTTTGCAAAAGACCGCTGAAAAATGAGTGAATCCCAGCATAACACTGACTGTGACGTTGGAGTCATATATGTCAGTGGTTAAATGCTTGCTAAATAAAACTTAATAACTTTTGATGCTTTTGTGCTTAAAGGTCTTAAAGGCCTTAACTGCTTGAACCCCGATAAATGCTGCTTGCAGCTTTAATTAGGGGTTCAAGCACGAAGTGCTGAAACCCTATTGTAATTGTACTGATTTTTATTATTATTATTAGGGGTTCAAGCACGAAGTGCTGAAACCCTATTGTAATTGTACTGATTTTTATTATTATTATTAGGGGTTCAAGCACGAAGTGCTGAAACCCTATTGTAATTGTAAGGATTTTTATTATTATTATTTTTCTTCTGCCGTAAAACGCATCGTGCAGCCCAAACCGTAAGTGCTAGAGACTTGAAACTTTGCCATATGGTAGTACAAAAATCGAGGAGAGGTTATCAAAATATGAGCCAGATTGGCCAATAGGTGGCGCTACAGTGCAAAAACCAAAAAAATGGCATATTTTTGCTTAAATCTCACCAACCCTTTGTCACAGACTCAAGTGTCTTATATCATTGGAATCCTTGGCTCAAGCCGAACAAAAAAGGCCTCAAGGATTTCCTTTCCGGTATGCAAATTTTCCGCCATTTTGGATTTTGTCCAAAACCTACTTTTGCGAACTAGTCCTAGGTTTTTTGTCCGATCGGAACCAAACAAGTGCAGAAATGTTCTCTGGAGTCTGAATATAAATAATTATTAAAAAAAAGTTTAAATTTTGATTCACGGTCGCTAAGGGGCGCCAAAACGTTCGAAGGAGGCGGAGCTAGTTTTACTAAAATGGCTATAACTCCAGAAGTAAATGAGTTATCTTCACCAAACTTGGTACACATGTGTAAGAGGTCAATCTAAGGTCACAGTAAAGAAATCGCGGTGATTAGCCACATGGTGGCGCTATAACATTAAAAAAACATAAAACAGGCTATGACCACCTGACCGTTTGTCCGATTGACTTGAAAATTGGTATGCAGTGTCTTGGTCCAAGGTGCCATGTATGTCTATGAGGACATTGGTGTATCTCGAAAAACATGGCCGCCATCGGCCAATGAAGTTTGAGCACCTATTAGACAAGGTTAACGGAGGCCAATCAGAACGAAACTCAGTGGGCATGTTCGGCTCAAGCCCCTAGAGGTCTGTAAGAATTTTGAAAGAAATCGGCCACTAGTTGGCGCTAACGAGTTTTACGGCTCTGTAATCACGTGGTGTTACAAATATCCACACAATATGCATATCATTTGATAGATCTCCTCATCCTGAACAACTTTGCCTCAAGAACCATTGCTGTCAATCAAACTGTTCATTAATTATTCATGAATATGTTAAAAACCTACTTTTGCAAACTAGTCCCTGGTTTTTCGCCCGATCGGAACCAGACCAGTCTAGGAAAATTCTCTGGACTCTCCTGATCAATAATTATCGAAAAAAAGTTGAACTTTTGAATTTTTCGTATGGCTATAATTGGGTGATAATGAAAATGGGTGTGGCAAAATGTACTCAAAAGCTTATAAATCCTAAACGAAAACTCAGAACTTCACGAAAATTGGTGAGCATATGTGCCATAATATTCTAAACAAGCATGCCAAATTTCATGTTGATCGGACCATAGGTGGCGCTATAACTGTTAAAAAGGTTTGAAAACTATATATTTCCTATGGTAAATTGCCTGTATTGGCTGTAAATGGACTTTTCCATCTATTATTTCAGTGTTTAAAAGCTTTCTAAATAAAACTTAATGTCTTAAATGCTTATGTGCTTAAAGGCCTTAAATGCTTGAACCCCGATAAATGCTGCTTGCAGCTTTAATTAGGGGTTCAAGCACGAAGTGCTGAAACCCTATTGTAATTGTGCTGATTTTTATTATTAGGGGTTCAAGCACGAAGTGCTGAAACCCTATTGTAATTGTACTGATTTTTATTATTATTATTATTCTTCTGCCGTAAAACGCATCGTGCAGCCCAAACCGTAAGTGCTAGAGACTTGAAACTTGGCCAGAAGGTAGTACAAAAATCGAGGAGAGGTTCAGAGAGTATGACCCCGATTGGCCCATAGGTGGCGCTATAGTGCCAAAAACCAAAAAAAATCACGGTTTTGCTTAAATCTCCTTAACCCTTTGTCACAGACTCAAGTGTCTTATATCACTGTAATCCTTGTCTCAAGACGGACAAAATGTATATCTTCAATTTCATTTCCGGTATGCAAATTTTTCCGCCATTTTGAATTTTGTCTAAAACCTACTTTTGCAAACTAGTAGAGGGTTTTTTTGGCCAATCGGAACCAAACCAGTGCAGAAATGTTCTCTGGAGTCTGATTATCAGTAATTATCGAAAAAAAGTTGAAATTTCGATCCACGGTTGCTAAGGGGCGTCAAAACGTTCGCAGGAGGCGGAGCCAGTTTACTAAAATGGTTATAACTCATGAACGAAATTAGATATTTTCACCAAACTCGGAACACATGTGTATGAGTTCAATCTGGGGTCACAGTAAAAAAATCGCGACGATTGAACACTAGGTGGCGTTATAACATGAAAAAAACATGAAAAGGGCTATAACCACCTGACCGTTAGTCCAATTGACTTGCAAATTGGTATGCAGTCTCATGGTCCAGGGTGCCATGTATATCTATGATGACATTGGCGTATCTCGAAAAACATGGCCGCCATCGGCCAATGAAGTTGAGCACCTATTAGACAAGGTTAACGGAGGCCGATCGGAACAAAACTCGATGGGCATGTTCAACTCATGGCCCTAGAGGTATGTAAGATTTTTGAAAGAAATCGGCCACTAGTTGGCGCTAACGAGTTTTATGGCTCTGTAATCACGTGGTGTTAAACTTATTGTCACATTATGCATATCATTTGATAGATCTGCTCATGCTGAACAACTTTGCCTCAAGAACCACTACTGTCAATCAAACTGTTCATTAAATATTCGCAAACATGTTAAAAACCTACTTTTGCGAACTAGTCCCTGGTTTTTTGCCCGATCAGAACCAGACCAGTCTAGGGTAATTCTCTGGACTCTCTAGATCAATAATTATCAAAAAAAAGTTGAACTTTTGCATTTGGATGGCTGTAATAGGGTCATTTAGAAAATGGGCGTGGCAAAATACACTAAAAAGCCTATAAATCCTAAATGAAAACTCAGAACTTCACAAAAATTGATGAGCATATGTGACATAACATGCTAAAGAAGCATGGACATTTTTATGGAGATCGGAGCATAGGTGGCGCTATAACTGTTAAAATGCTTTAAAGCCATATATTTCCTATGGTAAATTGCCTGTATTTGCTGTAAATGGTGTCTTCTATCTATTATCGTATAATGTTCATATCATAATGTTCAAAACCAGTGCAGCACAATTCTCTGAACTCTCTAGATCAATAATTATCAGAAAAAAAGTTTAACTTCTTCAAAAGGTGATTTTATATGAATATAATGACATATTAAGCCAATAAGTGGTATTTTACTGCCCCCTGCTGTCATTTCATCATACTACTCCCTAATATTGTTATAAAATTCATATTTAGACTTTATAAAATCATTATTTTAACATTTACGATCACATTTTGTCAAAACTCATCTATTGAGTATTACTATTGACAATTGTGTTACACTGAGATATGGAAATGGACGAAAGTAAGTGAATGAAATGAAACGAAAGTATAACGGCATTTAAGCCACGCCCCCGAATACAAATTCATTCATAACTCGAAAACGGAAAGTCGTTGCGCGCTCAAATTTTGATGGTGAGGACCTCTCCGGGCTCTTGATCGAAACGTGTCGTCGCGGGCCTCGGGAGCGCGCCCCCCGCGCATCGCCAGCCCGCGGGACCCCCGATTTTGAACGGCCATTACTCCCGACCCAGACCACCCCGAACATTGTGTAAGAGCTCGTTGGAAAGGGCACGTACTTGGCTAGCTTCGATTCAAATGTGGTGTTATCTGCCCTGGGCATTCCAGAGATAATAGCCCGAACAGATATGCCTTATAACAGTCATAACTCCCAGCCCCAATCGCCCAAAAACACCTTGATGGTCTCATTCAACAGGGCTCCTCAAGCACTATCTATGCTCTGAGTTTCAGAATTTTTCGCCTTTTGGTTCCTGAGATATAAGTAAAAAAACAAATTCCCATTCATTCATTCAAACACCTCAACTGTAAAATGTAAGCTATAATACCACTGTTGTCCACTAGAGGGAGCAGCAGGATTACGCATGATCTTTTAATTCGCTTCAGTATTGGGAAATAAACAAATGCTTTAAGAAGCAATCTTTTTTATTATGATGTTTTTTTTATTATGATATTTGTATATATTTTATTTTTTTATTATGATTATGAACGGTTTGATTGACATTAGTGATTCTTGAGGCAAAGTTGTTCAAGATGAGGAGATGAAGATATTTTCACAATATCACATCCTAAAAACATTGAAAACATATTTGTCTTTGTGTGTGTGTGTGTGTGTGTGTGTGTGTGTGTGTGTGTGGATGTGTTTGTGTTTGTGTGTGTGTCTGTCTGTGTAAGCATGCTTAATGGAAAGAACATGGAGAAACCGCTTTGTTTTACTGGTGGATAAAAAAGTCTTTCAAATGAAAGTGAGTCAATTAGTGGTCTTCTACTGCCCTCTGCAGGACATTCTACTTAATAAAATATTTTCATCTGTGCTTTTGCATTAGTTTTTGGACTATATCAAATTACTTGCATGAAAATCACCTATTATAACACAGTCATGTTTTGTCAAAGTTTATCACTTCATTTGTACTGAGCTCTCAGTTTGAACAATTCTGCCTCTCAGTGATTAATTTGAAATCTGAAAATGGTGTTATACAGAGGAGATTTGCAATTATCATTTTGTTACCTATCTTTTATTTTAAATATCTCCATCTACAACAAAATGTGTGTGCATGTGTGTGTTCAAGCATGGTTAGTGTATTAAGTATTATTGTTTAAGTATTATTGTTTTCATTTACATTTTAACCACCAGAAGAAGAACACTCATTGGTTCATTCTGCTCACTAAAATATTATATTTCATTTTTTTTCCATTTGAAATATTATTTAAACTTAATAAAATCATTAAAATAACATTTCAAATCCTATTTTGTCTGTTTATAAATCCCACAGACTCACATTGGCTGCAATACTAATGTTTTTGTAAAACACAGACCTGATAGTCTAATCTGTGTGTATTGTGCATATATTATTGATATTATTACTATTGCAAATCATGTTATTGTAACTCATATCTTAATAGAATATTATTTGTAATTTTAATTCTTTATTTCTTAATTGTTTTTTTATGATTACTACAGATATTATCACCAAAGATATCAACTACACCTTCACTTTTAGTATTGACACGCTGCACACACAGCACAATCACACACTCACTAATGCATTCAAATAAATGTAATCTTACTGTGCTACTTTATTTGTACATGATTAGAATGAACAGAAATCTAAGAATATTTTTCTTCTTTTGTTAAAGCCATTTCAGACTCCAAGTAAGCATTATATTACTAATCATCTATTTTAAAGGTGCCATACAATTGAAAACTGTATTTATCTTGGCATAGTTGAATGATAAGAGTTCTGGACATGGAACTGACATACCGTGAGCCTCAAACACCATTGTTTCCTCCTTCATGTGTAAATCTCTTGTTTGCAAAAGACCGCTGAAAAATGAGTGAATCCCACCATAACACCGACTGTGACGTTGGAGTCAGGATCATTAATATTTATACCCCCCAAATTTGCATTTTCCAGTCCATGTTCTAGGCCAGGCAGTGTTAATGTGGACCTGCACAGCCGAATCATCAGAAGATCTGCAGGTATTGTGAAGAAGCAAGCAAGGACAATAGTGAAAATGGCAGATCATGGATATAAATGTTATGTCTGAGGCTGTGCTGCGGATTTGAGAACTTTTCATTCCCTTCCCACAAAAAAGAACTGTCAACAGGCATGGTTGATGTTTACAACAGGATACCTCACCATTTTAATTCAAAGCTGTTAGTTTGCTCTTAACGGAGGCCGATCAGAACGAAACTCGATGGGCATGTTCGACTCGTGGCCCTAGAGGTCTGTAAGAATTTTGAAAAATCAGCCACTAGTTGATGCTAACAGGTTTTACGGCTATGTAATCATGTGATGCATATCATTTGATAGATCTCCTCATACTGAACAACTTTGCCTCAAGAACTACTGCTGTCAATCAATTTGTTCATTAAATACTTGCGATTATGTTAAAAACCTACTTTTGCGAACTAGTCCTAGGTTTTTCGCCCGATCGGAAATATACCAGTGCAGTACAATTCTCTGGAAGCTCTAGATTATTAATTATATAAAAAACTTTAACTTTATCCATTGGGTAGCCATAACAGGATAATTTAGAAAATGGGTATGGCAAAAAACACTCAAAAGCCTGTAAATCCTAAACAAAAACTCAGACAACTCACTAAACTGCCTTATGTGCTTAAAGACCCTAAATGCTTGAACCCCGCTAAATGCTGCTTGCAGCTTTAATTATTATTATTATTATTATTCTGCCGTAAAACGCATCGTGCAGCCCAAACCGTAAGAGCTGGAACTTTGAAACTTTGACAGATGGTAGTACAAAAATCGAGGAAAGGTTCAGAGATTATGACCCCGATTGGCCCATAGGTGGCGCTATAACAACCAAAAGCGCGAAACTGCTCATAACTCCTAGACCGTATGTCGTAGACTCAAGTGTCTTATATCATTGGAAAGCTGGATGCCTGACGAACAAAACGTATATCTCCGATTTCATTTCCGCCATGATAGATTTTCCGCCATTTTGAATTTTGTCAAAAACCTACTTTTGCGAACTAGTCCCTGTTTTTTTGCCCGATTGGAACCAAACCAGTGCAGAAATGTTCTCTGGAGTCTGAATATCAATAATTATCGAAAAAAAGTGGAAATTTCGATTCACGGTCGCTAAGGGGCGCCAAAACGTACGTTGTGGGAGGGGCCTATTTTACTAAAATGGCTATAACTCCCGATGTAAATGAGGTATCTTCACCAAACTTGGTACACATGTGTATGAGCTTACTCTGGGGTCACAGTAAAAAAATCGCGACGATTGGCCTCAAGGTGGCGCTATAAAATGAAAAAAACATAAAACAGGCTATAACCACCTGACCGTTAGTCCGGTTGACTTGAAAATTGGTATGCAGTGTCTTGGTCCAAGGTGCCATGTATGTGTATGAGGACATTGGCGTATCTCAAAAAACATGGCCGCCATCGGCCAACGAAGTTTGAGCACCTATTAGACAAGGTTAACGGAGGCCGATCGGAACGAAACTCAATGGGCATGTTCGGCTCATGGCCCTAAAGGTCTGTAAGAATTTTGAAAGAAATCGGACACTAGTTGGCGCTAACGAGTTTTACGGCTCTGTAATCACGTGGTGTTACAAATATCCACACAATATGCATATCATTTGATAGATCTCCTCATCCTGAACAACTTTGCCTCAAGAACCATTGCTGTCAATCAAACTGTTCATTAATTATTCATTAATATGTTAAAAACCTACTTTTGCGAACTAGTCCTAGGTTTTTTGCCCGATCGGAACCAGACCAGTGTAGGACAATTCTCTGGACTCTCTAGATCAATAATTATCAAAAAAAAGTTGAACTTTTGCATTTGGATGGCTGTAATAGGGTAATTTATAAAACGGGCGTGTCAAAATACATTAAAAAGCCTATAAATCCTAAATAAAAACTCAGAACTTCACAAAAATTGGTCAGCATATGTGACATAACATCATTAACAAGCATGAAAAATTCTATGGAGATCGGACGATAGTTGGCGCTATAACTGTTAAAACGCTTTAAAACCATATATTTCCTATGGTAAATTGCCTGTATTTGCTGTAAATAATGTCTTCTATCTTTTATCATATAATGTTCATATCATAATGTTCAAAACCAGTGCAGCACAATTCTCTGAACTCTCTAGATCAATAATTATCAGAAAAAAAGTTTAACTTCTTCAAAAGGTGATTTTATATGAATATAATGACATATTAAGCCAATAAGTGGTATTTTACTGCCCCCTGCTGTCATTTCATCATACTACTCCCTAATATTGTTATAAAATTCATATTTAGACTTTTTAAAATCATTATTTTAACATTTACAATCACATTTTGTCAAAACTCATCTATTGAGTATTACTATTGACAATTGTGTTACACTGAGATATGGAAATGGACGAAAGTAAATGAATGAAATGAAACGAAAGTATAACGGCATTTAAGCCACGCCCCCGAATACAAATCCATTCATAACTCGAAAACGGAAAGTCGTTGCGCGCTCAAATTTTGATGGTGAGGACCTCTCCGGGCTCTTGATCGAAACGTGTCGTCGCGGGCCTCGGGAGCGCGCCCCCCGCGCATCGCGAATCCGCGGGACCCCCGATTTTGAACGGCCATTGCTCCCGACCCAGACCACCCCGAACATTGTGTGAGAGCTCGTTGGAAAGGGCGCGTCCTTGGCTAGCTTCGATTCAAATGTGGTGTTATTTGCCCTGGGCATTCCAGAGATAATAGCCCGAACAGATATGCCTTATAACAGTCATAACTCCCAGCCCCAATCGCCCAAAAACACATTGATGGTCTCATTCAACAGGGCTCCTCAAGCACTATCTATGCTCTGAGTTTCAGAATTTTTCGCCTTTTGGTTCCTGAGATATAAGTAAAAAAACAAATTCCCATTCATTCAAACACTTCAACTGTAAAATGTAAGCTATAATACCACTGTTGTCCACTAGAGGGAGCAGCAGGATTACGCATGATCTTTTAATTCGCTTCAGTATTGGAAATAAACAAATGCTTTAAGAAGCAATCTTTTTTATTATGATGTTTTTTTTTTATTATGATATTTGTATATATTTTATTTTTTTTATTATGATTATGAACGGTTTGATTGACATTAGTGATTCTTGAGGCAAAGTTGTTCAAGATGAGGAGATGAAGATATTTTCACAATATCACATCCTAAAAACATTGAAAACATATTTGTCTTTGTGTGTGTGTGTGTGTGTGTGTGTGTGTGTGTGTGTGGGTTTGTGTGTGTGTCTGTGTGTGTGTGTAAGCATGCTTAATGGAAAGAACATGAAGAAACTGCTTTGTTTTACTGGTGGATAAAAAAGTCTTTCAAATGAAAGTGAGTCAATTAGTGGTCTTCTACTGCCCTCTGCAGGACATTCTACTTAATAAAATATTTTCATCTGTGCTTTTGCATTAGTTTTTGGACTATATCAAATTACTTGCATGAAAATCACCTATTATAACACAGTCATGTTTTGTCAAAGTTTATCACTTCATTTTTACTGAGCTCTCAGTTTGAACAATTCTGCCTCTCAGTGATTAATTTGAAATCTGAAAATGGTGTTATACAGAGGAGATTTGCAATTATCATTTTGTTACCTATCTTTTATTTTAAATATCTCCATCTACAACAAAATGTGTGTGCATGTGTGTGTTCAAGCATGGTTAGTGTATTAAGTATTATTGTTTAAGTATTATTGTTTTCATTTACATTTTAACCACCAGAAGAAGAACACTCATTGGTTCATTCTGCTCACTAAAATATTATTTTTAAATTTTTTTTCCATTTGAAATATTGTTTAAACTTAATAAAATCATTAAAATAACATTTCAAATCATATTTTGTCTGTTTATAAATCCCACAGACTCACATTGGCTGCAATACTAATGTTTTTGTAAAACACAGACCTGATAGTCTAATCTGTGTGTATTGTGCATATATTATTGATATTATTACTATTGCAAATCATGTTATTGTAACTCATATCTTAATAGAATATTATTTGTAATTTTAATTCTTTATTTCTTAAGTGTTTTTTTTTATGATTACTACAGATATTATCACCAAAGATATCAACTACACCTTCACTTTTAGTATTGACACGCTGCACACACAGCACAATCACACACTCACTAATGCATTCAAATAAATGTAATCTTACTGTGCTACTTTATTTGTACATGATTAGAATGAACAGAAATCTAAGAATATTTTTCTTCTTTTGTTAAAGCCATTTCAGACTCCAAGTAAGCATTATATTACTAATCATCTATTTTACAGGTGCCATACAATTGAAAACTGTATTTATCTTGGCATAGTTGAATGATAAGAGTTCTGGACATGGAACTGACATACCGTGAGCCTCAAACACCATTGTTTCCTCCTTCTTGTGTAAATCTCCTGTTTGCAAAAGACCGCTGAAAAATGAGTGAATCCCACCATAACACCGACTGTGACGTTGGAGTCAGGATCATTAATATTTATACCCCCCAAATTTGCATTTTCCAGTCCATGTTCTAGGCCAGGCAGTGTTAATGTGGACCTGCACAGCCGAATCATCAGAAGATCTGCAGGTATTGTGAAGAAGCAAGCAAGGACAATAGTGAAAATGGCAGATCATGGATATAAATGTTATGTCTGAGGCTGTGCTGTGGATTTGAGAACTTTTCATTCCCTTCCCACAAAACTGTCAACAGGCATGGTTGATGTTTACAACAGGATACCTCACCATTTTAATTCAAAGCTGTTAGTTTGCTCTTAACGGAGGCCGATCAGAACGAAACTCGATGGGCATGTTCGACTCGTGGCCCTAGAGGTCTGTAAGAATTTTGAAAAATCAGCCACTAGTTGACGCTAACAGGTTTTACGGCTATGTAATCACGTGATGCATATCATTTGATAGATCTCCTCATACTGAACAACTTTGCCTCAAGAACTACTGCTGTCAATCAATTTGTTCATTAAATACTTGCTATTATGTTAAAAACCTACTTTTGCGAACTAGTCCTAGGTTTTTCGCCCGATCGGAAATATACCAGTGCAGTACAATTCTCTGGAAGCTCTAGATTATTAATTATATAAAAAACTTTAACTTTACCCATTGGGTAGCCATAACAGGATCATTTAGAAAATGGGTATGGCAAAAAACACTCAAAAGCCTGTAAATCCTAAACAAAAACTCAGACAACTCACTAAACTGCCTTATGTGCTTAAAGACCCTAAATGCTTGAACCCCGCTAAATGCTGCTTGCAGCTTTAATTATTATTATTATTCTTCCGCCGTAAAACGCATCGTGCAGCCCAAACCGTAAGAGCTGGAACCTTGAAACTTTGCCAGATGGTAGTACAAAAATCGAGGAGAGGATCAGAGAATATGACCCCGATTGGCCCATAGGTGGCGCTATAGCAACCAAAAGCGCGAAACTGCTCATAACTCCTAGACCGTATGACGTAGACTCAAGTGTCTTATATCACTGGAAAGCTGGAAACCTGAAGGTCAAAACGTATATCTCCGATTTCATTTCCTGTATGCAAATTGTCCGCCATTTTGAATTTTGTTAAAAACCTACTTTTGCGAACTAGTCCTAGGTTTTTTGTCCAATTGGATCCAAACCAGTGCAGAAATGTTCTCTGGAGTCTGAATATCAATAATTATCGAAAAAAAGTCGAAATTTCGATTCCTGATTGCCAGGGGGTGATAAATTAATGTTGTGGGAGGAGCCTATTTTACTAAAATGGCTATAACTCGAGAAGGAAATTAGATATCTTCACCAAACTTGGTGCACATGTGTATGAGTTCAATCTGGGGTCACAGTAAAAAAATCGCGACGATTGAACACTAGGTGGCGCTATAACATGACAAAAACATGAAAACGGCTATGACCACGTGACCGTTAGTCCGATTGACTTGAAAATTGGTATGCAGTGTCTTGGTCCAAGGTGCCATGTATGTCTATGAGGACATTGGCGTATCTCGAAAAACATGGCCGCCATCGACCAATGAAATTTGAGCACCTATTAGACAAGGTTAACGGAGGCCGATCGGAACGAAACTCGATGGGCATGTTCGACTCATGGCCCTAGAGGTCTGTAAGAGTTTTGAAAGAAATCGGCCACTAGTTGGCGCTAACGAGTTTTATGGCTCTGTAATCACGTGGTATTACACTTATCGTCACAAAATGCATATCATCTGATAGATCTGCTCATGCTGAACAACTTTGCCTCAAGAACTAATGCTGTCAATTAAACCGGTTATTAAATATTCGTAATTATGTTATAAACCTACTTTTGCAAACTAGTCCTAGGTTTTTCGCCCGATCGAAACCAGACCAGTCTAGGACAATTCTCTGGACACTCTAGATGAATAATTATCAAAAAAAGTTGAACTTTTGCATGTAGATGGCTGTAATAGGGTCATTTAGAAAATGGGCGTGGCAAAAAAACATTAAAAAGCCTATAAATCCTAAATGAAAACTCAGAACTTCACAAAAATTGGTGAGCATATGTGACATAACATCATTAACAAGCATGCCGATTTTCATGGAGATCGGACGATAGGTGGCGCTATAACTGCTAAAAAGCTTTAAAACCATATATTTCCTATGGTATTTCCTGTAAATGGTCTTTTTCATCTATTATGTCAGTAGTTACATTCTTGGTAAATAAAACTTAATCACTTTTGATGCTTTTGTGCTTAAAGGCCTTAACTGCTTGAACCCCGATAAATGCTGCTTGCAGCTTTAATTAGGGGTTCAAGCACGAAGTGCTGAAACCCTATTGTAATTGTCCTGATTTTTATTATTATTTTTCTTCTGCCGTAAAACGCATCGTGCAGCCCAAACCGTAAGAGCTGGAACCTTGAAACTTTGCCAGATGGTAGTACAAAAATCGAGGAGAGGTTATCAAATTATGACCCCGATTGGCCCATAGGTGGCGCTATAGCAACCAAAAGCGCGAAACTGCTCAGAACTCCTAGACCGTATGTCGTAGACTCAAGTGTCTTATATCATTGGAAAGCTGGACGCCTGACGAACAAAACGTATATCTCCGATTTCATTTCCGCCATGATAGATTTTCCGCCATTTTGAATTTTGTCAAAAACCTACTTTTGCGAACTAGTCCCTGGTTTTTCGCCCGATCGGAACCAAACCAGTGCAGAAATGTTCTCTAGAAACTGACGATCAATAATTATCGAAAAAAAGTCGAAATTTCGATTCACGGACGCTAAGGGGCGCCAAAACGTACGTTGTGGGAGGGGCCTATTTTACGAAAATGGCTATAACTCCAGAAGTAAATGAGGTATTTTCACCAAGCTCGGTACACACATGTATGAGCTCAATATGAGGTAACAGTAAAAAAATCGCGGCGATTTGCCACATGGTGGCGCTATAATATGAAAAAAACATAAAACAGGCTTTAACCACCTGACCGTTAGTCCGATTGACTTGAAAATTGGTATGCAGTGTCTTGGTCCAAGGTGTCATGTATGTGTATGAGGACATTGGCGTATCTAAAAAAACATGGCCGCCATCGACCAATGAAGTTTGAGCACCTATTAGACAAGGTTAACGGAGGCCGATCGGAACGAAACTCGGTGGGCATGTTCTACTCATGGCCCTAGAGGTCTGTAAGAATTTTAAAAGAAATCGGCCACTAGTTGGCGCTAACGAGTTTTATGGCTCTGTAATCACGTGGTGTTACACTTATTGTCACAAAATGCATACCATTTGATAGATCTCCTCTTGTTGAACAACTTTGCCTCAAGAACCATTGCTGTCAATCAAACCGTTCATTAAATATTCGTAATTATGTTAAAAACCTACTTTTGCGAACTAGTCCTAGGTTTTTCGCCCGATCGGAACCAAAACAGTCTAGGACAATTCTATGGACTCTCTAGGTCAATAATTATCAAAAAAAAGTTGAACTTTTGCATTTTTCGCATGGCTAACAGGGTCATTTCGAAAATGGGCGTGGTAAAATGCACTCAAAAGCCTATAAATCCTAAACGAAAACTCAGAACTTCACGAAAATTGATGAGCATATGTGTCATAACCTGCTTAAGAAGCATGGAAAATTTTATGGAGAGCGGACCATAGTTGGCGCTATAACTGTTAAAACGCTTTAAAACCATATATTTCCTATGGTAAATTGCCTGTATTTGCTGTAAATGGTGTCTTCTATCATATAATGTTCATATCATAATGTTCAAAACCAGTGCAGCACAATTCTCTGAACTCTCTAGATCAATAATTATCAGAAAAAAAGTTTAACTTCTTCAAAAGGTGATTTTATATGAATATAATGACATATTAAGCCAATAAGTGGTATTTTACTGCCCCCTGCTGTCATTTCATCATACTACTCCCTAATAATGTTATAAAATTCATATTTAGACTTTATAAAATCATTATTTTAACATTTACAATCACATTTTGTCAAAACTCATCTATTGAGTATTACTATTGACAATTGTGTTACACTGAGATATGGAAATGGACGAAAGTAAATGAATGAAATGAAACGAAAGTATAACTGCATTTAAGCCACGCCCCCAAATACAAATTCATTCATAACTCGAAAACGGAAAGTCGTTGCGCGCTCAAATTTTGATGGTGAGGACCTCTCGGGGCACTTGATCGAAACGTGTCGTCGCGGGCCTCGGGAGCGCGCCCCCCGCGCATCGCCAGCCCGCGGGACCCCCGATTTTGAACGGCCATTACTCCCGACCCAGACCACCCCGAACATTGTGTGAGAGCTCGTTGGAAAGGGCGCGTCCTTGGCTAGCTTCGATTCAAATGTGGTGTTATTTGCCCTGGGCATTCCAGAGATAATAGCCCGAACAGATATGCCTTATAACAGTCATAACTCCCAGCCCCAATCGCCCAAAAACACCTTGATGGTCTCATTCAACAGGGCTCCTCAAGCACTATCTATGCTCTGAGTTTCAGAATTTTTCGCCTTTTGGTTCCTGAGATATAAGTAAAAAAAAACAAATTCCCATTCATTCATTCAAACACTTCAACTGTAAAATGTAAGCTATAATACCACTGTTGTCCACTAGAGGGAGCAGCAGGATTACGCATGATCTTTTAATTCGCTTCAGTATTGGGAAATAAACAAATGCTTTAAGAAGCAATCTTTTTTATTATGTTTTTTTTTTATTATGATATTTGTATATATTTTATTTTTTTATTATGATTATGAACGGTTTGATTGACATTAGTGATTCTTGAGGCAAAGTTGTTCAAGATGAGGAGATGAAGACATTTTCACAATATCACATCCTAAAAACATTGAAAACATATTTGTCTTTGTGTGTGTGGATGTGTTTGTGTTTGTGTGTGTGTCTGTGTGTGTAAGCATGCTTAATGGAAAGAACATGGAGAAACTGCTTTGTTTTACTGGTGGATAAAAAAAGTCTTTCAAATGAAAGTGAGTCAATTAGTGGTCTTCTACTGCCCTCTGCAGGACATTCTACTTAATAAAATATTTTCATCTGTGCTTTTGCATTAGTTTTTGGACTATATAAAATTACTTGCATGAAAATCACCTATTATAACACAGTCATGTTTTGTCAAAGTTTATCACTTCATTTTTACTGAGCTCTCAGTTTGAACAATTCTGCCTCTCAGTGATTAATTTGAAATCTGAAAATGGTGTTATACAGAGGAGATTTGCAATTATCATTTTGTTACCTATCTTTTATTTTAAATATCTACATCTACAACAAAATGTGTGTGCATGTGTGTGTTCAAGCATGGTTAGTGTATTAAGTATTATTGTTTAAGTATTATTGTTTTCATTTACATTTTAACCACCAGAAGAAGAACACTCATTGGTTCATTCTGCTCACTAAAATATTATTTTTCATTTTTTTTTCCATTTGAAATATTGTTTAAACTTAATAAAATCATTAAAATAACATTTCAAATCATATTTTGTCTGTTTATAAATCCCACAGACTCACATTGGCTGCAATACTAATGTTTTTGTAAAACACAGACCTGATAGTCTAATCTGTGTGTATTGTGCATATATTATTGATATTATTACTATTGCAAATCATGTTATTGTAACTCATATCTTAATAGAATATTATTTGTCATTTTAATTCTTTATTTCTTAATTGTTTTTTTATGATTACTACAGATATTATCACCAAAGATATCAACTACACCGTCACTTTTAGTATTGACACGCTGCACACACAGCACAATCACACACTCACTAATGCATTCAAATAAATGTAATCTTACTGTGCTACTTTATTTGTACATGATTAGAATGAACAGAAATCTAAGAATATTTTTCTTCTTTTGTTAAAGCCATTTCAGACTCCAAGTAAGCATTATATTACTAATCATCTATTTTAAAGGTGCCATACAATTGAAAACTGTATTTATCTTGGCATAGTTGAATAATAAGAGTTCTGGACATGGAACTGACATACCGTGAGCCTCAAACACCATTGTTTCCTCCTTCTTGTGTAAATCTCCTGTTTGCAAAAGACCGCTGAAAAATGAGTGAATCCCACCATAACACCGACTGTGACGTTGGAGTCAGGATCATTAATATTTATACCCCCCAAATTTGCATTTTCCAGTCCATGTTCTAGGCCAGGCATTGTTAATGTGGACCTGCACAGCCGAATCATCAGAAGATCTGCAGGTATTGTGAAGAAGCAAGCAAGGATAATAGTGAAAATGGCAGATCATGGATATAAATGTTATGTCTGAGGCTGTGCTGTGGATTTGAGAACTTTTCATTCCCTTCCCACAAAAGAGAACTGTCAACAGGCATGGTTGATGTTTACAACAGGATAAACTCACCATTTTAATTCAAAGCTGTTAGTTTGCTCTTAACGGAGGCCGATCAGAACGAAACTCGGTGGGCATGTTCGACTCGTGGCCCTAGAGGTCTGTAAGAATTTTGAAAAATCAGCCACTAGTTGACGCTAACAGGTTTTACGGCTATGTAATCATGTGATGCATATCATTTGATAGATCTCCTCATACTGAACAACTTTGCCTCAAGAACTACTGCTGTCAATCAATTTGTTCATTAAATACTTGCGATTATGTTAAAAACCTACTTTTGCGAACTAGTCCTAGGTTTTTCGCCCGATCAGAAATATACCAGTGCAGTACAATTCTCTGGAAGCTCTAGATTATTAATTATATAAAAAACTTTAACTTTACCCATTGGGTAGCCATAACAGGATCATTTAGAAAATGGGTATGGCAAAAAACACTCAAAAGCCTGTAAATCCTAAACAAAAACTCACTAAACTGCCTTATGTGCTTAAAGACCCTAAATGCTTGAACCCCGCTAAATGCTGCTTGCAGCTTTAATTAGGGGTTCAAGCACGAAGTGCTGAAACCCTATTGTTATTGTAAGGATTTTTATTATTATTATTATTATTTTCCCCTAAAACGCATCGTACAGCCCAAACCGTAAGTGCTAGAGACTTGAAACTTTGCCAGATGGTAGTACAAAAATCGAGGAGAGGTTCAGAGAATATGAGCCAGATTGGCCTATAGGTGGCGCTACAGTGCAAAAACCAAAAAAATGGCATATTTTTGCTTAAATCTCACCAACCCTTTGTCACAGACTCAAGTGTCTTATATCATTGGAATCCTTGGCTCAAGCCGAACAAAAAAGGCCTCAAAGATTTCCTTTCCGGTATGCAAATTTTCCGCCATTTTGGATTTTGTCCAAAACCTACTTTTGCGAACTAGTCCTAGGTTTTTTGTCCGATCGGAACTAAACCAGTGCAGAAATGTTCTCTGGAGTCTGAATATAAATAATTATTAAAAAAAAGTTTAAATTTCGATTCACGGTCGCTAAGGGGCGCCAAAACGTTCGAAGGAGGCGGAGCTAGTTTTACTAAAATGGCTATAACTCCAGAAGTAAATGAGTTATCTTCACCAAACTTGGTACACATGTGTAAGAGGTCAATCTAAGGTCACAGTAAAGAAATCGCGGTGATTAGCCACATGGTGGCGCTATAACATTAAAAAAACATAAAACAGGCTATAACCACCTGACCGTTTGTCCGATTGACTTGAAAATTGGTATGCAGTGTCTTGGTCCAAGGTGCCATGTATGTCTATGAGGACATTGGTGTATCTCGAAAAACATGGCCGCCATCGGCCAATGAAGTTTGAGCACCTATTAGACAAGGTTAACGGAGGCCAATCAGAACGAAACTCAGTGGGCATGTTCGGCTCAAGCCCCTAGAGGTCTGTAAGAATTTTTAAAGAAATCGGCCACTAGTTGGCGCTAACGAGTTTAATGGCTCTGTAATCACGTGGTGTTACACTTATTGTCACAAAATGCATATCATTTGATAGATCTGCTCATGCTGAACAACTTTGCCTCAAGAACTATTGCTGTCAATCAAACCGTTCATTAAATATTTATAATTATGTTAAAAACCTACTTTTGCGAACTAGTCCTAGGTTTTTCGCCCGATCGGAACCAAACAAGTCTAGGACAATTCTATGGACTCTCTAGATAAATAATTATCAAAAAAAAGTTGAACTTTAGCATTTTTCGCATGGGTATATTGGGTCATAAAGAAAATGGGCGTGGCAAAATGCACTCAAAAGCTTATAAATCCTAAACGAAAACTCAGAACTTCACGAAAATTGGTGAGCATATGTGCCATAACATTCTAAACAAGCATGTAAAATTTCATGAAGATCGGACGATAGGTGGCGCTATAACTGTTAAAAAGCTTGCCTGTATTGGCTGTAAATGGACTTTTCCATCTATTATTTCAGTGGTTAAAAGCTTTCTAAATAAATCTTAATGTCTTAAATGCTTATGTGCTTAAAGGCCTTAAATGCTTGAACCCCGATAAATGCTGCTTGCAGCTTTAATTAGGGGTTCAAGCACGAAGTGCTGAAACCCTATTGTAATTGTAAGGATTTTTATTATTATTATTTTTCTTCTGCCGTAAAACGCATCGTGCAGCCCAAACCGTAAGTGCTAGAGACTTGAAACTTTGCCATATGGTAGTACAAAAATCGAGGAGAGGTTATCAAAATATGAGCCAGATTGGCCAATAGGTGGCGCTACAGTGCAAAAACCAAAAAAATGGCATATTTTTGCTTAAATCTCACCAACCCTTTGTCACAGACTCAAGTGTCTTATATCATTGGAATCCTTGGCTCAAGCCGAACAAAAAAGGCCTCAAGGATTTCCTTTCCGGTATGCAAATTTTCCGCCATTTTGGATTTTGTCCAAAACCTACTTTTGCGAACTAGTCCTAGGTTTTTTGTCCGATCGGAACCAAACAAGTGCAGAAATGTTCTCTGGAGTCTGAATATCAATAATTATTAAAAAAAAGTTTAAATTTTGATTCACGGTCGCTAAGGGGCGCCAAAACGTTCGAAGGAGGCGGAGCTAGTTTTACTAAAATGGCTATAACTCCAGAAGTAAATGAGTTATCTTCACCAAACTTGGTACACATGTGTAAGAGGTCAATCTAAGGTCACAGTAAAGAAATCGCGGTGATTAGCCACATGGTGGCGCTAAAACATTAAAAAAACATAAAACAGGCTATAACCACCTGACCGTTTGTCCGATTGACTTGAAAATTGGTATGCAGTGTCTTGGTCCAAGGTGCCATGTATGTCTATGAGGACATTGGTGTATCTCGAAAAACATGGCCGCCATCAGCCAATGAAGTTTGAGCACCTATTAGACAAGGTTAACGGAGGCCAATCAGAACGAAACTCAGTGGGCATGTTCGGCTCAAGCCCCTAGAGGTCTGTAAGAATTTTGAAAGAAATCGGCCACTAGTTGGCGCTAACGAGTTTAATGGCTCTGTAATCACGTGGTGTTACACTTATTGTCACAAAATGCATATCATTTGATAGATCTGCTCATGCTGAACAACTTTGCCTCAAGAACTATTGCTGTCAATCAAACCGTTCATTAAATATTTGTAATTATGTTAGAAACCTACTTTTGCGAACTAGTCCCTGGTTTTTTGCCCGATCGGAACCAGACCAGTCTAGGACAATTCTCTGGACTCTCTAGATCAATAATTATCAAAAAAAAGTTGAACTTTTGCATTTGGATGGCTGTAATAGGGTCATTTATAAAATGGGCGGGGCAAAATAAATAAAATAACCTATAAATCATAAATAAAAACTCAGAACTTCACAAAAATTGGTGAACATATGTGAAATAACATCATTAACAAGCATGCCAAATTTTATGGAGATCGGACCAAAGGTGGCGCTATAACTGTTAAAAAGCTTTAAAACCATATATTTCCTTGGATAAATGGTCTTTTTCATCTATTATGTCAGTAGTTACATGCTTGCTAAATAAATCTTAATAACTTTTGATGCTTTTATGCTTAAAGGCCTTAAAGGCCTTAATTGCTTGAACCCCGATAAATGCTGCTTGCAGCTTTAATTATTATTATTATTATTATTCTTCTGCCGTAAAACGCATCGTGCAGCCCAAACCGTAAGGGCTGGAGACTTGAAACTTTGCCAGATGGTAGTACAAAAATCGAGGAGAGGTTCAGAGATTATGACCCCGATTGGCCCATAGGTGGCGCTATAACAACCAAAAGCGCGAAACTGCTCATAACTCCTAGACCGTATGTCGTAGACTCAAGTGTCTTATATCATTGGAAAGCTGGAAACGTGGTGAACAAAACGTATATCTCCGATTTCATTTCCGGTATGGAAATTTTTCCGCCATTTTGAATTTTGTCAAAAAACTGCTTTTGCTAATTAGTCCTAGGATTTTTGTCCGATCGGAACCAAACCAGTGCAGAAATGTTCTATGGAGTCTGACGATTAATAATTATCAAAAAAAATTCGAAATTTCGATTCATGGTCGCTAGGGGGCATAAAATAAACATTGTGGGAGGAGCCTATTTTACTAAAATGGCTATAACTCAAAAAGTAAATGAGATAGCTTAACCAAACTCGGTACACATGTGTATGGGTTCAGTCTGGGGTCACAGTAAAAAAATCGCGACGATTGAACAATAGGTGGCGCTATAACATGGAAAAAACATGAAAAGGGCTATAACCACCTGACCGTTAGTCCGATTGACTTGAAAATTGGTATGCAGTGTCTTGGCCCAAGGTGCCATATATGTCTATGAGGAAATTGGCGTATCTCAAAAAACATGGCCGCCATTGGCCAATGAAGTTGAGCACCTATTAGACAAGGTTAACGGAGGCCGATCGGAACGAAACTCGATGGGCATGTTCATCTCATGGCCCTAGAGGTCTGTAAGAATTTTGAAAAAAATCGGCCACTAGTTGGCGCTAACGAGTTTTATGGCTCTGTAATCACGTGGTGTTACACTCATCCACACAATATGCATATCATTTGATAGATCTGCTCATGTTGAACAACTTTGCCTCAAGAACCATTGCTGTCAATCAAACCGTTTATTAATTATTCGCGAATATGTTAAAAACCTACTTTTGCGAACTAGTCCTAGGTTTTTCGCCCGATCGGAACCAGACCAGTCTAGGACAATTCTCTGGACTCTCTAGATCAATAATTATCGAAAAAAAGTTGAACTTTTGCATTTGGATGGCTGTAATAGGGTCATTTATAAAATGGGCGTGGCAAAATACATTAAAAATCCTATAAATCCTAAATGAAAACTCAGAACTTCACAAAAATTGGTGAGCATATGTGACATAACATCATTAACAAGCATGCCAAATTTTATGGAGATCGGACCATAGGTGGTGCTATAACTGTTAAAAAGCTTTAAAACCATGTATTTCCTATGGTACATTGCCTGTATTGGCTGTAAATGGTCTTTTCCATCTATTATGTCAGTGGTTACATGCTTGCTAAATAAAACATAATAACTTTTGATGCTTTTGTGCTTAAAAACCCTTAAAGGCCTTAATAGCTTGAACCCCGATAAATGCTGCTTGCAGCTTTAATTAGGGGTTCAAGCACGAAGTGCTGAAACCCTATTGTAATTGTAAGGATTTTTATTAGGGGTTCAAGCACGAAGTGCTGAAACCCTATTGTAATTGTAAGGATTTTTATTATTATTATTCTGCCGTAAAACGCATCGTGCAGCCCAAACCATAAGTGCTGGAGACTTGAGACTTTGCCAGAAGGTAGTACAAAAATCGAGGAGAGGTTATCAAATTATGACCCCGATTGGCCAATAGGTGGCGCTATAGTAAGCAAAAGTATAAAATCGCAAATAACTCCTAGACGGTTTGTCGTAGACTCAAGTGTCTTATATCACTGTAATCCTTGGCTCAAGGCGGAAAAAACGTATATCTCCGATTTCATTTCCGGTATGCAAATTTTTCCGCCATTTTGAATTTTGTTAAAAACCTACTTTTGCAAACTAGTCTGTGGTTTTTTGTCCGATCGGAACCAAACCAGTGCAGAAATGTTCTCTGGAGTCTGAGTATCAATAATTATCGAAAAAAAGTTGAAATTTCGATTCATGGTCGCTATGGGGCGCCAAAATGTTCGAAGGAGGCGGAGTCAGTTTTACTAAAATTGTTATAACTCGTGAACGAAATTAGATATTTTCACCAAACTTGGTACACATATGTAGACGGTCAATTTGAGGTGACAGTAAAAAAATTGCGTCGATTGGCCTCATGGTGGCGCTATAAAACAAAAAAAACGTATAGACACCTGACCGTTTTTCCGAATGACTTGAAATTTGGTATGCAGTGTCTTGGCCCAACGGGCCATGTATGTCTAAAAGGATATTGGCGTATCTCAAAAAACATGGCCGCCATTGGCCAATGAAATTTGAGCACCGTTAACGAAGTCCGATCGGAACGAAACTCGATGGGCATGTTCGACTCATGGTCCTAGAGGTCTGTAAGAATTTTGAAAGAAATCGGCCACTAGTTGGCGCTAACGAGTTTTATGGCTCTGTAATCACGTGGTGTTACACTTATCATCACAAAATGCATACCATTTGATAGATCTCCTCTTGTTGAACAACTTTGCCTCAAGAACCATTGCTGTCAATTAAACCGTTCATTAAATATTCAAGAATATGTTAAAAACCTACTTTTGCGAACTAGTCCCTGGTTTTTCGCCCGATCGGAACCAGACCAGTCTAGGACAATTCTCTGGACTCTCTAGATCAATAATTATCGAAAAAAAGTTGAACTTTTGCATTTGGGTGGCTGTAATAGGGTAATTTATAAAAGGGGCGTGGCAAAATACACTAAAATGCCTATAAATCATAAATGAAAACTCAGAACTTCACGAAAATTGGTGGGCATATGTGTCATAACATGGTGAAGAAGCATGCAGAGTTTCATGGAGATTGGACCATAGGTGGCGCTATAACTGGCAAAAAGGTTTGAAAACCACATATTTCCTATGGTAAATTGCCTTTATTGGCTGTAAATGGATTTTTCCATCTATTATTTCAGTGGTTAAAAGCTTGCTAAATAAAACTTAATGTCTTAAATGCTTATGTGCTCAAAGGCCTTAAATGCTTGAACCCCGATAAATGCTGCTTGCAGCTTTAATTATTATTAGGGGTTCAAGCATGAAATGCTGAAACCCTATTGTAATTGTGCTGATTTTTATTATTAGGGGTTCAAGCATGAAATGCTGAAACCCTATTGTAATTGTACTGATTTTTATTATTATTATTATTCTTCTGCCGTAAAACGCATCGTGCAGCCCAAACCGTAAGTGCTAGAGACTTGAAACTTGGCCAGAAGGTAGTACAAAAATCGAGGAGAGGTTCAGAGAGTATGACCCCGATTGGCCCATAGGTGGCGCTATAGTGCCAAAAACCAAAAAAAATCACGGTTTTGCTTAAATCTCCTTAACCCTTTGTCACAGACTCAAGTGTCTTATATCACTGTAATCCTTGTCTCAAGACGGACAAAATGTATATCTTCAATTTCATTTCCGGTATGCAAATTTTTCCGCCATTTTGAATTTTGTCTAAAACCTACTTTTGCAAACTAGTAGAGGGTTTTTTTGGCCAATCGGAACCAAACCAGTGCAGAAATGTTCTCTGGAGTCTGATTATCAGTAATTATCGAAAAAAAGTTGAAATTTCGATCCACGGTTGCTAAGGGGCGTCAAAACGTTTGCAGGAGGCGGAGCCAGTTTACTAAAATGGTTATAACTCATGAACGAAATTAGATATTTTCACCAAACTCGGAACACATATGTATGAGTTCAATCTGGGGTCACAGTAAAAAAATCGCGACGATTGAACACTAGGTGGCGTTATAACATGAAAAAAACATGAAAAGGGCTATAACCACCTGACCGTTAGTCCAATTGACTTGAAAATTGGTATGCAGTCTCATGGTCCAGGGTGCCATGTATATCTATGATGACATTGGCGTATCTCGAAAAACATGGCCGCCATCAGCCAATGAAGTTGAGCACCTATTAGACAAGGTTAACGGAGGCCGATCGGAACAAAACTCGATGGGCATGTTCAACTCATGGCCCTAGAGGTATGTAAGATTTTTGAAAGAAATCGGCCACTAGTTGGCGCTAACGAGTTTTATGGCTCTGTAATCACGTGGTGTTAAACTTATTGTCACATTATGCATATCATTTGATAGATCTGCTCATGCTGAACAACTTTGCCTCAAGAACCACTACTGTCAATCAAACTGTTCATTAAATATTGGCAAACATGTTAAAAACCTACTTTTGCGAACTAGTCCCTGGTTTTTTGCCCGATCAGAACCAGACCAGTCTAGGGTAATTCTCTGGACTCTCTAGATCAATAATTATCGAAAAAAAGTTGAACTTTTGCATTTGGATGGCTGTAATAGGGTCATTTAGAAAATGGGCGTGGCAAAATACACTAAAAAGCCTATAAATCCTAAATGAAAACTCAGAACTTCACAAAAATTGATGAGCATATGTGACATAACATGCTAAAGAAGCATGGACATTTTTATGGAGATCGGAGCATAGGTGGCGCTATAACTGTTAAAATGCTTTAAAGCCATATATTTCCTATGGTAAATTGCCTGTATTTGCTGTTAATGGTGTCTTCTATCTATTATCGTATAATGTTCATATCATAATGTTCAAAACCAGTGCAGCACAATTCTCTGAACTCTCTAGATCAATAATTATCAGAAAAAAAGTTTAACTTCTTCAAAAGGTGACTTTATATGAATATAATGACATATTAAGCCAATAAGTGGTATTTTACTGCCCCCTGCTGTCATTTCATCATACTACTCCCTAATATTGTTATAAAATTCATATTTAGACTTTATAAAATCATTATTTTAACATTTACAATCACATTTTGTCAAAACTCATCTATTGAGTATTACTATTGACAATTGTGTTACACTGAGATATGGAAATGGACGAAAGTAAGTGAATGAAATGAAACGAAAGTATAACGGCATTTAAGCCACGCCCCCGAATACAAATTCATTCATAACTCGAAAACGGAAAGTCGTTGCGCGCTCAAATTTTGATGGTGAGGACCTCTCCGGGCTCTTGATCGAAACGTGTCCTCGCGGGCCTCGGGAGCGCGCCCCCCGCGCATCGCCAGCCCGCGGGACCCCCGATTTTGAACGGCCATTACTCCCGACCCAGACCACCCCGAACATTGTGTAAGAGCTCGTTGGAAAGGGCACGTCCTTGGCTAGCTTCGATTCAAATGTGGTGTTATCTGCCCTGGGCATTCCAGAGATAATAGCTCGAATAGATATGCCTTATAACAGTCATAACTCCCAGCCCCAATCGCCCAAAAACACCCTGATGGTCTCATTCAACAGGGCTCCTCAAGCACTATCTATGCTCTGAGTTTCAGAATTTTTCGCCTTTTGGTTCCTGAGATATAAGTAAAAAAACAAATTCCCATTCATTCATTCAAACACCTCAACTGTAAAATGTAAGCTATAATACCACTGTTGTCCACTAGAGGGAGCAGCAGGATTACGCATGATCTTTTAATTCGATTCAGTATTGGGAAATAAACAAATGCTTTAAGAAGCAATCTTTTTTATTATGATGTTTTTTTTATTATGATATTTGTATATATTTTATTTTTTTATTATGATTATGAACGGTTTGATTGACATTAGTGATTCTTGAGGCAAAGTTGTTCAAGATGAGGAGATGAAGATATTTTCACAATATCACATCATAAAAACATTGAAAACATATTTGTCTTTGTGTGTGTGTCTGTGTGTGTGTGTGTGTGGATGGATGTGTTTGTGTTTGTGTGTGTGTCTGTGTGTGTAAGCATGCTTAATGGAAATAACATGGAGAAACTGCTTTGTTTTACTGGTGGATAAAAAAGTCTTTCAAATGAAAGTGAGTCAATTAGTGGTCTTCTCCTGCCCTCTGCAGGACATTCTACTTAATAAAATATTTTCATCTGTGCTTTTGCATTAGTTTTTGGACTATATAAAATTACTTGCATGAAAATCACCTATTATAACACAGTCATGTTTTGTCAAAGTTTATCACTTCATTTTTACTGAGCTCTCAGTTTGAACAATTCTGCCTCTCAGTGATTAATTTGAAATCTGAAAATGGTGTTATACAGAGGAGATTTGCAATTATCATTTTGTTACCTATCTTTTATTTTAAATATCTACATCTACAAAAAAAATTGTGTGCATGTGTGTGTTCAAGCATGGTTAGTGTATTAAGTATTATTGTTTAAGTATTATTGTTTTCATTTACATTTTAACCACCAGAAGAAGAACACTCATTGGTTCATTCTGCTCACTAAAATATTATTTTTCATTTTTTTTCCATTTGAAATATTGTTTAAACTTAATAAAATCATTAAAATAACATTTCAAATCATATTTTGTCTGTTTATAAATCCCACAGACTCACATTGGCTGCAATACTAATGTTTTTGCAAAACACAGACCTGATAGTCTAATCTGTGTGTATTGTGCATATATTATTGATATTATTACTATTGCAAATCATGTTATTGTAACTCATATCTTAATAGAATATTATTTGTAATTTTAATTCTTTATTTCTTAATTGTTTTTTTATGATTACTACAGATATTATCACCAAAGATATCAACTACACCTTCACTTTTAGTATTGACACGCTGCACACACAGCACAATCACACACTCACTAATGCATTCAAATAAATGTAATCTTACTGTGCTACTTTATTTGTACATGATTAGAATGAACAGAAATCTAAGAATATTTTTCTTCTTTTGTTAAAGCCATTTCAGACTCCAAGTAAGCATTATATTACTAATCATCTATTTTAAAGGTGCCATACAATTGAAAACTGTATTTATCTTGGCATAGTTGAATGATAAGAGTTCTGGACATGGAACTGACATACCGTGAGCCTCAAACACCATTGTTTCCTCCTTCATGTGTAAATCTCCTGTTTGCAAAAGACCGCTGAAAAATGAGTGAATCCCACCATAACACCGACTGTGACGTTGGAGTCAGGATCATTAATATTTATACCCCCCAAATTTGCATTTTCCAGTCCATGTTCTAGGCCAGGCAGTGTTAATGTGGACCTGCACAGCCGAATCATCAGAAGATCTGCAGGTATTGTGAAGAAGCAAGCAAGGACAATAGTGAAAATGGCAGATCATGGATATAAATGTTATGTCTGAGGCTGTGCTGCGGATTTGAGAACTTTTCATTCCCTTCCCACAAAAGAGAACTGTCAACAGGCATGGTTGATGTTTACAACAGGATAAACTCACCATTTTAATTCAAAGCTGTTAGTTTGCTCTTAACGGAGGCCGATCAGAACGAAACTCGGTGGGCATGTTCGACTCGTGGCCCTAGAGGTCTGTAAGAATTTTGAAAAATCAGCCACTAGTTGATGCTAACAGGTTTTACGGCTATGTAATCACGTGATGCATATCATTTGATAGATCTCCTCATACTGAACAACTTTGCCTCAAGAACTACTGCTGTCAATCAATTTGTTCATTAAATACTTGCGATTATGTTAAAAACCTACTTTTGCGAACTAGTCCTAGGTTTTTCGCCCGATCGGAAATATACCAGTGCAGTACAATTCTCTGGAAGCTCTAGATTATTAATTATATAAAAAACTTTAACTTTTGCATTGGCCTGGCTGTAACAGGATCATTTAGAAAATGGGTATGGCAAAAAACACTCAAAAGCCTGTAAATCCTAAACAAAAATTCAGACAACTCACTAAACTGCCTTATGTGCTTAAAGACCCTAAATGCTTGAACCCCGCTAAATGCTGCTTGCAGCTTTAATTATTATTATTATTCTGCCGTAAAACGCATCGTGCAGCCTAAACCGTAAGTGCTAGAGACTTGAAACTTGGCCAGAAGGTAGTACAAAAATCGAGGAGAGGTTCAGAGAATATGAGCTAGATTGGCCAATAGGTGGCGCTACAGTGCAAAAAACAAAAAAATGGCATATTTTTGCTTAAATCTCATCAACCCTTTGTCACAGACTCAAGTGTCTTATATCTTTGGAATCGTTGGGTCAAGCCGAACAAAAAAGGCCTCAAGGATTTCATTTCCGGTATGCAAATTTTCCCGCCATTTTGGATTATGTCCAAAACCTACTTTTGCGAACTAGTCCCTGGTTTTTCGCCCGATCGGAACCAAACCAGTGCAGAAATATTCACAGGAGTCTGAAGATCAATAATTATCGAAAAAAATGTAAAATTTCGATCCACGGTTGCTAAGGGGTATCAAAACGTTCGCAGGAGGCGGAGCTAATTATACGAAAATGGCTATAACTCGTGAACGAAATGAGATATTTTCACCAAACTCGGTACACATATGTAAGAGCTCAAGTTGAGGTCACAGTAAAAAAATCGCGGTGATTGGCCTCATGGTGGCGCTATAATATGAAAAAAACATAAAACAGGCTATAACCACCTGACCATTAGTCCGATTGACTTGAAAATTGGTATGCAGTGTCTTGGTCCAAGGTGCCATGTATGTGTATGAGGACATTGGCGTATCTCAAAAAACATGGCCGCCATCGGCCAATGAAGTTTGAGCACCTATTAGACAAGGTTAACGGAGGCCGATCGGAACGAAACTCAATGGGCATGTTCGGCTCATGGCCCTAGAGGTCTGTAAGAATTTTGAAAGAAATCGGCCACTAGTTGGCGCTAATGAGTTTTATGGCTCTGTAATCACGTGGTGTTACACTTATCATCACAAAATGCATATCATTTGATAGATCTGCTTATGCTGAACAACTTTGCCTCTAGAACCATTGCTGTCAATCAAACAGTTTATTAATTATTCACGAATATGTTAAAAACCTACTTTTGCGAACTAGTCCCTGGTTTTTTGCCCGATCGGAACCAAACGAGTCTAGGACAATTCTCTGGACTCTCTAGATCAATAATTATCAAAAAAAAGTTGAACTTTTGCATTTGGATGGCTGTAATAGGGTCATTTATAAAATGGGCGTGTCAAAATACATTAAAAAGCCTATAAATCCTAAATAAAAACTCAGAACTTCACAAAAATTGGTCAGCATATGTGACATAACATCATTAACAAGCATGAAAAATTCTATGGAGATCGGACGATAGGTGGCGCTATAACTGTTAAAAAGCTTTAAAATCATATATTTCCTATGGTAAACTGCCTGTATTGGCTGTAAATGGTCTTTTCCATCTCTGATCATATAATTTTCATATCATAATGTTCAAAACTAGTGCAATACAATTCTCTGGACTCACTAGATCAATAATTGTCAGAAAAAGTTGAACTACTTCATTTGGATAGCTATAATAGGTTCACTTCAAAATCTGGCCTTTACCAAGTGTCCCCGAAAGCCTATATCTCTTTAATCAATGCTCAGACCTTCTTAAAAACAAGTCAGAACGTGTGAAATATCACCCTGAACAAGCATGAAAATTTTCAGACAGATCGGACAAAATTTGCCTCTATAACAGTTAAAAAGGTGAAAATTATATGAATTAATGGCATGTTAAGCCAATAAGTGGTATTTTACTGCCCCCTGCTGTTTAAAATAGTCATTTTCTCATATTGGTATTGGTATCAGCCATGGTAAATCATGATAAATGATGGTGTGTCTGTGTGTCTGTGTGTGTGTGTGTGTGTGTGTGTGTGTGTGTGTGGTACAAATATAACAAAGGTTTTATTTTCCAACATGAAAACAAACATAACAGAGTGCTAGTGCACAAACAATAACCGACAATGATAATGGATGAGAGGGGAACTTAAATACACAGATCAAGACAAGGACAACAGGTGACGGTTATGATGATGAGGAGCAGGTGATGATGAGGAGGGTGATGAGGAGCAGGTGCAGGTGATGACGACAGATGGTGAATGTGATGAAGACAGAAGGTGAATGTGATGAAGGTTAATGTGACACCAATATCACTGAAACATTTGTGTGTGTGTGTGTGTGTGTGTGTGTGTGTGTGTGTGTGTGTGTAGCATTATTGTGTGTAGCATATGTAGCAAGTATGCATTATTGAGTTAACATGGAAACACTGGTTTGCTTTAGTGCAGAAAACTGGTCAAAATCATGAGGTTTAAAGTGAAAGTGAGCCAATAAGTGGTCTTCTACTGCCCTCTGCTGGCCATTCTACTTATTAATTAAATTTTTCCACATGTGCTTGCATTTATACTTGAATACACACTAAAAATCACTTATATAGCAATAACTATTATAACACAATCATATTTTGTCAGTGTTAATCACTTTATTTGCACTGACACTTCAAATAATTGCTAGTAATGTGATAAATCAGGCTAGAAACATGGTAAATCAAAGTAAATAATACTAGATTGTCGTTTATCTCCTGGTAAATAATACTAGAACGTGGTATATCATGGTAAATCATGGTTAACTATGCTGTGTGTGTGTGTGTGTGTGTGTGTGTGTGTGTGTGTGTGTGTGTAAGCATGCATTGAGTTAACATGGAAAAACTGGTTTGCTTTAGTGCAGAAAACTGGTTTAAAGTGAAAGTGAGCCAATAAGTGGTCTTCTAGTGCCCTCTGCTGGCCATTCTACTTAATAATGAAATATTTTACATGTGCTTTTGCATTCATACTTGGACACACACTAAAAATCACGTATATAACTAACTATTATAACACAATAATATTTTGTCAGTGTTCATCACCTCATTTGCACTGACACTTCACATAATTGCTAGTAATGTGGTTAATCATGCTAGAAACATTGTAAATCATAGTAAATAATACTGAAATGAGGTGTATCAAGGTAAATCATGCTAGAATCCTAATAAATCATTCTGGAACATGGTATATGATAGTAAATCATGCTAGAATCATATTAAATAATTCTAGAATGTGGCAAATCGTTGTGGGAGGAGCCTATTTACTCAAATGGCTATAACTCAAGAAGTAAATGAGATATCTTCACCAAACTCAGTACACATGTGTATGGGTTCAATTTGAGGTCACAGTAAACAATTTTATGGAGATCGGACCATAGGTGGCGCTATAACTGTTAAAAAGCTTTAAAACCATATATATCCCATGGCAAATTGCCTGAATTGGCTATAAATGGTCTGTTCCATCTATTATGTCAGTGGTTACATGCTTGCTAAATAAATCTTAATAACTTTTGATGCTTTTGTGCTTAAATGCCTTAAAGGCCTTAACTGCTTGAACCCCGATAAATGCTGCTTGCAGCTTTAATTAGGGGTTCAAGCATGAAATGCTGAAACCCTATTGTAATTGTGCTGATTTTTATTATTATTATTATTATTCTGCCGTAAAACGCATCGTGCAGCCTAAACCGTAAGTGCTAGAGACTTGAAACTTGGCCAGAAGGTAGTACAAAAATCGAGGAGAGGTTCAGAGAATATGAGCTAGATTGGCCAATAGGTGGCGCTACAGTGCAAAAAACAAAAAAATGGCATATTTTTGCTTAAATCTCATCAACCCTTTGTCACAGACTCAAGTGTCTTATATCTTTGGAATCCTTGGGTCAAGCCGAACAAAAAAGGCCTCAAGGATTTCATTTCCGGTATGCAAATTTTCCCGCCATTTTGGATTTTGTCCAAAACCTACTTTTGCGAACTAGTCCCTGGTTTTTCGCCCGATCGGAACCAAACCAGTGCAGAAATATTCACAGGAGTCTGAAGATCAATAATTATTGAAAAAAATGTAAAATTTCGATCCACGGTTGCTAAGGGGTATCAAAACGTTCGCAGGAGGCGGAGCTAATTATACGAAAATGGCTATAACTCGTGAACGAAATGAGATATTTTCACCAAACTCGGTACACATATGTAAGAGCTCAAGTTGAGGTCACAGTAAAAAAATCGCGGTGATTGGCCTCATGGTGGCGCTATAATATGAAAAAAACATAAAACAGGCTATAACCACCTGACCGTTAGTCCGATTGACTTGAAAATTGGTATGCAGTGTCTTGGTCCAAGGTGCCATGTATGTCTATGAGGACATTGGTGTATCTCAAAAAACATGGCCGCTATCGGCCAATGAAGTTTGAGCACCTATTAGACAAGGTTAACGGAGGCCGATCGGAACAAAACTCAGTGGGCATGTTCGGCTCAAGCCCCTAGAGGTCTGTAAGAATTTTGAAAGAAATCGGCCACTAGTTGGCGCTAACGAGTTTTATGGCTCTGTAATCACGTGGTGTTACACTTATCGTCACAAAATGCATATCATATGATAGATCTGCTCATGCTGAACAACTTTGCCTCTAGAACCATTGCTGTCAATCAAACAGTTCATTAAATATTCATGAATATGTTAAAAACCTACTTTTGCGAACTAGTCCTAGGTTTTTCGCCCGATCGGAACCAGACCAGTCTAGGACAATTCTCTGGACTCTCTAGATCAATAATTATCAAAAAAAAGTTGAACTTTTGCATTTGGATGGCTGTAATAGGGTAATTTATAAAATGGGCGTGTCAAAATACATTAAAAAGCCTATAAATCCTAAATAAAAACTCAGAACTTCACAAAAATTGGTCAGCATATGTGACATAACATCATTAACAAGCATGAAAAATTCTATGGAGATCGGACGATAGGTGGCGCTATAACTGTTAAAAAGCTTTAAAATCATATATTTCCTATGGTAAACTGCCTGTATTGGCTGTAAATGGTCTTTTCCATCTCTGATCATATAATTTTCATATCATAATGTTCAAAACTAGTGCAATACAATTCTCTGGACTCACTAGATCAATAATTGTCAGAAAAAGTTGAACTACTTCATTTGGATAGCTATAATAGGTTCACTTCAAAATCTGGCCTTTACCAAGTGTCCCCGAAAGCCTATATCTCTTTAATCAATGCTCAGACCTTCTTAAAAACAAGTCAGAACGTGTGAAATATCACCCTGAACAAGCATGAAAATTTTCAGACAGATCGGACAAAATTTGCCTCTATAACAGTTAAAAAGGTGAAAATGATATGAATTAATGGCATGTTAAGCCAATAATTGGTATTTTACTGCCCCCTACTGTTTAAAATAGTCATTTTCTCATATTGGTATTGGTATCAGCCATGGTAAATCATGATAAATGATGGCGTGTGTGTGTGTGTGTGTGTGTGTGTGTGTGTGTGTGTGTGTGTGTGTGTGTGTGTGTGTGGTACAAATATAACAAAGGTTTTATTTTCCAACATGAAAACAAACATAACAGAGTGCTAGTGCACAAACAATAACCGACAATGATAATGGATGAGAGGGGAACTTAAATACACAGATCAAGACAAGGACAACAGGTGACGGTTATGATGATGAGGAGCAGGTGATGATGAGGAGGGTGATGAGGAGCAGGTGCAGGTGATGACGACAGATGGTGAATGTGATGAAGGTGAATGTGACACCAATATCACTGAAACATTTGTGTGTGTGTGTGTGTGTGTAGCATTATTGTGTGTAGCATATGTAGCAAGTATGCATTATTGAGTTAACATGGAAACACTGGTTTGCTTTAGTGCAGAAAACTGGTCAAAATCATGAGGTTTAAAGTGAAAGTGAGCCAATAAGTGGTCTTCTACTGCCCTCTGCTGGCCATTCTACTTATTAATTAAATTTTTCCACATGTGCTTGCATTTATACTTGAATACACACTAAAAATCACTTATATAGCAATAACTATTATAACACAATCATATTTTGTCAGTGTTAATCACTTTATTTGCACTGACACTTCAAATAATTGCTAGTAATGTGGTAAATCATGGTAAATCATGGTTAACTATGCTGTGTGTGTGTGTGTGTGTGTGTGTGTGTGTGTGTGTGTGTGTGTGTGTGTGTGTGTGTGTGTGTGTGTGTGTGTGTGTGTGTGTGTGTGTGTGTGTGTGTGTAAGCATGCATTGAGTTAACATGGATAAACTGGTTTGCTTTAGTGCAGAAAACTGGTTTAAAGTGAAAGTGAGCCAATAAGTGGTCTTCTACTGCCCTCTGCTGGCCATTCTACTTATTAATGAAATATTTCAACATGTGCTTGCATTCATACTTGAATACACACTAAAAAAATCACTTATATAGCAATAACTATTATAACACAATCATATTTTGTCAGTGTTAATCACTTTATTTGCACTGACACTTCAAATAATTGCTAGTAATGTGATAAATCAGGCTAGAAACATGGTAAATCAAAGTAAATAATACTAGATTGTCGTTTATCTCCTGGTAAATAATACTAGAACGTGGTATATCATGGTAAATCATGGTTAACTATGCTGTGTGTGTGTGTGTGTGTGTGTGTGTGTGTGTGTGTGTGTGTGTGTGTGTGTGTGTGTGTGTGTGTGTGTGTGTGTAAGCATGCATTGAGTTAACATGGAAAAACTGGTTTGCTTTAGTGCAGAAAACTGGTTTAAAGTGAAAGTGAGCCAATAAGTGGTCTTCTAGTGCCCTCTGCTGGCCATTCTACTTAATAATGAAATATTTCACATGTGCTTTTGCATTCATACTTGGACACACACTAAAAATCACGTATATAACTAACTATTATAACACAATAATATTTTGTCAGTGTTCATCACCTCATTTGCACTGACACTTCACATAATTGCTAGTAATGTGGTTAATCATGCTAGAAACATTGTAAATCATAGTAAATAATACTGAAATGAGGTGTATCAAGGTAAATCATGCTAGAATCCTAATAAATCATTCTGGAACATGGTATATGATAGTAAATCATGCTAGAATCATATTAAATAATTCTTGAATGTGGCAAATCGTTGTGGGAGGAGCCTATTTTACTCAAATGGCTATAACTCAAGAAGTAAATGAGATATCTTCACCAAACTCAGTACACATGTGTATGGGTTCAATTTGAGGTCACAGTAAACAATTTTATGGAGATCGGACCATAGGTGGCGCTATAACTGTTAAAAAGCTTTAAAACCATATATATCCCATGGCAAATTGCCTGTATTGGCTGTAAATGGTCTTTTCCATCTATTATGTCAGTGGTTACATGCTTGCTAAATAAATCTTAATAACTTTTGATGCTTTTGTGCTTAAATGCCTTAAAGGCCTTAACTGCTTGAACCCCGATAAATGCTGCTTGCAGCTTTAA
Organism: Rutilus rutilus; assembly: GCF_951802725.1. NCBI lineage: Eukaryota > Metazoa > Chordata > Actinopteri > Cypriniformes > Leuciscidae > Rutilus > Rutilus rutilus. The sequence goes on along the minus strand of NC_140217.1, from coordinate 16,834,411 downwards.
TTATTATTATTCCTTCTTCCGACTGGGTGTCTATGGCAGCCCATAGAACCGATTGCGGGAAAGTTGTAATGGTTTGACATTCTGATAGAGGACAGTCCCAACATTAAAGTCCGCGTGAACCGGAAGTTGCAAACGACTTTTCTCCAGTGTTGTGACGTATTTCCCAGTGAAAAGGAATATTGAACAGAGGGCAGGGTTTTACTCTAGCGCTCCTCCTCTCCATCTCTCGCTCACAGCAGACTAACGGTTTGAGGGGAGTGGTTAAGCGTTTCCCAAACCAAGCCGTCAAACCTACGTCATCAGAGAAGGAACGCCATTCCAGACCGGAAGTAACTTTTCAGACTTTGATTAAAGATTACGACGGCAAACAATTTTTTTCTGTGTATTAACTTGCACGGATTAATTGTTCACCACAAGACTAGTAATATGCACTAACAAAGTAAATAGGGTCAATTTTGATTTCAGTTGGACTTTAAATACACCAATTTTGGTGTTTCTAAATCATTTCCACCTGTCCAAAGTTTCACTAATATTTTTCTAATAACTTTTGAACCGTAAGGCCAATCAACGAAGCTCAAGATGATTCGATTGCACCCTATGACGTCATTTTCCGTCATAAAAATATGTCCGCCATTTTGAATTTTCCTAAAAAGCTACTTTTTCGAACTCGTCCTAGACGGTTTGTCCGATTTGCATGAAAATTGAACCAGATCATCTACAGACCATGCCGACAAAAATTCAAGTTGATTCGCTTAACCGTTTTCGATAAACACACAAACAAATTTTACGTAGCGCTTGAGAAAACAGATGTAAGGCGGTATCTCCGCAACGCTTTATCGGATTCAGACCAAACTTGGTACATGTCATCACAAGCATGACCTGAGGCTACATGCTGCGTTTCGGCGCAGCGCCACCTACTGGTCCGGAGATATGAAAAATGGCTATTTTTGCTTATAACTTCTGAACAGTTTGTCCAAAAATCATAAAATTGGTATCGTTAGATTCAGGGCAACATGCCGAGTCGACTGACATCCAATTTTACCATATCGGTCATTTTGACTGTCGGCCATTTTGAATTTTGTGCTAAAATGCTGTATTTTAAGAACGCATGAACGGATTGTTACGAAACTTGGTATGGGTCATCAGCACAATGTCCTGAAGGAGCGTGAGAAGTTTCGAAACAGCGCCACCTAGTGGTGAATTTTTTTCCCCCAACTGCTTATAACTTTGGGTGTGGTTGACTTATTTTCACGAGACTCATCTAATTAGACTCCTGAAACCTTGCCGAGTCCTACGATACCAAACATGCTAGGTTTCGCCTTACGGTTTGTGTAGCGTTGTGATTTAGCGCTTAAAAAACATTTGGCTATATCTTCGAAACCGCTAGTCCGATCGAGACGAAACCACCGTTAGAAGTTTGGAAACATAGGTCGATAGCTAAACATCAATGCCCAAATGCGAAAATATTGATAGTAAGGGGTAGTAAAATCCAATCAAAGTCATGTGTCAGTAATTTTTTACGTGTTTTTTCATATAAATGTCTATAACTCCGAAGCAAATTGAGATATTTTCACCAAAATTGACACACATATGTATGGGCTCACTCTGAGGACACATAAAAAAATGGTGGGACTGAGCCTCTTGGTGGCGCTATAATAGAACAAAACATGAAATTACCATTGACTTCAATACAATTTTGTGAAATAAAATGCAATACTAAATAGGGATGTAACGATATCAAAATCTCACGGTACGATACAATTTCGATATTGACCTCACGGTACGATATTTATTGCGATATTGTGGAAAAGCTCACGGTATTGTTAAATAGCTCACGATAGTGTTTGTGATGATAATAGCGAAAAAACACTGACATTTATTCTGCTTTTGCCAGTCAACAGGCAATTTATTGTTGTATTTATGGATCATGACAACATAAAACGCTGATCACATAGTGCTTTTAAAGTGCAAGTTGTAGTCAGGAACATCAATATTCTGTATAGTCATATTTGGTTGCCTAACTGATTCTTCTGTGCAATGTTCAAGTTAAGAAGCAACTAGAACAATTGTAAACAATAGGGAATTCCCTTTAAGTGCAAACAAAGATCAAGTTAAGTCAGGTTTAAATGTGCAAGGCAAATAAAAGCAGCCTTTTAAAACTGGTATTTAGGAACATAACTTAAACTTAAATAAAATAGTTTAGTCAGTCAAAAAGCCTTTTAAAAAAACACTGACCTATCATTTAGCTTATGTTAACGTTTTTCATCAGAAAGATCAAAATATCTACATCGCAAGGGAGAAGAAAAAAAAAAACCAGTAAAAAAAAAATCCTTAAACAGTCTGGCAAAAAGCCTTCTGAAAAACACTGACCTATCCTTTAGCTAATGTTCAAGTTTTTCTTTAGAAAGATCAAAAGATCTACATTGCAAGGGAGAAGAAGAGACCTCTGGGCATTTACAATATCCCCTGCTGTTGAAAATACCCTTTCACTGGGCACCGAGGTAGCAGGTATACACAGGTAGGTCTTTGCTAATGACGACAGAATAGGATACCGCCCTGCATTGTCTCTCCACCACTTAAGAGGGCAAGCAGACAGAGAAACTAATGCTTCTTTGCAGTAAGAGTCAATTTCTGCCTGAATTCCACCTGTGACTTGATTACTGCTAAAAGAAGAGCCAAGGAGGTCCTCAAGGGCATGCTTCTTAAGAGGAGGCACAAAGCTCGCGCTGCTGTCGTCTAGATCTGCTGGATGTGGGCTCCTGGGCAGCACATCTTGGTCCTGGTTCATAAATGATAAAAAAGACATTATATTAGCATTTTATTGTATTTCTCTCAATTTTCTCTATGGCACAGCGTTAACATTTTTTACCTGTTGTTGCAGCTGTGATGCTTTGAACTTTATTCTTTCAAAGACGTCCTCTCTCTCTCCACTGCCTAGATGTTGCAAGGTCCGAAAGCGTGGATCCAAAGCACTGCTCTCCTGCATGAACTTTTCATCCTCTCCTTGGTATCTGTCAGTAAGATCCTTCAGAATGGCTGCCTTCATCTGAGCAATGGCATTTGAGTGGTGATTATCTGTGGCCATGCTGTCTTGAATCATTTGTTTTAGTGGTGAAATGAGAGATATTGTTGGTTGCGACTCATCACAGAGAACAGTTGTGGCCTTTTTTATTGGTAAAAGAATCTTCACAAGATCCTCTGCATTTGCAATGTCAGATGTGTCCAAAGTGTCAATTTCACGTGACTTGTGTCTCAGTTCATCACTCAGTAGGGCTGCAGCAACAGCTTGTTGTTGTTCAAGGTAGCGCTCCACCATGTCCAGAGAGCTATTCCATCTTGTCACTACATCAATAATGAGTTTATGTACAGGGAGATTGAGTAGTTTTTGTTTGGTGGTCAGCACGGCTGTGGCTGTAGAACTGCGGTGAAAAAAACTTGCTACACGTCTGACTCTACCGAGGAGGCGGCTCACTGCGTTGACCTTTAAACCTGCTTGGGAGGCCAGGTTTAGTGTGTGCGCAAAGCACCGTATGTGAGGGGACAGTTCGGCTTCCTTTACTGCTACTCGCATGTTGCTTGCGTTGTCAGTAACAACAGCGATCCTTGTTCCAATCTTGTCCAGCCCCCACTCTTTGACTGCAGATTTAAGGACTTCGGCTATGTTTACGCCAGTGTGTGATTCGCTAAGCTGTCTAGTTTGTAAAACGTAACTCTGCATTTCCCATTCACTCGTCAAAACATGTGCCGTAATAGTGATGTAACTGTGAGTCGCTCTGGAAGTCCACCCATCAGTGGTAATAGCAATGCACTCAGACTGTTTAAGGTTCAACATGACACGTTCTTTTGTCTCACGGTAAAGAGCAGGGAACACAGTTTGACTAAAATGAGCCCACGACGGCATTTGATACTTCGGCTCAAGCTTGGCCACTAACCTTTTAAATCCTTTGCCATCTACTGCAGAAAAGGGACGTAAATCACACGCTATGTATTCCGCGATGTACCTCGTGATTTCTTGAGCCCTTGCGCTGTTGTGTGGCATAGTTGTTGAAAATGCCTCCTTCAGGGTTTTTTGACCGGACAGGACATTCCTTGTGAGAGAATCTGCAAACTTTTCGGGATGATGGGTCGTCAGATGACTTCGCATATTGCTTGTGTTTCCCGTGTTGTATCGCAGTTTACTGTGGCAGTGCTTGCACATAGTCCATTGTCTGTCCACCACCTTCTCTCCTTTTGCGTTTTTTGACACGGCGAAACCAAAATGTTTCCAGACATCTGATTTAAAAGCTGCAGGGGCTGGCACAATCTCAACTTCGGGGTTGTTGTTTTCATCCTTACAAGTATCGCTGTCGGCCATGCTGGCTTGCTGTGAGCTTGTGTGGACAGCGTGCAGCGTGCAATCCTATTGGCTTAACAACGGTTGTTGTGACGACGCAGCGCAAAGGATCATGGTCTATGTAGTTAACAATGATTTGTTCCGCGGTACTGTGTTTATTCCTCTTGCTTTTTGACGGACACCTGTCCTTTTAATATTGTAACCCAACCACGACGATATCGAGACACGTTTACCACCGCGATAGCGCGATATCGTCAATATCGTTACATCCCTAATACTAAACAAATGCATTGGTGTAATATTACGAAACTCAGAATGTGCCAACAACACCATCCCCTGAAGGTACTCAAAATATTTCGAAACAGCGCCACCTAGTAGTCAAAAGTTATAACAAAATTTCCAAAAAGGCTAATAACTTTTAAATAAATCTGGCTATTGAAATGCCACTGGTCTTAATAGATTCCTTGGGTCAAGCCGAGAACATAGATACCAAGTTTTCCTTATTTGGCCGAACTTCCTGTCCGCCATCTTGATTTTCAGTCAAAACCTACTTTTTCGAACTCCTCCTAGACTGTTTGTCCGATTTTCACCAAAATCGAATCGTATCATCTCCAGACCGTGCCGACTAAAAGTTATGGATTTCGTGTCGATAGACGAAACTGTTTTCGTATAGCGCAGCAGCAAAGTTGAGGCATGATGCTAATAGCACTATTCAGGCTTTATCTCTGCAATGCCTTGACATATTGACACCAAACTTTGTATGTGTCATTGTCACTTCACTCTGACCACATCACATCAGTTTTGTAACTGCGCCACCTATTGGTCGAAAGTGATAATCCATTAAATCATATTTTTAATTATTGTTTCTATGATTTTTCAGGCATTTTGCCTAAAATCCTCTTTAAATGTCTTTAATTGCTCATTGTTGCAGTTGGTCTGACACTTTCAGACATGTTGGCATGTCTTGTCGTCTTATTCTGCTTGGCCCCGGTAATGGCTGCTTGCAGCTATATTTGCTTCTATTTTTATTAAATCCAGGCAATTGGTTGATGAATGAAATTGGTTGGTTGGTGATTTTCGAATAATAATCAAATAATTCCCAGTGATCATCAAATATTATTTTAGCTTGAAATGCCCATCCCTATTAACCACTCTTCAAATTTCTGTAATATGGAGTCAAGTGTTGCTCAGGTGGGAAGGAAAAGGTTTAAGAATGAGTTAAATGGAAGACTACTAATGCTTAAAATTGATTTGGCTGTATGCAGAGACCTATCTGTTCTTTGCATAAATGCACAGTACACTGAACAGAGAAAAAGTTGTTGCGCACTTTGACAGTTGGGAAGGATTTCTTGCATCAATATAATGTTGAATTAAGCCATGTTTGCTCAGTATTATCAAATAATGGTTGTAACATGATAAAGGCAGTGTCTTTACTATACAATATGCAAAAGGGCACACAGCAGTGCTGGACTGGGGATACAATTCGGCCCTGGACAAATCCAGCCCATCCAGACCACAAGTTCACCTGTGAATGCTTTGCTGGGGTTTGGGCCTTAAATTGGAGTAAATCAATTAATAAATAAATAAGACAAACAAATAATGAAATAAATACTAGATATTATTGAAATTAACTTAATATTGCATTTTTGTCACATAGAAATGTACTTGACTGTAAAGCACTGATTTTGAGCTAGGATGCCATAAAGTAAATTTACTGCTATTACATTTTCATTTACTCATGCCATTCAAAACCTGTATGACATTCTCACTTCTGTAAACCACAAAAGATATTTTGAAAAATGTTGGTAACCAAACCATTTAGGTTAACCTTGACTTCTATTGTATGGCCAAAAAACAACAACAACAACAACAACCAGACATTTCTTAAAAGATCATCCTTTATGTTCCACAGACAGAAATTCATACAGGTTTGGAATGACATTAGGGTGAGTAAATGATTACATTTTGGGGTGAAATATACCTTTAACAACAATAACATTAGTAAAGAGTTAATACCTAATTTATGTAAGATACTTATATTTATCTTTCATCAGGCTCTCATTGAATTAACAGAGAGAAGTAAGCTTCATCCTTAATTCATGGGATCCAGGCTTTACAGCTGTTTTGTTAAATTATCCTTTGTAATTGCCTTAATAAAATGTACCATAGTTTTTGCACAGAATCCAGAGTTTAACTGTAGTATTAGTAATAGCATGGTTAGGGATGTAACGATTCACTCAACTCACGATGCAATATGATTCACGATACTGATTTCACAATATGATTTTCTCACGATTTTTTTTAAGCAAAGTTTGATTTAAAACAAATTATAAATGAAAAAGTGTCCTTTTATCATTTCTCAACAAAATGCTGCACATTTCTTTGTAAAAATGTAAATATATTTTGTCAAATAATAAAACTACATTGAAATTTTAAAACAAATACCAAAAAGTCCCTCCAAGGAGATCTTTCCATGCTGTTTTCTTGGAAGGAGGTTGTTTCAGCTCTTTCTGTCTGTCTGGTCAAGAGGCTGCTCTGCGTCAGGGGGGTGCACACTGGTACCTTCTTCACCCTCATCCTACAAAGGAATAGCAGATATAAAAAGACTAAGTTAAATTTAAGTACAACAGGGGTTTCACATTGTTATAAAGGAAAGATTTTAATTTTATTTGTTATAATTTGTATCATTACACTTGAAAGAGTTAGAAAAACAGAACACATTTAGAAAAATATGCCATAAAAATTAACAAATTATTTAAAAACAAAATCCATGTACACATTTAGAAAAAGAAAACACCTGGTTGCCATGAAAACACTGATGTACCTTGTGGTCTCCGTGGCTCTCGCGAGTGAATTGTTACATCCCTAATCATGATATAAAACCATGCTCCTCATTACCATGGGTATATGTTTTCCAAAGTAAATAAATAATAATAAACTAAATGCTCCTCATTACCATGGGTATATGTTTTCCAAAGTAAATAAATAATAATAAACTAAATGCTCCTCATTACCATGGGTATATGTTTTGCAAAGTAAATAAATAAATAATAATAAACTAAAGAATTTATGCAAATAAGAATATTTAACACATACAATCAACCTCAAAGTGATTTTATATATACCCCAATATTTAATGTAAGTACAGTGTGGTACTTTCCACTAACAGAAATGACAACCCCTTTGCAAAATGACTAGTTCAGTGTCTCAAAACAATGCAGTGTTATGTGAAGCTGTTTCATTGACATATTTCTTTAAAACACCAATTCAGTGTAATCAATTTCAGTAAGTTTTTCAGTAAATTTCAGCATGCCTTCTGATGTACATTCATGTTTATTTTGCACCGTATCTTGAAAGAAAGCAGAAGAGATGATCGGGTGTATCTTCTGCAGGATTCTTTGAGAACGCGCTGTTTGGTTGGCCGCTGCAGTCATCAAGTCCGACTAAGGCAGTGATGCATTGTATTTTACAGGCATTCAGTGTGCAGTCCTTAAAGGTGTTGACCACTTAACCAAAGCATCTAAAGACAATATAGGAAGTTACCCCCTGTGAGCTCTAAAAATAGTAGTAACCCCAAATGGTTTGAGCACCTCCTGGTTAAGAAAACTAAGACTGTCAACATTCAAACTTAGTTTGGCTCTCAGTAGGAAGATCAGAGACTGGCAGAACCCCCTCACTGGAAATCTTAATCTAATCTAATTTAATCTAATCTGTAAACTGATGCCATTATGTTCACCTTGAATGCCCAATAAATTGTAGTTCACCTTAGTTTTTCATGTGATGTTAGGTCAGGACATAGGATCGTTCGCTACAAATAATGTTTATTAAGCTTTATTCAGCCTCACTTTGACATTCTCTCTACTGCATATGTGTGTGCTGTCACAAGTTTGTACACTGTATATAACTGTCAATTTTCATACCATGGAATACAGTGAACCCGGTATGCTGCTGCAACTCTACTCCCCTGATTTGTAATAAAGTTCAAAGTGATTCATGCTGTACATCTGGAAAGTTCACTTTTTTTCCTTTGGTTTGACAGCCTGACAGACAGACGCTGATGTGGAGTGCTACCTGGCCTAAAGAGGTGCGTCAGCTGGCTGAGGACTTTCTGAAAGAGTATGTTCAGATCAATATAGGTGCGCTGCAGCTTAGTGCCAACCACAATATCCTGCAGATAGTGGACGTCTGCAATGATGGAGAAAAGGATGACAAGTAAGAATTTGTTACAAATACTTTTGACTGACCTACACATCATATTCAGACTTGCCAACTTATAAACATTTTGACCTTTTTAAAGTACACTGGTATGTTTTGTTTATGTTTACTTTAAACTATGCAAAAAAACTGGTAATGCCTTGGAGTTCAATTGTCCGGAGATGCAAACTTGTCACCTGAAAATTGTTGTTTTAAATCAAAATAGGAGTTTATCAATTGGGAGAGGATGGGGAGAATTTTGTGTGGACTCAAAAGACAACCCCTGAATCCCAATTTGCCTTACTATGCCCTAACAGTATGTACTTTTTTTGTAAGATAGAAAAAGTACATGCTTTTTGAGCATGTAGCAGAAGAGTAGACAGGCTTTGGGTTTGGGACACACTACTTTGTCTTAATTGTGTCTTGAACAGGTCACTTAGTTATGTGCACCCTGTCACCGTTTAAACTTTCCTGTTAATTATCTTTTCACAATTAACATCCTCCACATTTTATTATATTGGCTTGACAAGGCCAACATACTGATCTAATATTTAAGCTTGTTAATTTAGTGGTGCCTGCATCTCACATGCTTTCTCACGTCACATGGCTCTCTCAAGCCAACATACTATTCTTTGGTTTAAACTTATTTAGAGCTTTCGCGATTCCTCGATTAAATTAGAGTGCTCGATTTAAATGCGATTGAGTGCTCTATTGCAATTTACCTGTGTCAATTAACTGGCAAAATACCAGAAGTGGCGTATTCCACAGATGAGAACCCATGAACTGCATCCTTAGACCACTTTCTAAGGCTGCACAATATATTGAAACCATTTAAAATTCATAACATAGCATAGTGCTATAGACCTTATTCAGAGCAGCGCCATGACAGGTATGAAAGTGAGGCTGTGAGGGATAGACCTGTTGTGTTTCCAATGGCATCCGCTGTAAAAAGCTGTATAAAGCTCCTAGATTACTTACAATTTTCCACAGTTTATATTGTCGGAGTTTTTTGTCAACTGAAATTTCTTGGAAAGATATTTTTTCAGTGTTTCATGAGCAGAACAATCCAAAAACACATTAAATAACAGTACAGCCCATTGAAGAGATGCATGTCTGTCCCTCACAGCCTCGCTTTCATTCCCATTAAAAATCCAAGATGGCGCTACTGTGAATTAGGGCTGTCACTTTTGAGAAAAATCAAATTCGAACGGATATCAAATGTCAAGCAATATATTAGAATATCTACGAGTAAAATGAAGTTAACGAACAACCTCGATCCATCAGGAAACGCCACATGGTCGCTGAATTTCACTGCGCTTCATGAAGAGTTTTTCTTTTGCGTGAAAAAGCCGTTCGCCGGAGTTGTGTTAAAAGATAGCGGAGTGCATTCATGATTAGGCTACCGGTATAATAATCCTCCTGGCGCCAGGTCTGAGTGAGTAATTTACTCTTACCTTTGTTCTTTGATTAACATTTAATGACACTTTAAGACCAGCCGCTGCTGACAGAGATGCGATCTGACACGCGTCCCATTTTCTCACAAATCCCTACGTTCATTTAAGACTTTATTTAAATAATTGAAGACTGCTCTTATGAGGACACTCGACAAAACGGACATTTGGCATAATTTGTGTGTTATGGTTTGTTCAAGCCCGAAAGAGAACTCCATACTGACACGCGTCTTTTCTGTGGGTCGTGTGTGTGTGTAAGAGGCAGGAATTACAGCGCGGTCTCTTTAGTCTTGTCGTTATCTTCCATTTTCAAAACAAGCTGGCTATTGGCTATTATTCGCTTGATTTGGTCATGGGCCTACGCTACAATACGTTTAGAGCGGCCACTACTGGATGAGATGGCAAACAATAAAATAAAAAGCAAACAGTCTAATCATAGACTGTAACAAATGCGCAAAACATGGCACTTTAAAAATTGTTTATATAGTTATAGTTAAATTTATAGTTAAGTTATTTAAATAGTTAAATTAAATTAAATAGTTTATTTATAGTTCGATTTCAGATATTTCACGTCATGTTCGAATGCATATTCGAATATCGAATAAAAAGTGACAGCCCTACTGTGAATAAGGTCTATAGTGGCTGCGATTAAATAAAATGTGTTCTGCAAGTTTGTTATAGCCTATGGCTCTTAAGACACAGCATTTAAAAATTCTGTTATGTCAAATACCTAACTGAATTTAAAATCATTGCGATAAATTCTCAACAAGAAAAATGACAATTATACACAATTATATAATAATAATAATGAATTATTATAATTTATATTTTGATAACTCATCTACGAGTCACGATCACATAGCGCACATCCATAGTGTTCACCATATGCCTTAAGCCGGGTTTTTCAACCACACTATACGGCCGCAAATCCTTACAAATGAAATGCACCATCTTTGCACGAGCTGAGGTAGATGGAAGCTTGTTGGTGTTACTATCAAGTGTTGTTTGTATTGAATCAACAGATTTCAGCTGAGGTTGCAGTGCCGCCATTTCATCTGCGTGGTGTTTTAAGTGATAACGCTAAATAAATAATAACGCTAAATAATAATATAATTAAATTAGTATTTTTTGTAGATCATCATATAGCCTAATGTGTTTCCCACATTATTTTTGTTGGTATTTCTAGGGGGGTCCGGTGGCATGCCCCCCCGGAAGAAAATTTTGTACATTTTAAAGATAAATTCATTAATCTGGTACACTTGGAGTCACCCGAATCCACTGTTAAAAATAAATAATCCACCCGCAAACCGCCCATATTCTTTGATTTAGATATCTGCATCTGATCATCACATTACAATTATTCAAATTCTTAGTGTTAAGCATGATAATATGGTAACATATCACACTGAAGTAGGCTGATTTAAAATGAACATTTAAAATAAAAGTTTTTCTTTTGGCAAAATTACATTTCCTTAATAGCCTAAACAGAGGCTTTACTCCCTTCAAACTTAAATTGTCAATGTTTCATTACATCACTGTTTGAAAACACAAATTTTTTGTACCTTTATAAAGGGCATTTTTCCCCTAATTTTATTAAATGTGCTCCATCTTTCATTTCAAATTCTTAAATTTGATCAATATATTCAATTAAAATAATAAGACACTAGGCTGTTACCAATCAAATTGAATAATCTACATTGAAAAATTATAACTGTATTAAATTAGATTATTTTAAATATTTTTGAATATACAAATAAGGAATGTTGAAAAGAATGATAGTTTATGAAACTAAACCGCCAGTAGGAGGCGGCAGGCGACCATCTTAATGAGCGAGTCATTGAGTCATTCATTCAAACGGCTGATTTATTCAGAATGAGGCAGTTTATGAATGGGTAATTGAATCTTTGACTCAACCGATTCGTTCTAAACGCTGAATCATTCAGTAATGCAACAAGTGTTGCTGTGAGATGCGCTATGAACGCTGTGATCTTTGTTTGGAACTATTTTCGCTGCTGAAACAGAACAAAAACAGTCATTGCGTCTAATTGTAAGTGACTTAATTTTAACTATTTGTTTATTGAACTGTTATGAAATCAGTCTCGGTTTCAATCTTGATGGCATTCAGGAAAACAGCTCTCTGTTCGTGTGTAGCCTAGGCTATATATTGTTTCTTAACTATAATATGTTATAAATAACTGCGCGAGCCTCAACAGCGCAACATTGTTACCGTCAGTACATTAGGTTGGCCTATATTATTATCAACTATAGGCTATCAATCGCCACTTACATTAAATGAAATAAAACAGAATCATCCTCACGTTTTCGGTGATTCCCTAGTTATTTTTTATTTATATATTAAAAATTGTTTTAATCAGGGCATTTGTCCGGTTGGGCAAGTAGTATGCCTACAATTCTCTCTCACTTTTCCATTCAAAAAAACAAAAAAACCACACGTGTCCCGGACACAGTCTATGGTCCCTGACAAGCGTTACTCGAACCCTGATATGTTTTCCTTGATTGTTTTTTGCCTGAAGAGAATTACGTTGTTGAAAACGAAAGTAAAAGAGTCACGCACGTTCATTGCGTTTTACCGTGATGAGAGTTCCATGTCTTTATTAAACTCGACACATTATAATGATTTATCTGTCATCCCTCGATTAATTGGAATGGAATGTTTGTATTACTTGGCCTGCCCGACCCGCGGATTATCCGCGATTCGCGCAGCACTATACGGTTTGAGAATGGACACAAGCGGTAACAGCAACAAAACCATCACGGTGGAAAAAGTGTATCTGACCATGTGACTGTCTGTCCGAGTTTTGTCGAGAGCCGGAGGCGGCACGAAATTTGACGGAGGCGGCCGCCTCATAATTCTCTATGCAGGAAAAACCCTGCTGAATATTTTAGTGTAGCCTGGCTAAGCTTACAAACGGCATTTGTTTTATCTAATTCATTAATCCATGACTTATTTTAAAACCAAAGTGCACCCACACGTTGGCTTTGCAAGCTGGAGGCGCTCTTATATTTTCCGCCATGCTCGCTCCTGCTTACTTCTGAGACATTGGCCATTTGAATGTATATGATGGGCAACTGTTAGATTTGTAGATAGCGAGTCAGCGATCTACAGGAACTGAGGAGGTCGTTTGACACACAGAGGGATCTGATGAAATGTTAACGTCATTTTAAAACATGATTTTTAAAAAAGTATCAATATTAGTGGTTGAAATATAGATACACTATTGTGAAAAATAAATTGTGATAGTTAGCTGTATCGATATTTTTGCAGTCCTACTATGAAGTGAAGCGTCGGCTTGAGCATTACCCCGGAGACACATTGCTCGCTAATATCACCCTGAAGAGGTTTCTTTTGCATAACAATCTGCTAGCTGTACACTCTCTCTTAAGGCCTGGTGTGGACTTAATTTTCCATTCCGCAGTTGAGCCACAAGCCTTTCAAAGTATACACCTTTATACACATTTTTGCATTTGGCCTGATGCTTCCTGATATGCTTGCTTAGCTCTTAATTTTATTTATTATTATTAAATACAATTTTTTACAGTACAATATTCCTGTAGTAATATATTCTGGGTGTAATTTTTTTTTAAACTACTAAAACAACTGTATTAATATTATTGGTGTTACTTATTTCTCCAGACTTCTGCGGCTATTGGAGGAGATAATGAGTGAGGAGGAGAATAAGACAATCATTTTTGTGGAGACAAAGAGGAGATGTGATGAGTTGACCAGGAGGATGAGGAGAGATGGGTAAGAGACCACAGTACTGCATGAGTTATGAGGGTTTGTGGATGACCTTAGTCACTTTATCTTATGATGGAATATTCTGTCTTCCAGCTGGCCTGCCATGGGGATTCATGGAGACAAGAATCAGCAGGAGAGAGACTGGGTTCTGAATGGTGGGCATTTAGGACTTTGACTTTTTTTCTTCTTTTTTTTACCCAAAGTAGTAACATTTCACAGTTCTCAGTATAAATTGATACCATAGCAAAAATTATTGGAACTCACTCTCTATTTAACATTTTATTTAACTATTTGAAAATAAAGTTAACTATTAATGATAATAATTGTAATGATTATGAATGCAAGTAATACGTTTAAGCATTAGCATGCCTTCAAATGGTTTTTCAATTAAGGAACCAAAAAGGTCAAGTGAAAGTCAAGAAATGAACAAAAATTTAAGAGAACATTTTTTTTTTTTTTTATTATCTAAATGTAGAGGCTTTTTAAAGCTAAATTTATTGGCAAGTATACAAATTATTGATGGCTGAATATTGCTGTGTCAGGTCTGTTAGTCTGCATGCTTATGCCTAATGCACATGCTGTATCTATTTTGGCATTTGTTTTCTTTCTGTTGCTATTATGATTATCACTGACAATTATTGCAGTTTCAGGAGTAACTCACGGAACAATAATTTAGCGGATTCACTCCCACATTTAAATGCTGTTGTCACTCCAGAATCTTTGCAGTGTGTATGTGGCCTGAAAGACTTTGAAGCCCAACAAGCATATGCAGAAACATGCCTTGTTGTTTGGAGACTCATGGCAGATACATTTTTTTTGCTCTAAAATCATTAAAAAAAAACATGCTTGACTAGATGAATCGTGGTCTAAAGCTAAAAAATCTGAGATAGTGCCTATCATAAACTACGCTGTTCTCTGTCATAAAGAACACACCACCATATGTATAAAACCTGAGCAAATAAAAGGTTTTTACTTGATCAGCAGATGGATCTGCATTTGCATTTATTAGTCCCTGTAACATCCAACATTATATAACTATTTTTTGATAGTCTGAGCAAAAAAAAAAAAAGAAAGGTTCTTTAAGTCAGTGGATCTCAACCTTTTTGACTTCAAGTAATATTTCAAAAGCTCAAAAACGTCCTATTTGAATGGCCAATCATTACGGAATTGGGCATATTTGTACTTCATGTGTACTGAATTTTGTGAATATTGGCCACAAAGTTGCACTATAATAAGCAACTTTACATATTCACTATCTCTGCAACCATGTGTGTACAATCAGAATTCTTCTTTCTTCTGAATCATTGCTTTTAAGCTCTAACAAGTGTACATCGCAAGTGTAACTCCTCAGAGGTTCATTGGATTTTTACCAAACTTTGCACACATCCGCTCTACACCATGCTGACAAAGATATCAAAACAAATGCATTAAATTATTTAGCAAATATGTTCCAATATATTTGTTAGGTCTGGTCATTATGCCAATTATCTTGCGTGTACAAGGTCCAAACTTCTCAACGCTTTTTACATATAGAGATCCAGACATTCTGAAGTAATATGCTAAGTTTCAAATGGTAAATTATCATACGTTTCCACTAATATGTCGGCTGTAATACTAATGTTGTCCACCAGGGGGTGATAAGGATTTTTCTTCTGATTCCTTGGCTCAAGATGTCATATTGCACCATTTTGAATTTTGCGCTCTGATTTTCACAAAAATGTAAATAGAAACACATTGGCACCATGCCCTGACAGTACAATTATAATGAAATTTCTCAAAATGCTAATAACTTTTGATTATATTAGCCTATTGTAATGACACGTCCTTGGGTCATGCCGAGAATATAGATACCAGTTTTGCCATAGTCGGCTCAACTTCCTGTCCACCATTTAGATTTTCTTTCAAAACCTACTTTTTCAAACTCTTCCTAGACTAATTGTCCGATTTTCACCAAAATTGAACTGTATCATCTTCAGACTGTGCCGACAAAAATGTATGGATTTCGTGTTGATGGACAAAACCGTTTTCATATAACGTAGCAACAAATTTGAGGCATGATGCCAAAATGATTATGTATGAAATGATGAGGCTGTATTTCTGCAATGCTTTGACATATTGACACCGAACTCTGACCACACCACATCAATTTGGTCACAGTGTCACCTATTGGTCAAAAGTGATAAACCATTAAATCAAATTACTAATGATTGTAATTATTATTGTATTGTACTTAAATTGTGCCATTTTGCCTAAAATGATGTTAAGATGTCTTTAATTGCTCATTGTTGCAGTTGGTCTGATGCTCCCAGCCATGTTGGCATGACTTATCGTGTGTTTGTGCTTGGCCTCGAAAATTGCTGCTTGCAGCTATATTATTTTTCTTTTTGTTGTTCTTAGTGTTTTATTTGATTTAACCATTTTAAGTAGTCAGTTACCTTTAAAATATGCATGGGAAACAAATTAACTTAGTATTAGTTAAGTTATTAGTTAAAGGGTTAGTTTGCCCAAAAATCGAAATTCTGTCATTTACAGAATCAGGTTATTCCAAAACCATAAGACTTTTGTCTTATTTCAGGATAATCATAATTCTGTATTAATTATATTAATCATGTGGCTTAAGCTAGTGCTACAACCCAGAATCTACCCCAGCTAAATTTATGGTCTGGAGCTTTTACTGGCTGATAGACATTGTTCTTTTTTTACAAATTCTGTATCAGCTTGGTACCAAAGTAATAGTACTTTTGACAACACCAATGAATGCTACACTCTTTATTTTGTTAACATTCAGCAATTTTAGAAATTAAAGGGTTAATTTGTATATCAAGTAAAACTGTCTTTGACCTATTAATGTTCCTCTTTTTTTCCCTCCTTCTTTCTCTTTTTTTCTCTCTCTAGAGTTTAAGTACGGGAAGGCCTGTATCCTGATTGCAACAGATGTAGCCTCACGTGGATTAGGTCAGTACCTTCCAAGATGACACCTATCTTAGTGTCCTCTCTTAAGAGCCAACAAAGTTTCACTTTAAAGAAAGTGCTTTGCTTTCTTTAACTTCTCTATGCATTCTCTGAGTTTTTCTCACCTAAAGGTGGAGTCTTTGTGGCAGGGCCTAGGCATGACAACTCCAGGCCAGCAGAGCAGGAAGGAGGAGTATTGGAACTTGGTGACTGGCTGCCACCCAGTCGCATAGAGAGGTGACTGTGTCCAAGCTGAGCTCTGTGTGCCAGTATCATCTTCAATAAGGCAGTGTGGCTAAGCCTTTTTATAACTCGTTTATATATACTTCTGTTCTCTGTCCATGTATTTTATGCCTTTTAAGTACACCAGTTCCATCTCGAGCCATGTTCCATCTCAAATTACCAAAAATAATGATTAAAAAAAGCTTATTGCTGGTTTTACCATTTTGCCTTGCATGCATTTTGTAAAAGCACTGAATGGCTAGACATTTGTTTGAGATTTGGGCAGATTCTTTCGTTCTGAGCTTGTCCAAGCATGGGGTGTTAAGCAAAATGCAAAAAAAAAAAAACTTTTCCGATTAGTTGCTTTTTTTCTTTATATTATATTATATTTATACTATATTCTTTATATGAGGCACTGGTGTTCATGAAATGGAGAAAGCTCGTTTATTTTCCTCATACCGCAATTGGTGACAACTGGCACATGTGAGGAGCTCTGGGACGCCTGTAGACAGTGGAGCATAAAGCTTTATTCTAAACAAAATGCTCAGCTAAATTTTCTAAGATGGATGTTCCTCCCTCGCCTGCGTTTTTTAAAAAGTCATGTCGAGACCTGCCAACGAGAGACATTTTCTCAAGTGAACACTGGCTTCTGGGAAGATCTTGCCTAGACGAGACTGTGATGAGGGATATGATGATACGTCTTTGATAGCTTGTGCAGATGGGTTGGATATCAGTAGGCTTTTGTTTGTTTTTTAACTTCGGTTTTGTGGGTGCTGTCAAATTAGCACTGGTCTTTTGGGTCTGGGCAAGACTAAGCAGTGCAGCCTTTATTAGCAAGCTTCTAATGAGTGTACTGCTGAGAAAGGACCTTTAGAACCAAAACCAACCCAACAGTCCTCAATCGTCACATGAGGCGGCGACTGTGCACATTGTGGCATACTCCTTAATGGTAAGACATTGTTCAACAAACTAACAAACTTATTGTAAAAAAAAAATAGGGCTGCACAAATAATCGAAACTAATCCGCACGCGATTTGGCAAAGGTTGCAATATTTTTTTTTTGTATTCTTTTTTTATGCGCGGCTTCTCATTGATGCATGGCTCTGTGATCAGTAGTAAATGATCCATCTGAAAGCCAGAGGGCACTCTCGTGCAGAAACTTCAAATATGCCCTGCAGAAGTAAGGTGGCGCATGCCATTCCATGAAATCCCTATTGGGATCATACTGTTGCTGTAGCTGAATAAACAGAATATTGAAAAGCTTTGATTAAACATGACTAATAAACACACAACTACGACAATATATGGTTTTATCTGAGTTCTTCAAGCCTTCTCGGGTATTTTCATGATGATAAAGTATATTTATACTTCAATGCTAATCGACATATTATTTCTATACAGTAATAAAGGCTATGTTGTGCGCCTTATTCTGTGTAAGAAGCATCGTCTCACAGAAGAATGTTTTCAAACACTCAACTGATGTTATGAAGTGAGTTTGGAGTACAAACATGTTATTAAAGGGCCCCTATAATGGATTTTTTTAAATAACCTTTCATGTAGTGTGTAACATAGCTCTAAGTGAATGAAAACATCCTGCAAAGTTTTAATTCTGAAAGTGCACCGTATATAAAGTTATTGTCTTTCAAAAGTAAGAGTCGACTCTGAGTCAATTAAATGAATCGTTTCTCAAACGAGTCATAAGCCATTTTGTTGTGAAACATTAGAATATTGCCCGCCCACTTATTGTATGCGCAGACACCAGGGAAAACTTGAACCTCAAACCAGCAGCTGATTCCTGTGGATACTGGATAGCATCATGTCGAGAAGACGGCGCTGTGCTCTATAATGTGAAGGTAAAGCCATTTTTTTTTTTTTTTTTTCACTGCCCAAGGACGAGCATGTGAAGAATCAGTGGTTAAAGTTAATCTTTACCACGATATCACAGCAGTATAATCCTAAACTTTTGCTGTGTTCCCTTTATTTTACTGAAGACTGCTTCTCAATGCAGTATTCACAAACCACTTGCTCTTGAAAGATGGTGTTCAAAATACTTAGTTTTGAGTTTTATATTGTGTAGGTCTCCTGCTAACTCATGTTATTACTGTCTTACTGAAATACTTCTGATGATCAGTTGTGGGCCATGATTACCTAGCTGTGTCTATTAATGCAGATTGTCTGTCGTTCTCACTGCTTTGAGGAAATATTTGTTTTTACCAACGTTTATGTTACATCAGATCATTCACTAGAGCTCGGCTAATGTATACATGCACTGTTATTGATACAGTTTCCACGTGTTCACCGCAATATATTAGAAAAATACTTGGTAAATAAATTAGTACAAGTAAAATAATCGGTTTGTTGATGGACATGCACTTGTTAATGCTGATGGTGAGGAATTACAGTTGCAACATCTCATATAATATACCTCAAACTTACTGTGTCACTGAAGAAACGTCCTGCTCGAGCCGTCCTTGCGATGGAGGTTCGGGTTGAATAACTAGTTCTTCCAATGTTTCATCATCGGACTTGCGCTCGCATTGATATGGTAAAATCGACGTCATTGTTCGTTACTGTGTTTAGTTTATGGTGTAGGAAGCCTCAGGACAAGCAGAGCTGATGTTATGGCAATGGGCGGTTTTGTTTTCGACATGCTGTACACGGTAGGCCAATCACAACAGACTGAGCTGTCTGGCCAATCAGAGTAGAGTATATCGCGGAAAGGAGGCATTTAGAGAGATTGATTCATTTGACGAGTCGTTTGAGAGTCATTGAAAATGTGATGATGTGCAAATGTATATTATGAGGAAATTAAACTTTTTTTCTTTCTTTTTTTTTGATGCATGTAAACATGGTGTAGGAGACTCCACAACAACATTAGGAAACTTTAAAATAGCATAATAGGGGCCCTTTAAATGTTGTCTCTTGTTGGACAAGAGGTTCATAAATGCTTCATATATGTTTGGAACGATGTTTGACGCATGTTGCTTTTTAACATGCATGTTATAAGCAACTCAAAGCATTTAGTACTGATCACAGATCCATGCTTCATTGACAAGCTGCGCTTAAAAAATAATCGCACAGCCTTTGCGATTTTCATGTTAATTGCGATTTATCGTGCAAGCCCTAGTAAAAATGGGAGGGTGGAACGCATTTAGGTTCTTTTTTTTTTTATTCTTTTTTTTTATATAAATAGAGTGTGCATCGTTTCTCTCTTCTCACAGTAGTCTTCCCATGGAGTCAGAAACTGTCATCTGTTTAAATGTATCCATTAACTTTCTTTTTCAGCCCAGATTCCATTCAGTTGTTTAATGTACTCATTGCTAACTTTTTTTTTTTTTTGGTCTGGCTGTTGTGGTGTGCAAAATCTTGCTGCATTCCTTTTTGCCACACTGCAACATTTTACAGATGTGGAAGATGTCAAATTTGTCATCAATTATGACTATCCTAACTCATCTGAAGACTATATTCATCGCATTGGAAGAACAGCCCGCAGTCAAAAAACAGGCACAGCCTACACCTTCTTTACTCCCAACAACATGAAACAGGCCAACGACCTAATCTCTGTCCTCCGAGAGGCAAACCAGGCCATCAACCCAAAACTGATCCAGATGGCAGAGGACAGAGGAGGTGAGGCTGCTAATTAACACAGAACATTTTAGAAACCTGAGATTAATGACATAATAATTACCCTTTTTCCCCCTCAATTTAAAGGTCGGTCCCGTGGTGGTCGCAGTGGCTATAAGGACGATCGTCGAGATAGGTATTCTAGTGGAGTTAGGAGAGATTTCAGTAGTTACAGAGATAGGGATTGTGACAGGGGTTATGGTAGTGGACCAAAGGTGCAGAATGGTGGCTATGGAGGCAGCAGCTATGACAAAAGTAACAATAGCAGCAGTAGCTATGGTAATTGCTATGGTGGCAATGGACAGACCAGCTACAACACAGCGAACTCAGTTGCTGCTTTTGGGAATCAAACTTTCCAGAACCAGTCCTTCCCGGGTAATCTGGCTCAGGCCCAGAATGGGATAAACCACCCACAGTACCCATTTAGTCCTCCTCAACCGCCCCAGCAGCCACCACAGCCCATGGTTCCATTCCCCATGCCCCCTTCTTTCCCCCAGTAGAGAACAGCAACTGCTGCTATTAGATACTTTCAGATAATGAAGTGACTTTGTCTTGTTTAAATTATTATTAATTTCATTTGTACTGTTTATTTTGCTTATGGCAGAGCTGGATGTTTTAGCTCATCTAGCTGATTTTATTAGTCAAAGCAATTACAGTGCACACATGTTCTACAGTTTTTGTTACATTCCTCAGTCATTTATTTTTACTAGGTAGTGTACACTTTGATTTGTTGAATGTTTTAACACAATGTTTGAAATCTGATTTGAGGGTCATGTATGGATCTTCAAATAAAGAGGGCAAAGAGAATTCCAGTGGTGTCTGACTTTCTTTCTTTTCTTTTTTTTGGGGGGGTGGGGGGTGGGGGGGGGGGGGGGGGGGTTGAAAGGGGTATGTTGTAACAATGCATTTAATCTATAACTTTAGTACATTGAGGGTGATAACATACTCTGTCCATTGTATTGGTAGTTTCTGATCACAGCAACCCTGTTTACTTGGACAATAAAGTGCCATTAATTAAATACTGTGTTGAAGATGTTATTATAGTAGTC
Source organism: Rutilus rutilus (assembly GCF_951802725.1). Classification (NCBI taxonomy): domain Eukaryota; kingdom Metazoa; phylum Chordata; class Actinopteri; order Cypriniformes; family Leuciscidae; genus Rutilus; species Rutilus rutilus. The sequence goes on along the minus strand of NC_140217.1, from coordinate 16,812,826 downwards.
CATGCTGTATAGTTTACACTTGGGTTTGTCACATCCAAAAGACAGTGCTGGGAAAGCTCAAGGAATTGTTTTTAAACCCCTGGTGTACACAAATGGGTTGCTGCAAGGGGGGTTGAGAAATAGTAATAGAAATTTGTAGGGATGCACCAATACCAGTATCTGTATCAGGCCTGATACTGTTAGTGTACTTGTACATATTCAGCTGCCTAAAAACAAAACGGGGTTGAAAACCTATCTAAAAATGTTCACATTGGTCCACTTATGTACATAATAAAGAAGAACTATATAAAATCGCATGTTGGTAACATTTAAGTGAATTTTGAACCTTTTATTGTATTTTTTTTCATTTGTATCATTAGATTATTCTAGTGAATTGAAACCCAATACTTGCATTTAAAAGTGTAAACTGGCAATTTCTCTAAAAATTTAATTGAATTTCTCTAGTGAATTGAAACCCAATACTTACATTTAAAAGTGTAAACTGGCAATTTCTCAAAAAAAAAAAAAGAAATCTGTCGTCACCGGCTCACAATGCATCCTGGGGTAGGCAAGGCCGCGAATGATCCATCTGTTGTATCATTTCACAGGAAAAGAAGGCAGCATTTGAAAGAGCCTTTGAATTGGGAGAGCCTTCGTCGCTCCGCTGTGACACAAACGGCTATAGGCTACCTTAAACTTTAACAAGTCTCTGTAACGGCCTTCAATGGTTGCAGCCCCTGAATTGGGACACAGCTATCCAATATTATTCCTACGCTACACGACGCTTTGCGCGAATTATGGGTGTAAAAGGCTCGCTCTATGAACGCAATACGTTAAAAAAAAAAAGTGTCACAATGAGATGACATTAATCTACGGAAGAGTACGGAAGAGGATTAGGGCCAAGCAATAATAAAAATAATAAAACCATCTCGAGATTAAAGTCATTATAATGCGAGATTAAACTCGTTAAATTTCGAGAAAAAAAGTCGAAATACAAGCTTGAGAATAAACTCATTACATTTCGAGAATAAAGTCGTTGTGTTTTGAGAAAAAACTCGTTAAATTGCGAGAAAAAAAACTCGAAATACAATCTTCAGAATAAACTCATTAAATTTCGAGAATAAAGTCAAAATGAAATGTAGGGAATAACGCATTCGATCAGTGTTCATAGCCTGATATCAACCTCATCGAGGTTTCTGGTTTCCCAGGATACCATAAGACGCATTATTAATCGTTGTTGGTTGTGTACGCCCCCATCCACAGAATGTAACGACCATCTATACAGCCATTAATGGCAATGCCTTACGGTTTTAATTTATCATAGCTGTACTGTACATATGCCAGAGTGCATTTGGGCCAGCGCAAGTGTAGGCCTATGGAGGACCAAACCTGCAGAAATTAAAAATTAATAAATAAATAAATAAATAGATAAATAGATAAAAAAATGTGTTAAATAGATAAATAAATGTGATAATAGGAAAAGAAATAAATAAATAAACGACTTGATAAAATAAATATGATTCATTTTTAATCAAATTCATTTTTGTATTATTTTTTCCCCTTAATGTATTATTTTCTGCTTATATACATTTTTACATTTTTTAAAAATCGTTTTAACTTTTATTTATTCGTTAATTATTTATTTATTTATTTTTATATTTTTATATTTATTCTTACATTTATTGTTTAGATTTATTTATTTATTTATGCATTCATTTATTTATAGATTTATTTATTTCCACATGTATTTATTTTTAGATTTATTTATTTATTTATTGATTCATTTATTTTTACATTTCTGTGTGTAACATGGAAATGAGGAAGGCGGTCCTTGTGTAGCTTCAGTGCATCATTGGTTGAGAGCTCACGAATAGAATCGTCAGGCTTAGCTAATAGAGAGGAGATTTTTCAAAAAAAAGAAGAAAAAAAAAAAAGAATGGCGGCAAGAAATAATTCCTTGTCAAGTTTGCTACGGGATGTGGCAGATCAGCTGGAGAGTTGTAAGTCATTTTCACCTAATCGCATTATGCCGAAATATTTTGTTGCGTCAACTATTTTTCCAGAAATAATAACACGAAGCTGAAACTACTTATGTGATCCCTCTCAGCATCGTCATCGAGTGTGGAACCGTCGGCGTCGACGTCGACGTCAGGCGCTGGGTTTATGACACCCAGACACCCAGTGGATGGTTGGTTTTCTAGTCTAATGACTGTTCTGTAATAAATGACTAGATCTTCACTCTAAATGACTGAAATGGTTGCGTTTCTCAACCACCGATGGCTTCTATGAAAATCGGAGCAATCCAGGGCCGCGTTTCCCTATTACGGAGCCCCTAAAGGGACGTGGTGGTGAACATTTTGGGGGATGGGACAATTTTATTTTTTTCAAATCTTTTGCGTTCCCTCGCAAAAGTTTTGCGTTCTCCCGAGAAACTTTGCGTTCCCACGCAAAAGTTTTGCGTTCCCTCGCAAAGATATTTGCGTTCCCACGCAAAACCTGTTTTGAGCTCGGACAGACACGTCCTGTTTAATGTCCCGCTGGCAGTGTTTCAGAGCTCCGTACGTTAATGGAGCGTTTATAGTGTTTGAACTTGGACTCAAATATAAAGAAATGCGGTCAGTGCTTAACTAAAGGAGTTCAGTGAAGTTGGCATTTGGCAATATTCACATAGGCTATTCGAAGTTCCCTATTCTTGAGCTAAACGTTGTTGAAACACAAACAACATCTATTTATAATCACAGTAACCTAGACAACGAGCTAAAACCTGATTGTCATCAAAACAAGCTTTATAATATTGATCTCTATGAGCAGGCGGCTGAGAGACAAGTTAGAAGGGACCGTCTGCAACCCAAAAACGACTACAGCATCAACTCACAGTAGAATAATCATTAACTTCAATGTTACAAACTGTAGTGCCACCCAATTCAGTATCAATGGTGACCCACTGGTCATACTACACTGCTTTTGCACATTTTATATTATGAAAAATATTCAATAACTTCACTGTAACACACCAAATTTAGTTTACACTTGACACATCACTGCTCTAATGTTGGTTTTAGGCCTACAACAAATAGTTTGGGAAATAATTGCACATAAAAAATAAGTAGGCCTATTCTTTACACAAATTATATTGGTAGGCTATACGCAGCTTTTGCATTATATTTGCTTACTGAATTTGATGGCATTACACTGTAGCCTACACTGTATGTAAAGCCGCCTTTCCACTGCGCACGACATTCGCATTCGATTGTCGCATTTCGCCCCCTGGTGTCAGTCGCACGGAACTTTGAAATTGGTCGTGATGCAACCGTTACCCTCGGCTATTCACAATGGTAAAATTAATGATTTTAATGAATGTAATGCATGCATGAATATATCCACACAAAACAAATGACCCTCAATACATCTTATATATTAAAAACAGTCGATTTTATAGAGCTAATCAATATAAATATTGATTTAATATGATACAAATATTTTTTTCTGCCATAATTATTAATAACCGTCATTTTGCAGGAATAGCGTTTACATTAAAGTATTAAAATATTGGTAATTCTAGCTTCGCGCTCATAGTTTTGATTAGAATACATCACATCCGGTCGACCGGTCGCATACGGTCTAGCCGCAGAAGTTCAGATATTTCAACGCATCCGAAGCTCAAATCGGATCCGAAATTTCCGCATACACATATGATCGGAACTCCCCGCAGCTCCCGTACGTCTCTCCATAGGAAATTAATGACTTCCGGTCCGACGGCTGTCGTTTGTCGTTTGCAGTGGAAAGGCGGCTTAAGCCTACACTTCACAGAGTGTGAAGTTATTTTATATTTATTTCTAAAAAGGGTGAAGTTATTGCTTTTATTTCATAATAAATAATCATAAAAATTCTGCATTTTTTATCAAACTAAGTAATGTAGGCCTAGTATAACCAGCAGGAGAGCAGTGATGTGTGAACTGAATTTGGTGACAATTCTGCACATTTTATATTATTAAACATATTCAATAGCTTCACTGTGACACACTGTACTGACCGTACAGTGTGTCACAGTGAAGCTATTGAATATGTTTAATGATATAAAATGTGCAGAAGGGTTTTGAGATTTGCACTTTACAGACGGCCCCTTATTTGGATTTGAGAATTGGGTTATAGCTCGTTGTCTAGGTTACTGTGATTGTAAATAGTTGTCGTTTGTGTTTTAACAAAGTTAAGTTCAAGAATAGGGAAGTTCGAATAGCCTATGTGAATATTGCCAACTTCACTGAACTCCTTCAGTTAAGCACTGACCGCATTTCTTTATATTTGAGTCCAAGTTCAAACACTATAAAACGCTCCATTAACGTACGGAGCTCTGAAACACTGCCAGCGGGACATTACAACAGGAAGTGTCTGTCCGAGCTCAAAACAGGTTTTGCGTGGGAACGCAAATATCTTTGCGAGGGAACGCAAAACTTTTGCGTGGGAACGCAAATATCTTTGCGTGGGAACGCAAAAGTTTTGCGTGGGAACGCAAAGTTTCTCGGGGGAACGCAAAAGATTTGAAAAAAAAAACTCTCCCATCCTAAAAAAATTTCCACCACCACGTCCCTTTAGGGGCTCCGTACCCTATTATAGGTCCACGGCTAGGCCTTTTTGGAAACGCGGCCCTGGATTTTTCGGTCGATTGTCAATGTCAACTGGGTAAAAATAAAAATGAAATCCAGACACAGTATCTTACTGATGAGGTTATAAGTAAGGGTTAATGCCTGACGAGGTGTCCATTGTCAGGTATTAATGGACGACGGCGAGGCGTGAACGGTTGCCTCCGCCAAAGTCCATTAATACCTGACAATGGACACCTTGAATAACCCGCTTATACCATGGTCACTTGCCAAATAACACATTTTTAAAACATTAGTTTATATTTTAATTAGTTTTACAATCGAAATCTAAAGTTTTTACAAACACCCTTAAGTGGTTTCTCGCAGCTGATGTAGCCAGCGCATTTATTTATTAATTTCGAACGGTAAACAGTCAGTTTCACCAGAACTCCTTTACTAGGTGTCCTCTATCACTTTTTAATGGACACCCTGCAGCCAATCAGAATCGAGTATTCACCCAGACCATGATAAAGAGGTTATAAATAACTCTGTAAATGAGTTATGTTACTTTACATACCTGCAAAATAAACGTTTAATGCTCAACTGTTTGTAGTAAGTTACTTGGATCATAAAATTGTCATAGAAAATGAATAATAAAATATAGAAATTAGTGGTTATTGTTCAGTAGTTTTTTTTTTTTTTTTTTTGCCAGCTAAAAGCAAGAAATAAGAAAAATAAAACATGTCAGTTTGACAAAGGTCAGACATTTTTTTATTGCACTTCTGTTACTATTGTCCCCTTCACTTAAAAATGATGGCTGATTTGTTTACTTTCCTACACGTTCTAGCTGAAGTTGCAAGACTATTTACACCTTACAGAGGAAGAGGATTTGCAAGACGAACAAGCTTGCCTGTAATGAGTCGAGCAGTATCCTGCAGCTTTACACATAACTTTTGCTGTCTTGGTGACAAAAATGCAGAATTAGTACCCAGTCGCTGTGCAAAAGACAGTTTGTTCTCTGCTGGGTTAGGGGAGAAACGTGTCACCTTTCGAGGTATGTAAAAAGCAGCTTATTGGAATGTTATTGTTTAAAAGCAAGGTTTTCTTGAACACATTTGGATTATTAATTAACTGTTGTCTTATATACTGCCCTACAAAGCAAAAAGGCAGTAACTACGCAGAGTGCAGAACTGAGAAAAACGACTTTAAAGTTATCCTGTCATCCAGCCTAAGTCGTTGTAGGTAGATTATTGGACATGTGGCTGTTTTGTTACTTTATATTAGCTTATTCTTTGTACATATCAATCCTCATATTTAATTTGATATTTTACCCCTATTTTGCAGTTACTGTATTCTTGCTTTGTAAACTTGCTTTGTATTACTTACCAAAAACGGGGCACCATACCAAGGAAAAAGGCAGTAACTACAGATTCTCCAAAAACTATTACCATTTTTCTCCAAAACAACACACATTTGAGATAAGATGTTTTGTCACATAACAAAGGATGCCTTGAATGTCATGAAAATGATAATAACTCATTTTTGACCAAAAATGCAGTTACTGCCCTTTTGTTTTGTAGGGCAGTATAGTAGGACACAATAATATGGTTCTCAGTGGTGCCCCAACACTGTTGGTTGCAAATATTCTTTTAAAAAAACAGTACGGTCTGTCAGTAGTCATTTTAAATAAAATTTTAACGGAAGTTGTCTGGAGCTTTCAAAACTGAACTGAACTGTATGTCAAAAATAAGTGATAACTGTCAGATTTGTCCCAGTATCTTACATTTTATCTTTTTATTATTATTTTTATTAAAGGGTGCCATGCAGATCCCCAAAAATTTAAGGATGTCATCTTGGAGGCTTATCCAAAACTCAGACAAGGTGGTGGGTTTGAGTTATTAAAAATATCTGGGAACACAAGGAGCCGTTATCTCAGCCTGATACCCTGTCCAAATGAGGGATACAATGTTAAATATTTGAAAGATCCTCAAAACCAAATTGGTCATGCAACCATTTTCATTCGTCCACTTCAACGTAACATTGAAGTTGAACCAGTAAGTTACATACTTTCAAACAGGGAATGTTTTAACATTTACATTAAACATGAATGACATGTTATTTTGTTGTGATGTTTTCTTGCAGGCGAGTCTTCCTAGCAGAGATGAGTTAATTGGACCACCTCAGAAATGTGTTGTGTGTGGAGACGAATTTTCCTTTGCAGCTATCAAGTCTCACAGTGATGAGTGCGGGAGGTATTTGAGGTTTTATTTTTTAAATGGAGTCTCTTATGGAAATGTTTATTTATCATTGTTTTGGGTTTACAGGACAGAACTATTATCTATTGAATTACAGTAGACTTTGTCAGTTTGAACCAGTCAATGTATACACTCACCTAAAGGATTATTAGGAACACCATACTAATACTGTGTTTGACCCCCTTTCGCCTTCAGAACTGCCTTAATTCTACGTGGCATTGATTCAACAAGGCGCTGAAAGCATTCTTTAGAAATGTTGGCCCATATTGATAGGATAGCGTCTTGCAGTTGATGGAGATTTGTGGGATGCACATCCAGGGCACGAAGCTCCCGTTCCACCACATCCCAAAGATGCTCTATTGGGTTGAGATCTGGTGACTGTGGGGGCCATTTTAGTACAGTGAACTCATTGTCATGTTCAAGAAACCAATTTGAAATGATTCGAGCTTTGTGACATGGTGCATTATCCTGCTGGAAGTAGCCATCAGAGGATGGGTACATGGTGGTCATAAAGGGATGGACATGGTCAGAAACAATGCTCTGGGAGGCCGTGGCATTTAAACGATGCCCAATTGGCACTAAGAGGCCTAAAGTGTGCCAAGAAAACATCCCCCACACCATTACACCACCACCACCAGCCTGCACAGTGGTAACAAGGCATGATGGATCCATGTTCTCATTCTGTTTACGCCAAATTCTGACTCTACCATCTGAATGTCTCAACAGAAATCGAGACTCATCAGACCAGGCAACATTTTTCCAGTCTTCAACTGTCCAATTTTGGTGAGCTTGTGCAAATTGTAGCCTCTTTTTCTTATTTGTAGTGGAGATGAGTGGTACCCGGTGGGGTCTTCTGCTGTTGTAGCCCATCCGCCTCAAGGTTGTGTGTGTTGTGGCTTCACAAATGCTTTGCTGCATACCTCGGTTGTAACGAGTGGTTATTTCAGTCAAAGTTGCTCTTCTATCAGCTTGAATCAGTCGGCCCATTCTCCTCTAACCTCTAGCATCAACAAGGCATTTTCACCCACAGGACTGCCGCATACTGGATGTTTTTCCCTTTTCACACCATTCTTTGTAAACCCTAGAAATGGTTGTGCGTGAAAATCCCAGTAACTGAGCAGATTGTGAAATACTCACAGGACCAGGAGCACACCCCTAAATCCATTGAAGCAACTGCCATGTGATTGGTTGATTAGATAATTGCATTAATGAGAAATTGAACAGGTGTTCCTAATAATCCTTTAGGTGAGTGTATATAAACCCTCCTAGTTACTAAAATGTCATTATTATTATTATTATTATTATTGTTGTTGTTGTTGTTGTTTTTAAACCATTTAAAGGCTAAATTCACCCAAAAATTAAAAATTTATTAATTACTTGTCCTCATGTCTTACCAAACCCAAACGTTTTTCATTCATCTTCACAACACAAATGAAGATAAATCTGACTGTCCCTCCATTAGACAGAATAGTGTCCATTGAGAACTCATATTTCATTAAAAAGACCTTCATTTGTGTTCTGGAACAACATGAGAGGGATGAATTGATGACAGAGTTTCCATTTTTGCATGAACTATCCCTTTAAACAGTCTGTGTTTACCCCTTTTCTGAAGGTCAGTGGAGGTCAGTGTTGAGGTAGTGAGTGAGAGAGCTACAGAAAGGGCCACTTCAAGCAGCACTGAAAGTACAGTTGTGAGGCAGGAAAGAAATGATGTAAATCCCAGCACCAGTTACTGCACAATGCAAGATCAGGAAAGCATGACAGTTTCACAGCTCATCACAATAGATGAAGAGAGCACTGAACTTGATGGTTTGTATAGTTGACTTGCACAATATATCTTTGAATTATGCATTAATTTATTTTTAGATTTATTTATTTCCACAATTAATAAATTAAGCAGAGAAATACAGGTATAGAACAAAAAGCAAATCTCATAATGTTCATTTGAAAACACAACATGTGCCTACGGTCTTCAAAGATTACGGGTCATGTTTTTTGGTTTTTTTTTTTTTTCTTTACCTGATCATATGCCTTTTAATGTTTGTTTCTGTGGATAATGTCTCTGGTTTTAGATTGGAAATTTGAGCCAGATGCAACAGAGGCCTCAAAGAAGTACAGAGAAAACCTTTTGAAGACACATGAAAGGGGAAAGGAGCTCAGTTTCCAGATGGACATGAGAGACAGTCCTGAAGACAGGGAGAGAGCAATCTTGACTTTCTACAAGATGGCAAAAGTAGAATGGGCTTGTCCTTTAAAATGTACACTACATGGTAGGTAAAGTAAATCCTATAATACAGGGGTGTCCAGCCCTGCTCCTGAAGGGCCACTGTCCTGCAGAGTTAAAGCAGGGCTCAGTAGTTCCGGGATTTCTTCGCTGTATTCTCGCTTTTTGCTCACAGGTTTCTCTCTAGAGCTCCCCCCACAGCTTCAGAATAGATATTTGACAACACTGTTGTAAAAACTCGTTGCCAATTCTCAGACACCAGCAGAGCAACGACATTAAAGCAGATGGGACATTCTTTAAAACATCTTCTTCATTCGGGTTCGAACAGCATGAGGGAGCGCAATAATGACAGCATTTTAGCAGATTTCTTTTGGCCGTAAAGCAATTGTTTACATCGCGAGACCTGATATCACGCGATGCTTCCTGACGCGGCGGCCCGCCGGCTCAAAGTTGCAAGTGCGGATTTTCCGCTCACGGGCACCAGGGGGGTGCGAAACGACCACCATTCAACCCGAAATAAGTAATATAACCATTCCAATGACTCCGAAGCTGTTCAGTTAAGGTAAAAAAGTTACTTAGTTCACCTTTAAGCCATGTTTACACGAAGGGAAGACGCACAAGAAAACCCTGTTTTTATCATAGAAAACGATTATTTCTAAAAACTCCGGCCAAAGTGGAGATTTCTGATAACGCCGCCAATGTGTTGCCGTGTCAACTGGGAGAAATGGGTTCTCAAACGTCACATTATGCACCAGAAAATGCCTAACGTCATGTTTAACGTTATTTGAGTGCCCTATGACATAGTTATGATGGCGCTCGACGGCGTATTTATGCAACTTTATTAAAATTACAACTTTTTTGAAAACAAGGTTGTGTGCACAATGTTATTATTGAAAACGTAGGGGGGGGAAATATTTGTTTCTCTAAATACCACGCGTAAATGTGGCCTTAACCTCCAACTAGCTCCAACAGACTTGCCTTGAAGTTTTTAGTGAGTCTAATGGTCTTAATTAGTTGGATCAGGTGTGGTTAATCAGGGTCGGAGCTAAACTCTGCAGGACAGTGGCCCTCCACAAGCAGGATTGGACACCCCTGCAATAATGTGATACAGTTCTGAATCTGATTTTTGTTTGCGTTAATGTCCTGTTATACCTTTGCCTTTAAGGGGATCCTGCAATTGGAGACGGTGTGACTCGTCATGTTTTCGCAACCATCATGTCAAAACTCCAGCATGGTTTTGAACTACAACTTGGTTAGTGACCTATACAATACATGTTCTGTCTTTTTCTGTTTTCTTGGGATAACTTTGAAAGAAGTTTGCAGCAATTTGTTGGCATCAACAGTTAATTACTTGCCATTGGCCTTAGGGTTGATGCATTAAGGTTTCTGCATTTTGTATTATTGTAATGCATGCCGGATTGTAACATGGTGATTGGCTTTATTTCTTTAAGTGCCCGGAGGAACACTTCTTTTTGAGGGTGAAAAGGATCACTTGATACCCTCAACATCACAGAGTCTTCTGGATAGTGACTTCTTTGTGGTGGCAGGCCGTATAATCGGACACTCATTCCTGCATGGTGGTCCATGCTTAACTGGTTTAAGCCCAGCAATAATCCACGTGCTTTTTGGTGGACCCCCTGAAACTGCCACAATAGATATACTGGACTGTGTGGATACTGATGTCCGTCAAGTAATAGAGATGGTTAGTTAATCTTTACTCTTATTAATTTTCATTAAATATATTAGCTGGGAATAAAACATTTACTTACACAAAAACAAATACACTATGCAGCCAAAAAAAAGTTGTTGTTTAGATTTTATTAGGCAAATACTTCAGAGACTATGATTGGATCATTATTGCAGTGATTATTATGTTTCTAGCATGTTATATGTTTGGCAACAGTTCTTCTAACCCTAATTGATGGAGTGTGCAGCTTTTCATTTCTTAAACACACATGTAGGAATAAACATCATGGCCATATTCTAGGATGACAAAGTCCAGATTCAACAGGCTCAAATTGTGAAAGAATGGACTATTAGGAGGAATAATTTTCACACGTGAATTGGCACCTCTGAGTCCTGACATTAACCTCAGTGAAAGTCTTTTGGATGTGCTGGAGACTTTACAGAGTGCTCACCTCTTGTGTTGTCAATACAAGATTGACTCTTTAAGTATTTGCCTATTAAAATCCAAACTTTGACACTTTTTTTTGGCCAGGCAATGTATATAATTATTATTTTATGACCAGTTGGAAGGCACAGGTGAATTATCAGAGGAGGAAAAGAGGGCTATTACAGACCTTGCAGTGTCCTGGGATTTGCCTGGTGTGACATCAGAGAACAGAAGATGGCTGCTTGACAAACTTCTCATTCATGCAGTGAGTATGCACTATTGGTTGGAATACTCTTAAAATTTAGAAATGTAATGTATGTTTCCAATCCAAATTAAATTATGTGAAGGTCCTTGAAAGAACTTACAAGCAAGTAAAGCAGCTTCGGCGGGGTTTGAAGGAAACATTGATCTGGCCTTTGCTAACTGAGAGGAAAGACACTATTCCTCTTCTCTTTCCTAGGACTTGTGATACAGTGTACACCCCACTGGTAAGATATGGACCATTTATGTAATTTTGTTGAGCTCTACAATTCTTAAGTAATGATAATTTTGTCAATGTGTCAGATGGTTTTAGAGAGGATATTTTGGCCAACACATGATGAAGACAGCGAGGCTTCTCTTGAAGACACATGTAGGCTCACTGGATTCCTTCGCACCTTCATTGGAAATGGTAATTATAAGAGAAATCAACAGATTTTTTTGCTTTAGATGCTGGATTTTTTTTATTATTTTGTTTTTTGAGTTGCACTCAAGCAGCAACATTCTAATCTGAAAAATGAAGCCTACCCGGAAGTGCGAAAAACTGCAATACATCGAAAATCCGCTAGAGGGAAGTCCCAAAAGGGAGCAAATGTCTATAGACCACCATGTTAAAATGTCCGTTTTCACAGCATAAATTCATGTTTTTAACGGTTGGTCCCATGGACTTTTATTGTATTTTTCGATAGGTTCCGAGTGCCTGACAACTGTGAGGGGGGTGAATTTTTTTCTAACTCGTTAGTTTAGATCGTATTTAGATATAAAATGTATGACAAATAAGGGCGTGGTTAACTTTGATTGACAGCTTGACTGACAGCTGATAACGAGCATAGGCTGCGCCAAGGAGAATGACAACATAAGAAGCGCCATTTTTTAACACAGTTAAAATATAATACTACTGTTTCTGTATCATGAAATGTAGTTTTAAGAGTTTTTCAGGTGAGAATGTAGTTGTTTAAAGCTCAAATCTGTGGTTTATTTATAAAGATTTATGAAAATTTGATCCAGTTGTGAGATCCAGACGATCACCGGGCGCTCAGCGTTCATGTACCCCGCCTGGTACAGCCTTTCCTCGGCTAGTCGTTCTGACGTTTGCCGCTGACTCTGACGTCTATGTAGTGGTTAAACATGAGATATAATTCCTCTTGTGTATATCTAACGGGCGATTTTTGGTCTCGTGAATCTATAATTCGTTCCCTGGCCAATCGTTTTGGCTGAGGGGAAGTTTCATAACTTTATAAGCTATTTAACTTTACCGTTGTATGGTTAGACTAGAGCGCTGACTTTGTATGTTTGACTGATTGAGTTTTGTCATTTTAAATTTTAATAATAGCTTTCCTGTAGCTCAGTGGTAAGAGCATTGCGTTAACAACGCAAGGTTGTGGGTTCGATCCTAGGGGATTGCACATACCTATGTATAAATGTATAGGATAATGCAATGTAATAGGGCTGGGCAAAAAAATCGATTTTTCGATTAATCGTTTTTTAAAATGTGGTCGATTCAAAATCGATTCTCAAACGCCAAGAATCGATTTTTTTTCCATCTTTATGTATTAGTTTTCCTCCACTGTTCATAGGCTTGCAAACTCAATTTTATAGCTAATGCTGTGAGATTTTATGGTAGTTTTATCTAAATCATAAAATAACCTCAATTAGTGCTGCACGTTTAATCATATCGCAATCGCTATGACAAGCCTATACGCAATTAGGCTATATGACCAAAATGCTGCCAAAATGCTGTCGTGACTGTGACAGAAAAACTTGCGATGATATCGTGCGTGCGCACAAGACAGCACAGAATAGAATTATCTTTCGCGCTTGAACGAAGAACACACACAATTATGCCAAAATGTATTTTTGTCGAGTATCTTTATAACATAAGAGCAGTCTTATGACGAACGTGAAGAGTTGTGCCTCGTGAGAGAATGAGTCCGCGTGTGAGTTCCGCGTCTCTGTCAACAGCGGCTGGTCTTAAAGGGACAGTACACTGTAGCCACTAATTATCTCTGTCATTTAAAGGTCCCATGACATGAAATTTTCAATTTCTGAGGTTTTTTAACATTAATATGAGTTCCCCTAGCCTGTATATGGTCCCCAAGTTTCTAGAAATTTCAATCGGTATAAATCGAGCTTTTCCTATCTTTCTCTGCCTTTGAGAAAATGGAGGCTCAATCAGGCTGATCTTGAATCCCCTCTTTATGACGTTACAAGGAGAAATGTTACCTCCCCTTTCTCTGCTTTGCCCGCCCAGAGGATATTTCTCGCCCATGAGAAAATGAGCTAGGAAACAGGAACGCGCGCGCGCGATTTTAGTTTGTCCACGAGAGATATCATGGCTTTTGAGCGAGCGAAGCATAATAATTGCTCAATAATTGGATGTACAAATGAACACTGAAGGGTCAATACAAAGCTGGGCTTGCTGAACGTCTGAAACTAAAGTCTGGATCAATCTCTTTGGCTCAGCTACACACCTCGGACAAGTAAGTCAACTAATGATATATAAGTGGGTTGCTTTACTGTTTATGGTTACCTAGCTTGTTACACGTAGAATGTGGCTGTCACATGAGCTATGCAGTTTATGTGTGTGAATACACACACTGTAACGCGAGTGTTGTACACTTCTTTGTTATTTGGATAACCGTTTTCCTGTTGGTTATATGGCGCGCGCGATATCCGCATTTCAAGATCGCAGAGCTTGATGTAATTGTAATAAGATAAATACAGACGTTACAGATCTCTCATGAAAAGGCAACAGTAGGTTCGCGTTAGCTACATGATAATAACTGTAAACCATCCGAATAAAGTACCGTATTCAAACATAATATTTTAAACTTACCATTCGGAAACGTCCTGCTGGAGCTGCTGAGTTGCAGCTTCTCCATCTGGATCAGATTCTGGGTCAAACTGAAATGCTTGAACGACTGCGTGTCTTCGTGCCATTGCAATATATCCAACATAAACAAACATGCATGGTATCGTTGCGCAAGATGGTCAAGGCCACGCCCACCCTCCACCTTGCGCCGCCTTTCTCCTCCTCATTAGTATTTAAAGCTACAGACACCGAAACGGCCTGTCTGAAGGAAGCTCATTCTGGGACTGGTTTGTAGTGGCTATAATTCTGCACCGAGGCTGAATTTTTGGAAAGAGATTTCAGATACAGTACTAGGGACCACTAAGGTCTATATTAAAGCCTACAAAAAGTAGCATGTCATGGGACCTTTAAGTTAATCAAAGAACAAAGAGAACAGAGAAAAACACTCACTGCTCTTGAATAAAGAACTTTTGTAACTTTGATTAGTCAATATATAATTTATAATTAATGCAACACAGACTGTTTGATAATTTTATTCAATTTCTGTATGTCCTAGCTGTTAGACAGGAAGGGCACATATTATATTATATGCAACGTTTTTATATGTGGGTTTATGTGAGGATTGTTAACCTGTTTGATCAAGACATGCGACTGTTCTGACTTGTCCAATTTTCAGCATAAATTTTTCATCTTGCATCAAAATCCTGTCTATTCATTGTATGCATTTGAAATATAGAGTTGGGTTCTGTTTTAATGTACCCAAGTGTACCTAAAATAAAAAGAGTTTAATATACAGGTTTGTAGCTCTTAATTTCTTTTTATTAATTAAACACTTGAAAACTTGTTCACTTTTTTTTCTTTTCTTTTTCTTTTTTTAAAGGTCCCATGACATGCTACTTTTTGTAGGCTTTAATATAGACCTTAGTGGTCCCTAGTACTGTATCTGAAATCTCTTTCCAAAAATTCAGCCTCGGTGCAGAATTATAGCCACTACAAACCAGTCCCAGAATGAGCTTCCTTCAGACAGGCCGTTTCGGTGTCTGTAGCCTTAAATGATAATGAGGAGGAGAAAGGCGGCGCAAGGTGGAGGGTGGGCGTGGCCTTGACCATCTTGCGCAACGATACCATGCATGTTTGTTTATGTTGGATATATTGCAATGGCACGAAGACACGCAGTCGTTCAAGCATTTCAGTTTGACCCAGAATCTGATCCAGATGGAGAAGCTGCAACTCAGCAGCTCCAGCAGGACGTTTCCGAATGGTAAGTTTAAAATATTATGTTTGGATACGGTACTTTATTCGGATGGTTTACAGTTATTATCATGTAGCTAACGCTAACCTACTGTTGCCTTTTCATGAGATCTGTAACGTCTGTCATTTATCTTATTACAATTACATCAAGCTCTGCGATCTTGAAATGCGGATATCGCGTGCGCCATATGACCAACAGGAAAACGGTTATCCAAATAACAAAGAAGTGTACAACACTCGCGTTACAGTGTGTGTATTCACACACATAAACTGCATAGCTCATGTGACAGCCACATTCTACGTGTAACAAGCTAACCATAAACAGTAAAGCAACACACTTATATATCATTAGTTGACTTACTTGTCCGAGGTGTGTAGCTGAGCCAAAGAGATTGATCCAGACTTTAGTTTCAGACGTTCAGCAAGCCCAGCTTTGTATTGACCCTTCAGTGTTCATTTGTACATCCAATTATTGAGCAATTATTATGCTTTGCTCGTTCAAAAGCCATTATGTCTCTCGTGGACAAACTAAAATCGCGCGCGCGCGTTCCTGTTTCCTAGCTCATTTTCTCATGGGCGAGAAATATCCTCTGGGCGGGCAAAGCAGAGAAAGGGGAGGTAACATTTCTCCTTGTAACGTCATAAAGAGGGGATTCAAGATCAGCCTGATTGAGCCTCCATTTTCTCAAAGGCAGAGAAAGATAGGAAAAGCTCGATTTATACCGATTGAAATTTCTAGAAACTTGGGGACCATATACAGGCTAGGGGAACTCATATTAATGTTAAAAAACCTCAGAAATTGAAAATGTCATGTCATGGGACCTTTAATAAATATAGGATTTGTATTTAATATTCATTGAGTGAGTCGAATCGAAATTAATTTAGAATCAAAATTGGAAAAATCGAATCGAGAATCGAAATCGAAAATCGAATCGAGAATCGAAATCGAATCGAATTAGAGCTTGAGAATCGAAATCGAATCGAATTGTAACATCTGAATCGATACCCAGCCCTACAATGTAAGTTGCTTTGGATAAAAGCGTCTGCCAAATGCATAAATGTAAATGTAATAAAACGAAGATGATCTGTCATGTTGTTTACTGCAACATCTGTTGTTTAGTACAAATGCACATATTGCCTGGACCATATTAAAAATGTTTAATATTTTTATATTATATTTAAACGAAAAGAGGTAGGTTTGTGTTTTATATTTCGTTTTGTTATAAATAGGCAAACGTTATATGCAGTGAATATAATCAATACGCGTTGCCTGAACCACATTTGTGTGGCTATAATGTTTAAGATTTCTTTCAATGAAAACGAAAAGAGGCAGTATGGTGTTTTATTACATATTTCGTTGCCTAAAATAGACACAGAGATAACCGGAGTAGCAGAGCGAGCTGAGTGACGCGCGCTGCGTCCTTTACCCATATATGGATTGGCTAGAAGGTGGGTGGGGTTAGGATTTTCCAAGATGGCGCCCCCCATACCCCCATAAACGGCTTCAAAACCGTTCTTCAGAAAGTCTATGGGTGACGTCACAGACGCTTTGTCCATATTTTTTACAGTCTATGGGTGCACTGTTAATAGGGCTGTCACTAACGATTATTTTGGTATTCGAGTAGTCGGTTCATTATTCCGACAATTAATTGAGCAATCTGATTTATTTTTTTGTGATTAATAAAAATAGCACACATTTGTAAGTGAACAACAGCCTTGACTTAGAATATATATCTAGTTATTTGAACAATTATTAATAACAATGAGACAATAACTGGTTCAAAAGTAATTATCATATGGTTTATTAGAACAAAACTGTTAAAACACATAATGCAATATAATATAAAGAATATAACTTATGTACATTATGTATTATAACAAGAGCCTGCAAAGGACCCCTGTGGTCTAATGATTGCCTTTATACTTTACCTCGCAATCTAATCCTTGTTTAATATTGGCTTAGAACATTTAATCAAAAGTCCACTTAATTTTGTATATTTGGACATTTAGAAATGCTACAGCCACTGTAATTTCTTGAACAAGAACATGCTGAGTGAGGGTTAACTTATTTTGAAATCACGATGAGCAGTTAGCATATTTTTAATTAACATTTAAATCCAATATGTAAATCTGTGATGCTACAAATGCCTTTTTCTTTTTTTTTCTTTTTTAATGCAGCTTCTAGTAATATCTTACGGTTTCTAATGAAATTCTGGACTGGATGGGATGTGCTGCCCAGAAGCCTAGACGTCGAGGTGGTGGATGGAGACCTACCCAAGTCTTCCACATGCTACCAAACTCTCAAGCTTCCTAGTCATTACAAGGACTACGTTTCCTTTGAGAGAGATATTTTAGCTGCTATCTGGAGCTCAGATTATGGATTTGGAATGGTCTAAGTTTATAATATCAGATGCCATTTTTCAAAATGTTTCATGTCTAAATCGGATATTTAGTCAGAAAATCTCAAACATGTTTGGTATGCTGCAATGTTCAGAGCTTTGGCTATGTCATTACATTTGTTATTAAATGTAAGAATTTATTTGCTTGGATGTACTAAAAAGATACTGTTCTAGAAATTCTAGCTATACTAAATGGTTTGGAAATATGGAAGAATATTCACTGGTTGCGAGAGTTCATTCATATTAACTGCCACTGTTAAAATGTCTCACTTTTTCTTCCTGGAAATCCAGTCTGTGAATCTTGTAAGCAATTTTTACATGCATTCAGAACATTGTCAAATTTATACCAAACTAAGCTTTGGTCAAACAAGTTATTTGAAATGTTTATTGATCTTGGTACATTACAAAGATTGTGTGGCTGTTCAAAGTCATTACACAAGTTCAATAAAAATGTTTGATTGTCCATGCATTGTTCTTTACTGATTATATTTTTTTTGGGGGGGGGGGGGGGGGGGGGGGGGGGGGGGGGTTAATAGCATTAATTGAATTACATTAATGAGATCAGAACAAGTGATACATATTTAAACAATGTTGATAAGAGGTCAAAAACAGGCACATATAATTTTATGCAACATAAGTGCAACTTGCTGATGCTCTTTGAAATTGTGTATACTTGCTACTCAAGCATTTCGGATAATAACATTACAGTCTCTCTGTACACCTCCAACACATCAGACAGGGGGACATCTGGGTCTGGCAATCTTTCAACATCCTCCTGTGCAAGTTGATGTATTTGTACTTCAGGAATCACCACACCGGGTTCATGGTGACCACATGGACCTCTCCAGTCAATACCATATTGCATGGCATCTACCTGTAATAGACAATTGATAATTAAAAAATTCTGACTGGGGTTGCTATATGTTGTTTAATTGATCTAACTTATGGTTTTCCTAAAAATGATTATCAAAACTCAGAAAAATCCCCAAAAAACTGCTGATGAGCCAAGACTGTTAAAACTCAATTTAAACACACTGAAGCCCATTAGACTAATTTAAGATCCTCTAATTTATAATCTATCACAGAGGTCTTCATTCCTGCTCCTGGAGAGCCACTGTCCTGCAGAGTTTAGTTCCAACCTGCTTCAGCACACCTGCCTTTGAATACTCAAGCGATTCTGAAGAGCTTGATGAGCTGAATCAGGTGTGTTTGATTAGGGTTGGAACTAAACTTTGCAGGACAGTGGCTCTCCAGGAGCAGGATTGAAGACCTCTGATCTATCATCTAATATTTATCTATCCATTCAATCACATGTTAAAGGGTTATTCACCCAAAAATGAAAATTCTGTCAGTATTTAACAACCCTCATGTTGTTCCAACCCCATAAGACCTTGTAAGACGACCTACCGTAAGACAGTAAGACCCGTTCATCTTCGGAACACAAATTAAGATATTTTTTCATTAAATCTGAGAGCTGGCTTACTCCTCCATAGGCTTCTAAGTGACTGAAACTTGCTGGCCCAGAAAAGTTATTAAAGAGATCGTTAATATAGTCCAAGTGACCACAGTGGCTCAATCCTAAGTTTATAAAGCGACGAAAATACTTTTTGTGCGCAAAAAAACAAAAATAACGACTTTATTCCACTATTAATTTCCTTCTCTCTGGGCCTCGAGTTGGTTCACATAGTGTTTTAGCGCAGCGCTTCTGTGTTATACGTCACCACGTAGGCTCACTATTGGCCGACGCTGGTCATGTGTGAGATACGTGTGGCGTATAACACAGACGGGCTGCGTTAAAACACTACGTGAAATAACTCGAGGCCCAGAGAGAAGGAAATGAATAGTGGAATAAAGTCATTATTTTTGTGCGCACAAAAAGTATTTTCGTCGCTTTATAAACTTAGGATTGAGCCACTGAAGTCACTTGGACTATATTAACGATCTCTTTAATAACTTTTCTGGGCGAGCAAGTTTCAGTCACTTAGAAGCCTATGGAGGAGTGATCCAGCTCTCAGATTTAATCAAAAATATCTTAATTTGTGTTCCGAAGATGAACGAAGGTCTTACGGGGTTGGAACAACATGAGGGAGAGTAATTACTGACAGAATTTTCATTTTTGGGTGAACTAACCCTTTAATTCATGTCATAATTGCTAACCAGCTTTGATATAAATACCTGGATAGGGTCTTGCAGTTGATGACTTAACCAGAGCTGTATTGGTGACTGGTTTCCTTCTGTCCGCAACTTGTGGTGGTTCCAGCCATCCAGAAAGTACTGAAGATGTTTCTGTACATGTGGCAAGAAGCACCTTTGGAGGGCATAGAGATGCACTTCATCATCTGGATTCAGAAGCCCGTCATTCTCAAGGTTGGTGAAGATTGTGTAGAAGAGATCAAGCACTCCAGCATAAACATCTCTCCACAACCTTTCAATCCTAACACAGTAAAATAACCAAAATACAGAACATTTAAAACAACGACCAATATTTATAATGTTGTACATGAAGTGGAGTTTCCATAGCCTAAAATAAGAATTAAAAAATCTATTTTACAGATGTGGGGATTTAGTTTCACATACATTATAAACATTTAAAAAAGAAATTAAAGAATTTTGTTTCCAAGATTGATGGTAGTTACCTGGTAACAATTTTTGAATGGTTTATTTTATTCTAGAAACCATGCATATCTTGGTAATTGTTTGCATTTCTTTGTAAAAAAGAAAAAAGAAAAAAAAAAACCCAGGGGCCTGAAACCGTAGCAAGGCATTGTATATGTTTGATTATACCTCTGATTATGGACACTCTTCCCTGTGATGTGCGAGTTTCTGTTCTCTCCTCTGGTGGAAACCATGAAACGAGCAACCTCGATATTCTCCCCACCTTTATCTGACCTCACACGTGATGGCACACCGTACAGGTTCACACCTTCTAAAAAGCTGGTCAGGACTGTAGCAGCTTTATTATTGGTGGCAGCTTTCAAAAATACGATTAGACGGCTAAAGCCATCGATTCCACCATGAACCACAATACGCCACCTGGAACAGATATAGGAAAATTTATTTCAACAACATTAACAACTAGTCTTTTGAGTAATGATGGAAAATACATTTTACTTTCTATAGTAAATCAAAACAGCCAAAACAGTACATAACATACTTAAGACGATACCTTTTACATACAGGGGTTGGACAAAATAGGTGTGAAATAGACAATATTTATTTATTACTGTGTTTAATCAAAATGTGCCTTTAATACAGATTACAACCTTATTAAACTAGATTAACAGATTAACTACATTAATAGTCTCCAGTTGAATGTCGTCTATCAGAACATCTGCCAATTTGTTCAGAGATGTTTAAGTTGAGAATCTACTTCTCACTCACACTTCTCTCCAAAAATGTCCCGCAGTAGTTCAATAATACTCAAGTCAGGTGATTAAGCTGAGCAGGGCAGATGATAAAGTTTATTTTAGTGCTCCAACTGACCATATACAGTACTCTCATGATGGAAGAGGTGCCTGTGTCGCATAACATAGGGGTCTTCGTGAATTTAGAGGCAGAGCTATCAAAATAGGGGTGTTATCCTTTTTGGGTATGGGCATTTTGCTTTGGTGATTTCAAATATCAACAGTGTTTCTCTAGAAATCCCTTACTGGACCTTTAACAACACAATCACAAAGATCTGCTCGTATAATTCCACCAATAATGTCTTTGAAAATTCAGTTGTACAGACCATGTTAGAATAAATCTTCAAAGATGTTCTAGTCAAATGGATATGTTTCTATGTTGATCAAGATATTTCACCACTCATTCAAGTGGGTTCCTCAGTTCCCTAGCATTACACATACACACACACAAAATGGAATCTACATTTTAGAACAGTTAAGTGAGGAAAGGTCTGATTGCCATCTTCTTATAACAGTTCGTTCAACCTTACTCCAACAAATTCACACTTATATCTACATGGTTGTTATGAAATTTAATTTCATGGTGTTAAAGAGATCTGCATCGAATTAATCTATGAACACATCCCACCAATTACACATTTATGCTTTTGCTTTTTGCAAAAATTGCATTTTCTTTTGTTCAACTGTACAGACATTTCCTTTTCAGTCTGAAATAGAAAACGCATCCAGATGAACATGATAAATAATAATAAATAATATTCTACTATTGTCAGCATACCTTATTAACTTATGGTTACCATCGATGTGCCATAAACTGTTGGGTGCAGGGACTGAGTATTTTCTACGCCGCCGAGGGTTCAGTTGAAGACTGCGCATAAGGACACCCTGAGGATCCACCCGTCTCATGCATTCTTGAACACGTTGCCCTAAAAAAGGTAAATTCATCAAAATATGCAGTAAATATTCCAGTCTTTGAGTTCACCTTTGACATGTTCAGTGGTGACCTAAAGGACAAGTTCAAAAATATTACTGTACTGACACTATCAGATGTGCATACAAAAACTTGAAATTAACTGAGCTGAATAAGTACACTTCTGAGATGTTTTTCTAGCTTTAAATTATTTAATAACAATGAACGTTGCAATACTGACGTATTTCAAAAAAACTTCACAGTAATAAACAGGTAGATAATCTGTATTGGCGATATATATAATTGATTTCATTTCTATTTTACATGCTTTTTACTCAAGGATGCTAATATGTCAAGGTACAAAACCCGCCTTACTCTGTACTCGAATGCCCTGTGCACCGAGATGTCCAACCATCATTTTGTATCCGGCATTTGGGTGGCGCTTTAGTACATCTTCTACCAGAGCATCCAGTTCAGCGTCCTCCACAGTTAAGAACAGGTCGCTTACTCTATGAGAATAAAATAAACCTATTATCAACCACACAACACACAAATATAAACACTAATGTGAAAGCTTAGTAGGTTATAAGGCTATGCTACTAGGAGCTGCTTACCTTAAACCATGATGCGCCATCCTATTCCGGATAGTTCTTTCAGAGACACCAAACAATTTTGCAATGTTTACAGCAGTTTGACCCATTGAGAGATAAGTTTCAATAGTACTTATCGGAAGCAAGTACGATGGACGTCCCGCCGTAGTACCATCTGACTCGCACAGATTTTGAATGTGTTGGGAAATATTTTGCAAAGAACCTAACAATTCAGGCTGTTCTTCGACGTTCATGTCGGCAAATATCTCTCCTAAAACATCGATAAGCACATCTAATCTAAACAACACATAGTCATTTGATGCGTTGTTATCAACTTCATTTGCTAAGTTGCGCAACTCTCTAGCTATTTGTAAAACGTCCGCCATAGTACACACCTGTCTCACCACCACCCGACGTCACAACAAAGCCAGAGTAATCGAGCAAGCGCCTCAATCAACGATGAACCAATGGTAAGCAAGACCAACCCACCTAATTATCATACAAGACAAAGAAATGTAAAAATAAATGAATCAATAAATAAATAAATCTATAAATAAATGAATGCATAAATAAATAAATCTAAACAATAAATGTAAGAATAAATATAAAAATATAAAAATAAATACATAAATAAATCAATAATTAACGAATAAATAAAAGTTAAAACGATTTTTAAAAAATGTAAAAATGTATAAAAGCAGAAAATAATACATTAAGGGGAAAAAATAATACAAAAATGAATTTGATTAAAAATGAATCATATTTATTTTATCAAGTCGTTTATTTCTTTCTTTCTTTTCCTATTATCACATTTATTTATCTATTTATCACATTTATTTATCTATTTATTTATTTATTTATTTATTAATTTTTAATTTCTGCAGGTTTGGTCCTCCATATTGGCCTACTCTCTTCTCTAGCGTCTCCTTCGTCGAAATTCCACACCTTGAGGATCAACAATAATGCGTCTTATGGTATCCTGGGAAACCACGAAACCTCGATGAATTTCATGTTGGACAAAAGCGAGTACATCGCGCAAATTGGACTGATTTTTTCTTCTAAAAAGACCTAGCCGACCTAGACCTAAGAATGTTATATTCTTTGTTACTGAAAGAAAGTCTAAAATATAGCTTGACTTACCTTAAGTGAGCCAACTCTGCCATGTCCTCTATCAGTATAGGCTATGAACACTGATCGAATGCGTTATTGTCTACATTTCATTTCGACTTTTTTTCTCGAAACACAACGACTTTATTCTCGAAATTTAATGAGTTTATTCTCAAGATTGTATTTCGAGTTTTTTTCTCGAAATTGAACGAGTTTTTTCTCGAAACACAACGACTTTATTCTCGAAATGTAATGAGTTTATTCTCAAGATTGTATTTCGACTTTTTCTCGAAATTTAATGAGTTTTTTCTCGAAACACAACGACTTATTCTTGATATTTAATGAGTTTATTCTCAAGATTGTATTTCGACTTTTTTTCTCAAAATTTAACGAGTTTAATCTCGCATTATAGTGACTTTAATCTCGAGATGGTTTTATTTTTTTATTATTGCTTGGCCCTAATCCTCTTCCGTAATACACCCTTCAACCATCGAACATTAAAAGGAAATTTAAAAGTTTAAAAGCATCAACAAGGTATTTCAACAGACCAAATAACCCCAAAAGCGCGAGTCTTTCCACAGCAATAACGGACGGGTTAAAAATCGCTGTAGTAAATCATTATGTAATTTATGTTGCCTAAAAATGTTCATTAACTTCAGCATTGCGTGATACTATTTCAAAGTGATTTCCGTCATTTTATCAGATTATAAATTGCATTGAACCTGTGAAAACAAACCTGGAAAGAGACGTGAGGATTTGAGGAGATAACGAGAGATTATTTGTGCATTCCATTGAATTATTAATTGAATATATCGTAAATTAAATTCGGCAAAACAGACCACAAATGTGCAGTAGTATGTTGTCCTTTTACATACTTTTACAGCGGATTGCAAAGGGAAAAAATAAAATAATCACGAGGAAAAGAAAGCAGCGACTGAAAAGAGCTCTTGCCATAGATATTCTTGTTATAACCTATTTTTTACAGTCTATGGTTATAACATGTCACGTTAAAATACCAAGTATAACGTTATTCTCATGATGTCTGAAAATAAATCATGAAGGAAAATTGACGATCAGTATTTGTAGGGCAACCTTAACCGTTTCAGCCTTTTTGAATGGAAGTTCCCCAAACCGGAAGTGCCACAATTCAAAACGCAATAAGGTCGTCAGGAATCATGAGCCGTTTCTCAATATGTGTTCTTGTCTGTAGGCTTCTTGTGGACTTGTGAAACGTCATCAGTCGCTGCCCAAGTACTGTTCCAATTCAAAGTTCACATCCTATGTTCACATCTAGCCAAGTCCAGTTCAAATCCCCGGATGTGTTCTTGATCCGCCCCTTTTACCGAGGATGCATCGAGAGGTGACTTGTGCGGACTTGAGACATCCCAGAATGCATCTCACACCAACCAGCAAGAGGAGAAACCCCGCATAATTTAAAAATACTGCTGTTATTGTGTCACGAAATGTAGTTTTAAGAGTTTTTCAGGCGAGAATGTAGTTGTTTAAAGCTCAAATCTTTGGTTTATTTATAAAGATAGCGCCTATTTAAAAATTTGAGCTGACGTTTTCGGAGTTGTGAGATCCAGGCAATCGGACGCTCGGCGCTCATGTTACATGTGCGTTTCGTTGTGTTACATGAGTCATGTAGCCTACCCCGCTGAGAACAGCCTTTCCTCGGTTAGTGCTTCTGACGTTTGCCGCTGGCTCGGATGTCTCTAGTCTAGTGGTTTAACATGACTGAGATATAAATCGTCTTGTGTATATCTAACGAGCGATTTATTTATTTTATGTGTCTCATTAATCTATAATTTGTTCCCTGACAAAACGTTTTGGCTGAGGGCAAAGTGAAGTTTCATAGCTTTATATATTTAGTCTATTTAACTTTAACGTTGTAGCCTAGAGAGCTGACTAATATATTTGACTGAATCGTTTGCTTTATTATTGTATAGCTTCTTATACCTTTTAGGCTACTTATACTTTTATAATGGCTATTATTGATCATTAAAACTGACATTTAACAAAAAAGGTTATGTCATTTTATTTTATATATTTAAAACATAAAATAATTTATTATAGGCTACATGTTGCCTACATTCTCTTCACTGTATGTACATATATAATAAAATAAAATGACACAACCCTGTCTCTTTTTGCTAAATGTTAGTTTTAATGATCAATATTATAATGTTTTTTATTTATCATATTTTTAAAATGAAAACAAAAAGAGTCAGGGTTGTGTTTTATATTTCGTGTTGTTATAAATATATGCAGTGAAGATAATCAATTGCGTTGCCTGAATCACATTTGTGTGGCCATTATGTTTAAGATTTTTTTAAATGAAAATGAAAAGAGGCAGAGTGGTGGTTTATAACATATTTTGTTTTATTTGATATAACGAGATAACCGGAGTAGCCAGAGCGAGTTGAGTGACGTTATCAAGTACGCCGCTGTTCCATTTGCAGAATTATCGGACTTGCGTCCTCCCGTCCTCGGGAGTTCGTTCTTCTGAGTCGAACTTGTCAAGTCCGAACTACCAAGGACTCAAGTCCGAAGTTTGCGTACTTGGTATTGAGAAACGGCTATAGAGTAGGGTAGAGTGGGGGAAAACGCCCCCCACCTGTTTTTCCCAAAATAACCACTAAAAGTAGTCAATATAGGTTTTTACTGTTGCTATGCACTACGTTGATAATGGGGATATACAAATCTCTATGGAGAAGCTGACACCAGCAACATATTTGAAGAGAAGAGGATTACATGGTAAATGCTATAATTTTCAGATATTAGTAAACAAGTGTTTAAGAGAATATTGTTCTGCATGATATCACAGTGATGTATGATAGATGAATAGTGAAGTCTGTAGTTTGAGATCATATGTTATTTATAAGGAATATAATTATATTAAAAAAATTTAACATTTTTTTAAAAAGTCATAGCTTGTGGGGTAAAACGCCCCCTACGCTGAGGGGTAAAACGCCCCCCTGGGAGCATAGTTTCTCTCTATCATAATTACTATAATAAAATATTTCTGTCTATCAAATCCTTTGTTTTACACTTAATGCAGTATAACTAGGTGGTAAAATCAAAATATTTGAACAAAACATAAAAAAATTACCTCAAGTGAACATTAACTAGCTAGCTTGCTAGCAAAGTTAGCTCACTGATGGAAGGTAGTTAAATTTGGCTATTTTGGACATTGCTGAAATAAATATTAATATATATACATGTTTATACATTACTTGCCTTTTACTTTCAGAGATTAAAAACTATTTTCTGTTAATTTTGCTGTTGATCTATCAAGCAAACTTGTTTGTAAGAAAGGGGGCATTTTACCCCACCTTGGGGGGCGTTTTACCCCACCGCTGGGGCAAAACTCCCCCTTTGTACAAAAATATTTTCAGTCAAAATGCTAATTAATTATGAAGGCTGAGCAATTTTAATATTTGGTGAATAACTCCTGCCATAGCCACTCAAAACCGGGATGGCAATTCTAGTCACATTTATGTTTTGTTTCACTGTAATGTCACATTTTCCTTAAAGTCCCACTCCGATCATATTTCGAGCTATTTTTAAACATTCTCAGTGGTCTTTAAATGATGATTATGCCGTTTTTAGCCAAAATCACAAAACCTGTGCCGTTTTCTGGGACTTCGCTTCAGCAGAGCGGCAGTAGCTCATTAGCAATTCGCCTCTGCGTTGTGGGCGGAGCCGTTGGCACGGAGACGACCCTCCCCCTCCTCTCCTCTGTACGTTCACACCCGCCGGCGCCGACTTCAGCTTCCGAGAAAACGGAGGAGAAGCTGATCATCGCCGTTGCTGGGTTTCCTATCGTTATCGGATTAATAGCAGTTTAACCATCACAGAGTGAAAGCTTATCATTATGTGTTTTTAAGTCCTGCCAGTTTGACAGGGCATATAAGAACGAGGAGAGAGAGAGAGAGAGAGAGCCCCGGCCGCGCGCGCGCACTCACTAATAATAATAAATAATAATGTGACCAAAACGGTTATACAAATGCTGTCATTATAAAAAGTTTCTAGTGTCAATGTATTGCTTGTTTATTCTGTTTACTTTTCATGGTGTGGCACTTCTCTTCTCCCAGGATCGAACATAGAATGCTGCTACTTCAGAGCGGCCAAAGCGTCAACAAGCTTCCTCGTACTTTTTGACAAGCGTCCTTGACAGGGCGGCCAGAGCTTCTTTGCTGCTCAAGTCGGCGGCGGTGTGAACGTACAGTTAGTATTGCAACCCGCTACCGCACATAGGTGTTGATCCGCCATCGTCTTCTCTACTCCTCAGAACCTGAGCGGGCGGCGAATTTTTTTTTTGCAGGGTGGTAGCGGAAGACTCATTAATATTCATAGAGAACTCATCCCTGATTGGCTCGCCGTTCTGAAGACTACTCCAATGTTCTGAGAAGCCATGGTAACCCCAAACAATGAGATATCAGATCGCTGTGACAAATAACTTACGTGACGAGAGGGATTGTGATTGACCTACATGATTAATGTTAATAATTTCACTGGATTAGCGATGAAAATCATGAACGCAAATAAATGAGTAGTGTTGTTATTGACTTGTTGATTTTTTTTATTGCAATATTAAACAAACAAAAACAAGTCGATACATACAAGAAATATAAACAATCTTTCAAGACAAAAGAGAAATTATGGTTCAGTATAATAATTTAAATCTATTCAACAATAGTCTTAAAAAAAGAGAGAAGAGAAGAAAAAATAAAATAAAAGGAGAGGGCACAACAACAAAAAACATTAAGGGAGAATATTAAACATGGCACAAATTCTGTTTGTTTTCATTGCTTTCTTGTTAACAGAAGTTGAAATTGTATTTAAATACATCTTCAATTCTTCTTTGAAAAAGCTAAAGTGGGGTTTACTTTTCATATATTTACATTTATGGATATGAAACTTTCCAATATATAAAAGAAGGTTTATACAAAAACTTGCATCAATATTATTCCAGAAAGACCGAGCAAAAGGACATTCCCAAAACAAACGATCAACAGTTTCAGAAAAGGCTTCACAAAAAGAGCAGGAAGTATCAATATCACTTCTAAATTTCTTTAAAAAGTATTTAACTGGATAAAATCTTTGAATAATTTTATAGGATATTTCTTTAACTTTATTTGTTAGAAAGAATTTCTGAGGAAGTAGCCAAACATATGACCATTTAATATCATCAAAAAGGTTATTCCAATAAGAAAAGCAGGAAGGAATTGAAGTAACAGGGTCCAAAAATAATGACCTTTCAATAGAAAAGTTCTTTCTTTTTTTTTTTTGCTTGTTTAAATTTGACATACTTGACAAACAGAGCACTTGCAGTTACTGTTAGTTTACTAGTACTAGAATTGTTTATTAGCCAACTTGTAGATGATACAGCATTGTTTCTAAGAGATATCTCTCAGATCCCAATTGCTTTAACCTCTCTTCAGTCTTTCTCTAATGCATCTGGCCTTTTGCTTAATATTAATAAATGCGAATTACTTCCGATAAAAAAATGTGACCTTAATTAGAAAGGTTTCTGCTGATGATAATTGGAAAGCTTGACAGGAAGTTTATTAACTGAATAATTGCACATTAAAAGAAAATGTATACCTCCTAATTGAGAAAAGATATATCTTGGGATTATACTCCAAATAGAAGATTGATTGTGAAGGAAACGTTTAAGCCAATTAATTTTTAAGGTATTGTTAAGAGAATCAAAATCAATGAAATTTAAGCCACCTTTATTATAAGAATTCAAAATAACTGATTTTCTAATATAATGAGTTTTATTTTTCCAAAGAAATTTGAGCAACATTACATCAATCAAGTTGCAAGTAGATTATCCACAAATAAAGACTGAGCAGCAAAGGATAAGCGGGAAATCCCTTCTGCTTTAGTAAGCAGAGTTCTGCCTTTCAAAGATAGATCTCTTAACAACCATAGGTTACATTTTTTGTGTGTTTTCTCCACAACTGAACTAAAATTCATCTGACATCTCAGTTTAGTATCTTTTATTATTTTTATTCCTAAATAGGTGACACTTTCTTTGATTGGGAATGTTTGAGATAGAGGTTGCAGCATTTTTTTATCGGGAGTAATTCGCATTTATTAATATTAAGCAAAAGGCCAGATGCATTAGAGAAAGACTGAAGAGAGGTTAAAGCAATTGGGATCTGAGAGATATCTCTTAGAAACAATGCTGTATCATCTACAAGTTGGCTAATAAACAATTCTAGTACTAGTAAACTAACAGTAACTGCAAGTGCTCTGTTTGTCAAGTATGTCAAATTTAAACAAGCAAAAAAAAAGAACTTTTCTATTTACTATGTTTTTTGGCAAGTGCAACACAGTCAGTGACACACTGCGATAGGCTATGTGGTGCCTGCCTTTTCGGAAGTGAATTGCCCCTTGCCCTTCCGTAGCTGTGCTCTCGTCTCGAGCTTTTTGTTGGTCGCCCAGTAATGAGGGCACGTCTGCCTCCAAGTGGCGTTTTCCGACGAGCCACTGCTGTCGGCTGCACTCCAATTTTTGTGCTCGTTTGCATGCCCCTTCTTGCCATCTTCCAAGCACCTGATCCGGCAGATGCACTTTGCCGGCCAAATGTGGCCAGTGCAGAGATAAGCTGGCTGTCGGTAGTCAGTCTGTCATAAGATGCCAGCATCTTCTCCATGGGAGCCTTGTACAAGTCAGGCTCAGCCTGTAATTTTCGAACAAGGCCCTCCATCATTCCCCTGACCCGAATTTCCAGCCTGCTGACAATGGGCACAACAACATACATCAACAAGTATTGGTTAATGGTTACTAGTAACAAGTAAATTTTTTGTGATGGTGTGTGGTGTGTGTGTGTAAATGGTAGTAACTTCTGGTGTGTGTGTGTCTGTGTGTGTGTCTGTGTGTGTGTGTGTGTGTGTATGTGTAGTAACTTCTTAAAGGATTAGTTCACCTCCAAAAAATGTTTTGCTGATAATTTACTCACCCCAGTGTCTTTTTTTCTTCAGTCGAAAAGAAATTAAGGCTTTTGAGGAAAACATTCCAGGATTTTTCTACACAGAAAGGACTTCAATTGCAACCAGCTATTCAAATGTTCAAAGAAGGTTCAAATGTCGGTCACAATACAGCTTCAAAGTCTCTACACGATCCCGGTCGAGAAATAAGGGTATTATCCAGCGAAATGATTGGTTATTTTCACAAAAAAAATCAATTATATACTTTTAAACCACAAATGCCCACAAAAAAAAAAATCTTTTACCATCTCTGAGATGCGCCATGTATCATGCATCATGTTGGAAAGGTCACAATTTTTTTAAATTAAATACATAAATAAAACAAAAGATGTCAGACAATTTTGAAGTTGGAGGAGAAAATGAGATGGAGTTTTTCACCCTTTCCTACTTTTTTGAACCAGAGTACACACACAAATAACTTGATGGCGTGACTCGTGACCTTTCCAACGTGATGACGCAATGCGTGGCACATCTCAGAGATGGTACAAGACGGGCATTTGTGGTTTAAAAGTATATAATTGATTTTTTTTTATGAAAATAAGTGATCGTTTCACTGGATAAGACCCTTATTTCTTGACTGGGATTGTGTCGAGCATTTGAAGCTGCACTGAGACAGACATTTGAACCTTCTTTGAACATTTGTAAAGCTGGTTGCCAATGAAGACCATTATAAATCCTGGAATGTTTTCCTCAAAAACCTTAATTTCTTTTCAGTTGAAGAAAGAAAGCCATGGATATCTTGGATGAGTCAATTATCAGCAAAACATTTTTGAGGATGAACTAATCCTTTAAAGGGATAGTTCACTTTGAAATTAATTTTTGATATGTTTTAGCTTACCTCAAGGGCATCCAAGATGTAGGTGTCTTTGTTTCCGCAGTAGTTTCAATTTTGATATTTTTAGGTCAAACCGTTCTTGTCTGTCAGTCATATAATGCAGGTCGATGGTCACTGTCTCAAAACACAAGCACAGAGTCCAAATTAAAACAATTCCCCATCGTCCAAATTAAACAATTCCCCATCGTAAGTACATATTGATGGCCTAAGACACGAAACGAATGGTTTGTGTGAGAAAACGAACAGTATTTATATCGTTGTTATCTCTTGAAAACAGCACACGTCTAAATGATCTGACGGTGCAGGCGGGTATAGATATATACATAGAGGTCGCCTTGGCTACTGCAGTTCATTGGAACTAAACCGTAGCCAAGCGACATCTAGTGTATACATCTATACCCGCCCGCGAGCGGGTATAGATGTATACACTAGATGTCGCCTTTGCTACTGCAGTTCAATGGAACGAAACCGTAGCCAAGGCGACATCTATGTATATATCTATACTCGCCCACGCCGTCAGATCATTTGGACGTGTGCTGTGTTACAAGAGGTAACAACGATATAAATACTGTTCGTTTTCTCACACAAACCACTCGTTTCGTGTCTTAGGTCATCAATGTGTACTTACGATGGGGAATTGTTTAATTTGGACGATGGGGAATTGTTTTAATTTGGACTCTGTGCTTGTGTTTTGATACAGTGACCATCGACCTGCATTATATGACTGACAGACAATAACGGTTTGACCTAAAAATATCAAAATTGAAACTACTGCGGAAACAAAGACACCTACATCTTGGATGCCCTTGAGGTAAGCTAAAACATACCAAAATTTATTTTCAAAGTGAACTATCCCTTTAAGGTAGTAACTTCTACCTACTTGAGTGAGTGAGTGAGTGAGTGAGTGTGTGTGTGTGTGTGTGTGTGTGTAAGTGAGTGTGTAAGTGAGTGTGCGAGGTGTGAGTGTGTGTGTGTGTGAGTGAGTGAGTGAGTGAGTGAGTGAGTGAGTGAGTGAGTGAGTGAGTGAGTGAGTGTGTGAGTGTGTGTGTGTGTAAGTGAGTGAGTGAGTGAGTGAGTGTGTGTGTGTGTGTGTGTGTGTGTGTAAGTGAGTGTGCGAGGTGTGAGTGTGTGTGTGAGTGAGTGAGTGAGTGAGTGAGTGAGTGTGTGTGTGTGTGTGTGTGTGTGTGTGTGTGTGCGTGTTTGTGTGTGTGTGTGTGTGTGTGTGTGTAAGTGAGTGTGTGAGAGAGTGTGCGAGAATCACCACTGCCCCTCAAACAGACATAATTTCTGTCACTGCAAACAAACACACACACACACATTAACGCATACCTTTTATGCCCCCAAACAGGGAATGCAACAACACCCACATCCCCCCGTCTCTCTCTCTTGCCTACACTAGCCAGTAAACTCACCTGACCAGAACTACATCTATGCGATAATGTCGTGAGGTGAGGGAGATGAGTTACAGCTCACCCAACAATAAAGAGGACCTGAAAGTCACTATCAGAGCAAGCCTAGCCCATCCATCTCTCTCCCACTTATTTTTATTATTTTTCTGCTGTTCTGTTTAGGTAAAAAACCACATAACATTAAAAACACTTTTAATTTGATTTCTGCCCACCTCTGCCTTTTGGATTGTTCAGATGAGCCCTCACCAGTTGAGCAGTCATCACTATCGCCAGCCTCGTCCACTCCTCGGGCTGGGCTTTCTGGGCTCTCCGCTGCAGCTGCACAAAGGTGATCTAAATAAAAATTTAAATTTAAAATTTAAAAGAATTATTATTATTTTTTTATGAAACTATGGCTGATTGTCAAATGAACCGCATTTTCATTCCAAGTTATTTACCTGTGACAGACTGGTCTGCATTTAGATCTTCAGTCATTCCCATGTACCACTGGCCTGGTATGTTGTTCTTTCCTTTGTAGGGCAGAGGAAGAGGTTATTACTTGCTATACTGTATCTAAACCCATAAAGCATTTAATGGAGGGCAAATCTGGTGTAAACTGACCCATAGCCCTGTCTTAGAGATGTGCCTCACCATAGAACAAGGGACAACAAAATTTGCCACAACACAGGCAAAGTTATGGACCAGGATACTATACCTGTGGCAATTTCATAAAATGTCTTCCTGGCAGCTGGTGTGAGTTTCCGGTCTTTGTCCTGCAGCTGTTGGGTATCAACCATGAAGTTCACCTCATCCTCCTACAGTTTCACATCAAAGGGGACATAACATAATTTTTTTTTTAAAATCATAGCATACAGCATATGAGAATTAAATGGCAATAATAGACCATGTAACAATTTCATACATTGGTTATTCTTGTGTCCCCTTTCAACTTCAACTTTATTCTATTATTTGCTGCGTCGATGAGCCTCCGGCAATAGTAGGCCTCTAGCCTGGTGGTTATGAAATCCATCAGCTGTGTTATGTTGTAGGCCTTCAGCCTATAAAGGACCTGGTCCTTCAGAACCCTCATTGCACTCTCCACATAATTGTTGGTGTTGTTCCCTCGTGTGGGGAGATGAGTGCGGAGACAAATTGCCCAGGCCTCACGTCTGCTGAAAATAGATGTCAGATATTTGCAATATCGTGGGTGAAGCTTTGCCGTGGAGTCCTCTAATGCCCGATGGTATGAGGCCTCAAGTTCTCCTGGATTTCTTGCATACACCATAGCCTTGAAGAGCTGTAGCAGGGTTTGACGGTCAGACTTTGGTACAGCATTGTGGGCATCCCACAGCCACCTCCACATCGCTTGCAAAATGTGGAAAACGCAGAGGATGGGGTGTGTATGTGGATAAGACTCGCTGAGAGCCTGTCGTAATGCCTGGCAGTCATCAGTCATTGCCACTTGTGGGCCGAGATCTCCCCTGCGGAAAAATGCATCCTCTGGAAGAATGCTTTTGAGGAGCTGTAGTCCTGCAGTGATGACACTCTGAGACTCAGATGATGTTATCATTACACCCAAGGGCAGTCCTCCAATAGCTGAGTGGGTCAAAAGTAGGAACACTCTGCTATTAGTTCTGTCGCAATTTCCAGAAGAGTCCACAAAGACCATCTCTGCACTCTCAGGGATCATTGAATGGACTCGCCTCATGAGGGGACTGCACAAGGCAATGATGTTGTTCTTGGAATCTGCAAACATCTTCCCGCACTCAGCCCCCTCCTTTTTGTTGTATGCATCAAGTGATGCCTGTAGGCTGGTGAGCATTGTGTCCCCGGATAACTCCCCGTACGACCTCTTGAAAATGTTGTAATACAGCCTAAAATGACAATTACACACAGGATTTAGTGACATTATCAACATTATATCACATAATTTTTCACTTGATAATAGTGATCACATTCTTAGAATGTTCCAATTGTATTTTTTACTTTTACTTACCTAAAACAGAAACTTAGATCAGGACAAATCGAGCGATCAGCAGCTGCAAAGATGTAGGAGTCGCCCATCTCTTCCTGAAGGTCGTATTTCAGTGTATTTAAAGCAGAGGAGGGAGAGTGGCCCCTTTGAAAAAGAGTCTGTAGTTTGTTGATTGTCTCTGGTGCTACATCTCGTTGCCTCATAGCCTCAGCACACATGAGCAGGTGATTATGTTGATGTTTCAGGTTGATGTACAAACATAATCCTTCTTCTATGTGTAAATCAGCAGATCTGAGTACAATAAAATTATTACATATTATTGCGTTATTTAGGAAACTGAGACAGAGAGTGACTTTTTTTTAAAAACAGCAAGCCTGTTTTTTGGGGAAGAATGCCGTGTGTTGTGTTGGCATCTAAGGTCCACCTTCAAACACATTCAATTAACGTTTTGGCTCAACCCTTGAAAAAATAAATTAATGCACCTGCTATGAAATCACTTACTCTGTATATGTTCTGCCTTTGTTGTTCCACAGGGTAGCTTTTGTTCACCCGCCATGTCGTTTGTGATGACTTTTGAATGGCTTGAAGCCATCTGCGAACCTCCTCCTCAGTGTGAAGTCTTACTTTTAGAGAAATGTTGCAGTTCTTGCCCTCGAGAGGCTCAAATAAACAGATATGGTGTTCATAGTCCTCGGGGAGGAGTTTCTGTCAAAGCACAAAAAACATTTAAAGAGTAGGCAAATGCATGGTGTAACCAAAGTAACATTTAACATTAACACCTACATTCTGTAAACTATCTCTGCCTTTAAGTCAGTTAAGCGTGCTCCATGCACAGATGATAGAAATGGCTTTCCAATATTTCCAATACTTATGTCAGTGTTGTTTGTTTAAATTATTTATGTGATGCTTTTGCTCAATAGCTTCTAACTAAACTTTGCCAATGGGACCTATACGCTTAAAACCCACTCAGAAGAAGTTGTTTTTCTATACACTCTGTACTAATGGAGGGGAAAAAAGGGGTTGGAAGCCAATGGAACACAACAAGATGTTGACTTAATGTCAAAGTGTAATTATGTGTTTGCTAACAGCCTAACAAGTAGTTTAACATTATCCACGCTTCAACAACACTGTTTTTTTTGTTTTATTCTTATCCATCTACACCTAACCTCCAGCAGCTCCATCTCCTCAAAGTTGTCAAGTGTCTGGCAAATGTTGCAAGCTTTAATAAATCCTGCCATTATGCACACCACTTCTAGAAACAGAACAAAATGGAGTCTTGAATGGAATCATCAAGACATGGACACTTTAAAACAATAACTGGCTTTGGCAACATCTGCAAAAAGTTCACAAGGTTCATAACCCTTACGTGCCCGCATCGAACATTCCAATGTTGGTGCTGGATAACCACCTCACATAAAAAGTTCTATGTCTTGAGTAAGTAAGAAAGTAAATGTTTATTTATATAGCACATTTTTATACACTGGGTCCAATACACACACTCTCTATATATATATATATATATATATATATATATATATATATTGATATTGATATATATATATATATAAAATATAAAATATTATAAATATACGAGCTTGAAAAAAAAGATCATTCTAGAAGAAAATTTCTGAGAGGCTTTTGCATCTGAACTCTTCATACCACGAATGAGAGCATACTGTCAATTTACTTGTAAACATTTAAGAAGTGAAGTAAACATTTAGAAGTGAAGCAAAAATTTAGATAAAACATGATAAGAACCGATTTAACAACACTTTGTCCTCTTTAAGAAATGTAACATATTTTACCTTTTTTAATATCAACGACAATAGAGCGAACGGACACGTAAGGGTTAATTCATACCTGTCAACATTTGGATACCAAAATACGGGAAATCTGATTAACATTGATATTAACATTTAATAAATACATACTATTCTGTTAAAATAAACAGAAATAAGACTTTTTCATGTTTCTTTATTTATTTTTATCGATTGCACCAATTAACTAAATTAATTAATCACGATTAATCGCCACTAAAAAAAACATACTTTTTAACAAATTTTAGAAGGTAATAATTTCACAATTAATGTCCAAATTAAAGGTGCATTGCGCAACTTTTCATGTTAAAAATACCCGTTTTCTAACCCATACATGCTTAAACAATTGCCTGATGGGCTGACTGAGCCCTTCTCTGATCACTGCGATTGCCTCTATAATCCTGTACAGTAAAATAAATAAGAGGGATTCGGGTCGGAATCTGAGACTGGGCGTGACGTCATGCGCGTTCACGGCACGCTCATATGTCTGGCAGGTTTGTGTATGCGCCGACGCCGCCATTCTCCGTAGAAAATGGATTCTAAGAGACCGGCTTGTAGTTCATTTCAAACGCAAACTCCACGTAAGATAAAAAAAAAAGAGAACTTTTGTCTAGTGCAACCAAAAGGTCCAAATTGGAGTCAGACAGGCGTCGGGGTAAGACGAGAGTAAACATAGGGAAGGCTTTCAACAAATGGAGAGATCTCCGGTCTGCTCTAGGGCTCAAACGGGATCCTCAGTTGGCTTTTTTCTTGATAAAAAGGTAAGATATATCCCATTCTCTAATGTCTGATACGGCCAATAATGACAATAAATGACGATCCATAAAATGTGTAATGCTTTAGCGTAAGCTATAAATGTACAATCGGAATAGGTTTTACTAACTTACCATTGTCAGTGATCAGGTTCAGAATGATTGTGATATAAAATGCTGATATATAAGTTAGATACTTAGACACAAATTTTGAGCAAATTACTGCTTAATTACGATGTATTGCTATTGGAATATGCTACTTAGCTGATCAATAAAACAGGCTAAACCCCCGCAAATCTTCGGCGGATTAGCCTGTTTGGCTTTTATGATAACGTCATAGTGCAACTTGATTGTTTATTACCTTGAGACATTTGGGTGTACTTTGTTGACCGACTGTGTATGGTATGGTATCATGATTACAATTTTGAGCTTTTACAAAGTTATAACTTATATTGTTAATGAACGTGTTTCCATAATAATAGTCATAAGTGGATACAGTAAACACATAACACAGTTCAACATGGAGATAGATGGGAATAAAAAACGAAGTTTTCTACTACCCCCATTTTTTCCCTCACACATAAGTGTGTTATTTACTCAATTGCCTTTCCTTTCACATATTTTAAATTACTTGCAGATTTAAAACTTTATTACCTCTGAAGACTTTATGATTGTAAAGATTTGTTAAGATTTGTGCGGCTGATGCTCCTTGGGTTATGAC
Source organism: Rutilus rutilus (assembly GCF_951802725.1). Classification (NCBI taxonomy): domain Eukaryota; kingdom Metazoa; phylum Chordata; class Actinopteri; order Cypriniformes; family Leuciscidae; genus Rutilus; species Rutilus rutilus. Next base: position 16,774,452 of record NC_140217.1, on the reverse strand, counting down.
CAGCTCGAGCTCGTGCAAGCGTGCGTGTGCGTGTGGTCCGTGAGCGTGCACACCTCTGGTTGCAGTTTCGCTTGCCGCCAGAGGGGGCGTAGTTCTGCGAAAACTCAGACTCTCGCGCAATGCACCTTTAATGTAGAAAAACATAAAGACAGTATATTTTAAATATTTGTCTAACAGGTAGGAAAAAAATACAGAAATTGAAGTTATCAAACAGTTTGCACGTACTGCATACATTTTAAATTGTACATAGATTAATCCTTATTAAAGTAAAAAAAGGTCTTTAGTCAAGAGCAGTGAGTGTTTTTCTATGTTACCGTTGTTCTTTGATTAACTTTACTGACAGAAAGCTTTATTGGCTACTGTTTCTTTAAAACCAGCCGCTGACAGACACGGATCTCACACGCGCCTCATTCTCTCACAACTCTTCGCATTCATTTATGACTTTAACTAATTTAAGACTGCTCAGACTGTTCTTATGAGGATACTCGACAAAACGGACATTTTGACATAATTGCGTGTGTTAATGCCATCTCTCTCATGTTCGTCCATCCTCGGGATGCTGCTGTTCTTCTTCGCGCGATTTTTTCCCCCAAAACTACTTCAGCGGAAATCCCGCCCTGCAGCCGATTCTAAAGATTTTATTGGTCATGTGAATCACAGTACTGATTGCCTACACCAAACACTGATCCCTAAACCTAAAAAACGTGTTTACAGCCTGGTGTCTGTATGTGGATTTGGTCTATACAGCTAATTTTGCCCTTCATAACAACTGTGAGGGGGGTGAATTATTTTATAACTCGTCCGTTTAGTTGATTAATATTTAAAATTAAGGGTGTGGCCAAGCCACTTGAGTGACAGATGGATTGCCGCTGTCAGTGCTAGCCATTTGTCTGCTGTTACTAGCCGTCACTTCACCTCAGCAATGTTAGCTGCTGAACTTGCCATCTCTGCAGTGTTTGTGCTTTTTTTCGGGATTATTATTTCATACAATTTAATACTTGGGTAACGTTACAAAGCCCATGTCTTTGGATTCCGTCGTTATCGTTCGAGAGAACAACCAGCGCTGTATTTCAGTTGTTTTCCTCTGTGAACAGGCACTAATGGATGTCTGACAATTTCGTTGCTTTTGGGGGTTTTCAAATTTAAAACGTCAATAAATGCTCGTTCGTTCTGCTCCCATGGAACAGATGGATTATAATATGCTTATGTAAAAGTTACCGTCAGATGAAATCATGCGGGCGTCGGCGCTTTCTCCGTCCGTGAATGAGCGCGGATTTTCTAGCGCATTTACTTGCACTTCAAAGGCAATATATCTATGGTTTAACGGTTAAACCATAACCCATTTGAGAGACGGCCAACATCAGAATTTAAAATGGACTGAATAAGCTCTCTACGAACTTGAGCGATGCCGCGCTGACGGACCATGAAAGAGTGACGGACATGTATGCACATAAATCACTGTCACTCACACACAAACACTCTCGAAGTAATACACAGTCTCACTTGTAGCTATGTCTTTTAACTATTATAATATTTCGAAGGGCAAAAATAGGAACGTTTAATTGGCTTTACATCATCAGCTAACTCGATCACGTCGAGCTAGGTGATTTCAGATAGCCAGGCTCCTCAGCTCCACTCACGCCCCGCCTGTTTGTCTATTTTCTGTATTCCGGGAGTGACGCCAGGCCAAGATGGCGACGGCCGGCTCCGCCCACTTTAGGCTTCAAAAATGCTCTTCAGAAACCTACGGGTGACGTCACGGACACTACGTCCATATTTTTTTTACAGTCTATGGTTTGCACCCATTGGGATAAAAAAAAAAAAAAAAAAAAAAAAAAATTTTTTTAGAAAGATTAAAAATACGGGAGAAATACGGGAAAATATTTAAACGGGATGATAGCGGGATAGCAATGTAAAATACGGGAGAATCCCGGGAAAAACGGGAGGGTTGACAGGTATGGGTTAATTCCCTATTAATTCAGTTGTTTTTTGAATACTAGGCCATTAAAAGTTTATTAGAAGATTAATCACATGTGTGATCAAATAATCAAAATATGAAATGAAACTTTACCTTCGTGAATGTGTCTGTTGTCACCATAGACTGTAAAAAATAGGTTGTCGCGATCTGAGGCGATGTATTCTCTATCACTCTGGGCACTGTGTCACTGTGTCACGCGGCGAGCCAATCAGGGATGAGTTCTCTATGAATATTGAAGCCATTAAAAGTTTATTAGAAGATTAATCACATGTGTGATCAAATAATCAAATATGAAATGAAACTTTACCTTCGTGAATGTGTCTGTTGTCACCATAGACTGTAAAAAATAGGTTGTCGCGATCTGAGGCGATGTATTCTCTATCACTCTGGGCACTGTGTCACTGTGTCACGCGGCGAGCCAATCAGGGATGAGTTCTCTATGAATATTAATGAGTCTTCCGCTGGCGGGGGCGGAGGGGAGTATGAGCTTGTGGCCCCACCCAGTGGAGTTACTACGTCACAACTCCAGTCTATTTTAGCTGGCATTTTAGCGCCTGCTACTGATTCACAGCCATTTGAATGCAGAAATACTCAGAAATACAACTTTGAGCTTATTTTTCTCAATATATGTCCTCTAACATCAGAAAAATGCCACAAGAACATGTTAACACCTAGAAAAACATGTTTTTCATCGGAGTGGGTCTTTAAGGGGGGCGTTTTCCCCCACTCTACCCTATATGGTCAGGAATAAGGTGAATAGTCTCTCTTCCTCCAATATGGATCAATGATTTTGATGATATCACTCGTGCAGTCGTCAGCTTAATTCTCTATAGAGCTGGTAAGTCCCGCCCCCTTCGCTAACCCCGCTGGACCTCTAGGTTGAAAAATCGTCAATGCAAGTGAATGGGAGAAAATAATTATTTTCTGGTCCCGTTTGAATTGTGCCATGAATGTGAACATATGTTGTCTGCATGGGCGTCAGTTTGGTTTGAAATGTGCTGGGGACAGAGACGCATTCGGAAGTGCATTTTCAGAAGTGCTGGGTACAATGACGCATTCATTTTTTTTCTCTCTTTCGCGCAGGTTATGTTTTGGAAGACGATGTCCTGTAGCTCAGGCACGGCCCCACTTTTCAACAGGCCCACCCAAAAAAAAAAAAAAAAAAAAAAAAAAAAAAACTTTTACTATATTCTAATTTTGTCAATAATTATAAAAAAATCGCCAATGAGCTCATTTGTGCTAAAATAGTGTTTAGTTTTAAAAAACATTTTAAAAAGCTGGTTATATTTTGATGTTTCTGCGCAAGTTCAGCAGACAGTGAGTTTCGGGTTTGTTCCGAATCCGATCAGAGCTCGTGAGTGGAGAGCGCATTTCTGAATATTCCGCTCCGCTCGTCCACTTCGTAAAAGTAATGATTATGAATGATTGTTAATAGGCTATATCTTCATAGAGATATAATTAAACAAAAACTAGTCAAAACACATCTAACAGAACATAGCCTAAGTTGTTTATTTTTTACACCTTGTGTTTTTATTTTGTTTAATTAACGAAATGTCAATCTTCGTGTTTATAACAGAAGATACAATACAATACAAAAATCTTCAAGATGTATAACGGATTGTCACCTTATAAACAGTCCATTTTTTAATGGAATAATACACCCTTATAATAAAGAAAAAGCTTCAGTGATAAAGAATATGAACGCAATGCATTTAATTATACATTAAGCGTTTTCCTTTCGTAGAAACCCTTTATTATAAGGAAAATAGGTGGCTCTTAACGTGTCTTTCTATGGGAGGATGGCATAGCGGTGCATAGCAAATATTCAATGCATTCAATGAAAATATGCAATGGTATTCAATGCAAAACAAATAAAATAAAATAAATAAATTATTGTGGCATTAATTAGCCCATAAACAATATTTATTTTAAAGCCTAAACGAATTTGTTTAAAGAAAAACACCAGCGTTGGGCGTTTGTCTGTATAGGCTAAGTGTTTCAGCCACCCTTTTCAAACTGGCGCAATAAAATGCAACAGAATTTGATTAGTTAAACATGAAGAGGATTATCCGTCTGGCATGGCCGCTCGCTCTAACGTTAACCTAAATAAATGTTTGCTATTAGGAAGCGCATATCCAAGTGTTTGTGCGGAGTATGGAGCGCGCACTATAGCCTATGTGGATGGAGGCGCCGGTGCCATCACTCGCATTTTCCTATCAACAGTGGAAACAACTTAAAATACTCCATTTCTGGTCATACAGAATATAATAATACATCAGTCGCAACTACTTTTATTTGTGTAAACTCACAACAACAAGAAAACGGTGTGCCTTTGTAAAATAAAAGAAAACGAAGGTGCCTTTGTAAAATAAAAGAAAACGAACAGGGCGCGCTTTCATGATCTCTGTGAATTGGAGCGCGCCTCAAAAATGAACTGACAAACAGTGTATAGACAAGCCTCACAGACATGAGAAATATAACTATAAAGTTACTAAAAAAATGTCCACCAACGAAAAAAAATCCAATCGAAAGCAAATACGGTAGCTACCATCTGATTATGTAATCCTGTCCGTATGAAAGGCGCATCTAGGCTACATTACAGCGGAGATGTGGAGATAAGTATGCAGGCAGCCTACACTGATTTAGAAAAGACTAGTTCATTAATAAACAATTAAAATGCATAGTTATTTTAAAACGACATAAGATCTCGTTAGTAGACATAATTGAGGTGAAAAAATAATATGTATGTGGCAGCAATGCGTCACGTATGATTCTGCTATATTTACTTTTTATAGCTATATTAAATCCATTGGTTCATGAAACATTGATTAAAATTAAGATATAATTAATACAAAACGAAATTCACTTTAAAGAAAGGCAGCTGTTCTGTTTGAGGTCTCTGTGAAAGTTTTAAAGCAGTCTTTTAGTGCCGCTTTCAGAGCGCTCTGGGGTGCCTTTCCCGAAAGCATCGTTGGCCAACTATGGTCGCAAGTTCATCGCAATGTCCATTGAACTCTATTGGTAACGACGGAACTTGCGACCATAGTTGGCCAACGATGCTTTCGGGAAACGCACCCCTGGTCCGTAACCTAAACTGACACATTGTTTTTTCCCTCATAAATGCTAACACGGAAAATAAAATAAAATTAATATTATAATGTTTTTTTTGTTGGGTCAGACAATGATTACCAAATTTCTCTCTCATATTGCTCCTCACAACCACTGAAAACGGTCAAAAAAATCGAACCAAAAGTCAAATTAATATGGACGGAAGTTAAAAGTGGTGGGTACAAAATGACTCATGACGAAATCTGGGGGGTACGCGTCCCCCCCGTCCCCCCCGAAATCGACGCCTATGGTTGTCTGTGAATTTTTTATATAATCTTTCATGTTACGAGTTTGACAGTATATGGTATGATTCTTCGGCTAGCAGTTGTGGAAAAGACATAACAAGAAAGACTACATGTCGCCTATGTGACGTCACCCCATAAAGTTGACTTACCCGTGGTTTTCGCCAACCTCAACGATTTTGTCCTCTCCCTGAAAGAAGGCGGTGAAGTGCACCAAACAAAGACACAGTCACAGCAGAGAATGTCTAATATGGCGAGAAGTTTCACTCTCACTACACTTCCGGCTTCTGAACTGGTTGCAGTTCCACTCTGATTCCATATGAGGGCGCTCACAGGACGAGTGCAGAATGAATGGAGGTCAATGGCGGTATACCCCTCAAAATCCACTTTTCTCAGGATATAATTTTTTGTCTAGTAATTTGAATGTTGTATTCGAAAGGAGATGCAAAGAAATTACACATTGCTGGGTGTTAGATTTTTTAGAGTCACTTATTTGCTTTAAAAAAGTCTTTCAAAGTGTCAATGACGTCAGAATGCTGACGTCATTAGCAGAATGCTAGCGTGTTATGGGCAACAACAACTCAACCTGTAAGAAATCAAAACGACATAAGTACTCGTTCATTCAACTTTCGACCTAAAACCCATGTTGAACTTGCAAAATCTACAATCAGATCTGAGATTTCTCAACGGCAATCGGGTGAAAGAGACACATTTAGCCGTCTAGCCCCATTGACTCCCATTCATTTTGCACTCATGGCGAGCGCCCCCAGTGGAACTCTGGTGGTACTACAACCAAAATTCGGTACAATAGGGCTTAATAGGGAGTGGACAGGCTCTCCGTAGACGGGCTCTGGTCACAGTCATGTTTAGCGGGATCCGTGAGCTAGTGTCCGTGTGCGAATGGTGGTGACGTTTCAAACGCGTCGAAAGCAGCGAAGAGTTGTAATCCACAAAGTGCTCTCACACAAAGTCTAACCGTATCAAACTTCTACCCGCTAAATTGTAGTATTCTTCACACGAAAGATTATATAAAAAATTCACAGACAACATATGTTCACATTCATGGCACAATTCAAACGGGACCAGAAAATAATTATTTTCTCCCATTCACTTAATTGCATTGACGATTTTCCAACCTAGAGGTCCAGCGGGGTTAGCAAAGAACCCCGGGACTGGGACTTACCAGCTCTATAGGGGATAGGAAATGATTCATGCAGTGTAAATATTTTTTCCATCGGGGCGAATGAAGTCTGGTTTTGTGTTAGTGTCAGGCGAACTGTGCGCACACAGTCTGCTCCGGTCCAGAGACACGATAGCCCAGAGCGGGCCACCATTTCTCCAGCAACCTGTCTGTCACTCACAATTATAGAGTATCTACTAAGCAACAATGATGATAGCCTTGTAAAATAACATAAACTAGCTTTGATAAGGTATCTAAAAGAAACAGGAAATTATACACGAATATAGTTTTATTTGATTTATATTTACTATCATTTTGATTAAGTTATTATCATTATTAATCGTTATTGAATATTTTTTTCCTCTGAGCACTGACGAACGCTCCACACTCCAGTTCAGTAGGTGGCGGCAATTGCACCGAAAGCATGTTTGCCAAGCGCCAATAAACAATACAAGAAGAAACATGCAGCATGAAAATTATTGTAGATATTCAAAAGAATGTGGGAGGGTGCAGAAACGTACATAGGAATACTCAGGAAGAAGATGTGATCTCTAGGATGAGGCTAGGCCATACAGGTTTGAACAGCACCTTGTTTTTAATGAAAAACATGCTGATGGCACGTATAGTGATTGCAATACTCAAGAAACTATAGAGCATGTGATAGAATCCTGTAGTACCAGCATGAGAGGCAGAAGTTACTTAGGTGTCTTGAAGCTGAACATATACCCTTAAGGATTAGAGGGTTATTACAGAGACAGTCTGAAGAAACATGCTACAGCTATCTGTTCCTTTTCTTAAGAGAAACGGGTCTACTAAGGAGAATATAATTTTTTTTTTTTTTTTTTTTTTTTTTTTTTATAGAGAGTAAGTAGTCCAGATCCACACTCCTTTTCAGAAGGTGGCGGTAATGCACACCATTCGTTGTTTGCCAACCGCCAAATAAACAGAAGAAGAAGAAGAAGAAAATTATTGTAGACTTCATTGCATGAGAAGAAAAGTACTGACTATCTCATGCAACACCCGCAGACATACGGAACACGAAGTAAAGGGTATATTATGAGACAGTTCTTTCAAACCTGCCATAGCGGTGAAGTCTTGTTAGCCATTTTTTATTTTGGACCGCTGCAGAAATTTTCACGCTTAATCTGAAGAATATATGGTTTTCCTCTTTTTTTTAATCCATTACTGCCAACTACTAACGATTTAACCCTTTGGCAAAATGTTACTCAACTGCATCAGAAGGCGTCTCCAGCTTTTAAGCGAAAAGATCCCATGGTATCATCGGAATATATCAAAGTGCATTACTCGTGATGACAGATCTGATGAAACAAGCCTCTTGATGCAACTTTGCGCTGAGCGTTATTACATTTCTTCTGAAGCTTTTCACACCAGGTCATGTATATATGGGCCCTTAGGAACAGAACTAAAGAAAAATATTATTGAGCAGTGGACTTCAGCAATACGTTCAAGGGCATATGTATTTGGGATAAATACTTCAGCGTTAAGTAGAACGTGTGAGGAACCTGTCAGGATTGTTGACATAAGGGCTCTTAAAGAAATCCTTAACCAAGACAGTTTTACTAAAGAAGAAGCATCTCAAAAGATTCAAAAACTTTTGGAAGACAGTGCGTCTGTTCGGACGAGTCTCCTACAGGGTGAGTGCAGACCCGTCTTCTATGCATACAGTGCGCTTAGTTTCCATAGGTGAAATACACATGGCGCAGTCCATGCGATGGTTTTCGTCATCTGGGGTTTTATTATTTTCACCTCAAGGTGCTTTACAGCAGTATACTCAGGCTTTGGAGCTTGTGAATAGGACATTGCCTTTTGGATTGGCAGAGATTGGTCGGTGCCATCATTTCGATAATCAGCTCAGACATTCATCCAGTTGGTGAGTGAGGCCTTATTATCTTATTTTTTATTTTTCTCAGCTGTGTTATTTTAATGAGTGACTTTTTTTTACTAGATCACTCTAATATCCACAATGAAATAATGTAAATTAGTAATTATTTTAATTGCTTTGCCTTTACATAATGCAAACTTTTCATTAACCTTCGTTAGTTCATTTGAGGTAACCGAATCATCTTTAGTCTGGTTCTGTTCTCCTCGGACTTCTTCACAGTGGATGGACTACTGGGCTCATCAAAGACTGCAGTGGTGGAGGAAGGTAAAGCATGGGAGCACAAATATGGGAGAATTGGGTACCGACACTTAGAGCAGTAGTTCTCAACTGGTTGGGCCATGGGACCCACCATTTTCCCATGGTCATTAAGCCGTGACCCAAATATTTTCCATATTATTTTCTTAAAGATGGCTGACACACAAGTACTGTCCCTCTTTACTTAAAATTACATTAAAGAATGTTGGTAATCAGACAGTTGATGGTAGCCATTGACTTCCATAGTATTTTTTTCCTACTATGGAATGGCTACCGTCAACTTTTTACTTTACTCTTGTGTCTGACTAAATCTGTAAAGTTAATGATTTGAAAAGTTAGTAATACAATATTCAACAAAGAAACACATTACACAATAAAATTGGCAGATCTATTATTTTGCATTTACAAGCCAAGACTTAATGCACAGGATCAGTCAATTACAGCGCAAGGTACACAAAACTGCACTGTTGGGAAAACTCCCGTTATAACCAATATACGGTGCAATGATTCTCTAAATCAGTGGTTCTCAACCCTGCCCCTGAAGGACCCCCAACACTGCACGTTTTCTTTGTCTCCCTTATCAAACACACCTGATTCAATTCATTAGCTCATTATCACATGGGTTAATGAGCTGATGAGTTGAATCAGGTGTGTTTGATTAGGGAGACAAATAAAATGTGCAGTGTTGGGGGTCCTTCAGGGGCAGGGTTGAGAACCACTGCTCTAAATGATAGTGTGTTTGTACTTTGTTGGTAATAATGAAAGGATTCGCAAGCATGCAGAACTCGTGCTAAATAAACTCAGCGGCGTTGAGCGAATTCTGACTGAACACATCTGATTGGCCATTGCGTTCACATGCTCAACAGATATATCTGTGATTAGTTACAAAGCTCAACACTGCAAAATCACGTTGTAAATGGAAACCTTTGACACTCTTCACAGAGCGCTTACACAAACACTCAGAGGCGTGTTTTGAAGCATTTGAAATCAGTGGGTACCGGTACTGCAGGGCTTGTTGCTAATTAAAAAATTTAGGAGCCCGTTAAAAAAACGTAAGGGCCGCAATGCATATTTATCAAATAATGTGTTTTACCTTAATAGTTAGGGAAAGTTAGGAATTTTTTTTGCCAATCTGCAAAAAAATTTCTTACCAATAGCTTTTTTTACCATGTGTTCCTATAGGTGTCTAGTAACACCTCCCAATTTATCCACGGCCAAATCCTCGGGGAAACGCCTGGAGAGGCAATCAAAGTTGGGGTGCCCAGACGGCCTGGGTAAAAATAATGAACATTTTTTTTTTTTTTTTATATTACCTTTTGAGATGTCTAACTAGGGGTTTTTAGGGGTACCAAATCTATCCCAGCCATTAGTTTTGGGTAAAAATGACTCCAAGTCCATACAAAAACCACATAAAAATGGTTTTATTGAACAATTACAAAACAAAACTTACTAAATCGGTTTAAGGCCAGACACTACAGGTGAATAGAGTCAAATTTTTAACTAGCAGATATCACCATGAAACTTTCCTAGTTGATTACCTATATTAAGATGAGAAAAAAATGTATTACAAGTTTTCTGTAATAAAATTTTTAAATATGCAAATTAGGCAATATCTAATTAAATATGCGCTAATTTGCATATCTTTTAAAAAACAAAATCTGAGTATTGGATAAAGCCAGGTTAAAAATTATTTTTTTATTGTGTTCATATATTAGATGGGCAAAAAATTACGGAGGGATTTATGGATATCTACTTTTGTTATCCTGTAAATCAGAAAATACTGTCAATAGCCTTAAAAAAATTATTTTTGCCATGTTTTTTGGAATAAAATGTTATATAAATCAGGCTAGGAATAATATATTTACAAATCCCTCTGTATATGTCTTCATAATATAACTAGGTACAAGACTGGAGAGTTTGGTGTATATAGGTGCTACTGAAGTGGAGATTTCTGACTTGGAGTATGAGAGAAAAGTCATTTTGAGAAAACGGATTTGACCAATTTGACTTTTCTCTCATTCTCCAAGCGCGATAATAGAATATGGGCTTGTGACTTGGTTCGTTCATACAGAAAGTATTCAGGCCGCTACTGTAAGCTGCATCGGGAAGCCCCGATTGCATGACTTGTTTTTCCAAAGTTTGCGTGCCTGTAACTCTAAAAGTATTAAAGATATCTTAATATCCTTCTAGATTCTCATTCTTAATAAACTATTCTTTTATAATCTTCATTTTTAAGGCCCTGTTTGGTTCAGTGCCAGAGATATGGGATTTTTTTTTAAGGCCCAGTGGTTCAGTCTCAGTGGTATTGGGATGTCAGTGTGTATGTAGTTACGATACTGCATATTTGAACTCTTGCTAGCTTCAGAAACTGTTGAAACAACGATGCCTTCTTTCAAATATCCTTGAAGCTGATTCAAATATAGATTATTATAAATCCACTTTTGAGAGCAAGTTAATGTCTCTCAACAGGACCATTTCAGTGGACTTTTGTTACTCAGTTGGGTATGTTCTATGTAGTTGGTTTTATAGAGGGAAACAAGAATCATTCCTAGTTTCAACATAATTTATTCTTCAAACATCCCCCTTTAAATGCAATAAGTATCAGCTGTGTGTAAAGTGACTCACATTTGGTTTTCGACCATTGAAATGGGTTAAATTCAACAATTTGAACATGGAGCTGCATTGAAATGTCTATGGGATTGAACCATATACGGCCTTGGAAATTAAGATTTAAAAACACTCAGACTGGTATGTTCTATGCAATTGTTTTGATAGAGAAAAATTAGATAGATTTCTGGAACATTATTTATTCTTCAGCTGTTCTTCTTTGAAATAAAAAAAATCAGCAGTATGCAAAGTTACCCACATTTTGTTTTTAACCACTGAAAATGTGTACAATTTAACAATTTACTCAGGCAATATAATAAAATATTATATATAATTAATGGGGTCATATAATGCCATTTTTGTACAAGCTAATATGATTCTTTAGGGTCTAAATTACAAGTTTGTAATATACTTTAATTAAAAATTCTCATTAGTGTTGTAAGAAAACACTCATTTTACCTGGTCAAAAACAGCTCTGTTTTCAGCACGCCGTTTAAGTGCATGTGTCTTTAAATGATAATGAGCTTTGCTCACCCCGCCCCTCTGTTCTATGGGCGTTTTGCCACAACAACACACGTGGAGTGTTGCCTTGACAACAGTTGAGGGTATATTTTGAAGAATGGCAGCGGGAGTTTCTGAGGACACTGTGCAACCGTATCAATTTGAACCGGAGTTGGAAAACAGGACGTTTCTGAATGGTTGGTTAACGTCACTTTGATCTATCTTTGTATGTACTGGCAGGGTAGAGTAGTGAGATACGAACGCAATGTGTTTACTGATGTATACGTTAGTTCATTGACAGATTGATGTTACAGATAATGGTCATGAAAAACTTTTTTTCGGTAAATGTAGGCTTGTCCGTGATGCGTAACGTTATCTATGCAGTGTTAGGTACAACTGTCTGGGCTGAAGCACTAAAATTTTACTGATCTGTTTAAAAAATAATCAGTCTGTGAGACTATGACAGTTATTAGGCACATAAACAATACATACTCAGACAGGAGCTAATACCTTTTTCAATGTTCTCGTTTGTAAAGCAGTCTGGTGAAATGATTCGCGCAAACATGAAAGCATTGACGTTGATCGTGGGGAATATTCCCTTCGAAAACAAAACTCAGCCACTGCGTCTTCAGTGGTTCCGATTTAGGAACATCAAAATGACTGCTGTGTTCGTTATTACACCTAAGAGCAGAATTCTGCCATAGACAGTGCTCCAGCGTATCAACAATGACGCGCAGACTATGATGACAGCTCGCTCACAAGCGAGGGCGGGTCTGTGTTGAAACGCTGCTGTCAATCAACAGTCGTGGGAGGGGCGAGGGGGGGAACGGCTTGATTTGAGATGGGGGGAAACATATAAGAAGATTTAAAAAAAAAACACTGGATGGATTTTTATCATTTTATGATGGTTGTGTACAGGCACTGCCAACACACATTTCAGTACAATCAACTTGTAAAAGTGCATGTACCATTATATGACCCCTTTAAATGTTACATGTTATTAGCCAAATTCCCCAACACATCAACTTTGTGTTGATCACAAAGAAAAAAACTGCAAGGCCAAATTATGAGAAACAGAAATGATTAATTAATTGCTTCAGGCTGTGTAGTCTGTTAGTTTACCTTACCTCCCGATATGAGTCATTCGTTTTTTTTCATCACTCTCTGACACAACTCATTGTTCCCGAGTCATATTAAAGGTTCGTTCAAAATCGACCCATCACTAACACACATGCTATGCAACACAGGCAACAACTAACAGCTGGCAAATCAGACGGCTCTTGCACGTATGGATAATTCCGCTGTAATTCAACAACAACAACAACATTTCTTGGTTTTGTGAAACATAGTAAAACCAATGTTAGTTGCGTATCAAGCAGAAATAAAGCAACCGTTTTCAGACCTTCCTGCTCTCTAATGTGTCTGCAGTGCTGAAAAGCTTTTCCAGTATTAATGCAGGTCCTAGCTCTTGCCTGATCATAACCCTTTTTTTTTCTAATTATTTTCCTCTGACCTTTTCCTCTTTGGTAATATAGTATCTCAGCCATCTCTCTATTTACAATCTTTCTACAAATTCCCAGCTCTGATTTGGAGAGATGCACAGAAATGGCAACACAGCTATTTGATTTGCGATTGTGCTGTGCTCATTTCATTCAGTCAGTTTACACTTGAAGTAATTTCGCCACCATGAGGACATTCACACATCCCGTCCGCGTGCAGTCCAATTTTTTAGACCTCGCGGACAGTGCACGTACAACTGCGCATGTGCGAGTGACTTGTGACGAGTGGCTTGAAAACAAAATCCACTAGATAGTGCGCACACGTTCGTGGCCAAAGAAGTATACTTTGAGACCGAGCGGAAAGTGGAAAATAAAGTATACCTGGGCCTTGAGGCGCCTAGGTTGCAGTGAGCTGTCATGCCACATCAAAGTGTCAAAACTGCATTTATTGTTTGAATTTCGTGATAAAATGGACAGAATTGGAAATTTGAGACTTTATTTCTTATCGAAAGTAACACAGAGCTTATTGCAATTATTGGTGGTTAATGGCTGTTAAAAGTGGTTAATAGGCTACAATGCTGTATTCGTTGTGTATGCAAGACATTTACCAAAATTTCTTGGTTCAAATAAGTGTACCGTTATATCCCTAATTAACTGTGACACTATTCTGATTTAAGAGAGCTTTTAACACTTAAAATAGTTAACCCTGTGTCATTCTAAACCTCGGGTAATTGTAACCTGGGTTGTCTTGAATCACGTTTCACACTGCTCATACTTTACCCGGGGTTAACAGTTATTCCTGGGTATTCATTAGCTGACGTTTCACAAGCTACATTCCTAAACCCTGGGTTAATGTCCGTATTTGAGGTGTCAGTGTAATTGATTGGACGAATGCCACACACAACCTGCTCTAGCATAGTGTTTTCTCAAATTACATTGTCAACTGTACTATCAAGTTTTTTAAAAAGACTATAAAGCTAAAAATCCACTCCAAATTGTTTTTTTTTCATCACTGTTTGACATTTTTCCTGTTAAACACTGAAACGACTGTGTATGTACAACACGGAGTGTTTTACGTGACTGTCCAAAGCATCTGAATATGAGGCATGCGACTGTTGTGTGTTGCATCAAGTCATAATATTACAACGCATCATTTCACAATGCGCACATTTGGCACCGCAATGTGAGATTAAAGGCCCGTTCACACCAAGGATGATAACGATAAAGATATAGTTCTAAAATATTACTTCTCAATATTAAAGAATAGCAGAGTTATATTACCATATATCCACAGCTATAACCACAGCTATAACGGTAACGGCACAGATAAACGATATCATTGGATTCACCAGCTGATGAACGATGAAAACATTTATAGACAATCAGAATCCATCCTTCTGTGAGGAGCTTGACCATTTAAAGCGGCAGACAAGCATGTGCTTAGAATAAACAGAACAATATTGTCCGCTGGTGTGGACGCTATATACAGTAGTTATCGTTCTTGGTGTGAATGGGCCTTAACACTGCAAAAGCGTGCTAACCCTGCTCCAGAGGGTCCATCAATTTAATTAAGTGTAGAAAGACTGAAGAGAGAGACCAATTTGCAATCTGTTTTGTCATTTAAAGTAGAGTTTCAGGTAACTCTTTATTCACTCACACATTGTTGTCATCTCCAGTAATTTGTTGTTGTTCCTTCTCATTGTTTCTTTTTCAACTTTGAAACAACGGGCCTGGGCAGTGTTGCCACCTTATGAAGTAATTAGTGAGAAAAAACCTAATGACTTATGCACATCTTGGCGTTTCCATCCTCCTAATTTTATATGCAATTTGGGATATAGCATAAAAAAACGCTGGATGGAAATGCCATTTTGGGCATTTTAGAATTTAACTAATATTCAATCTTTTTTTGTTGTTGTTGTTGTTGTTGTTGATTTCATTCAACTGCACACCGAAGATAGACAAATGTGGATACCAAAATATGTTTTAATTTGTGTAAAATGTTTTAATTTGTGTAAAATGTTTTAATATGTAAAACCATCCTGAATGGTATTCATTGTACTGTATTTTAGTGTATATTACCTGGTCTTTATTGAGAAAATGTGATTCTCAGTGTGCACAGACGACAGAGTGCAGTGTTAGTTACTACAAATTAATTGCAGCAATGTTGTGCCTGTGTTATATATTATCTTTTATTTGTGACTTCTTATCAATCATGTCATGAAAAAACATACTGGTCATCCACTTTTAAAGTAAATGAAACATTTTTAAGGAATATTGGTGTAGTGCAGGAAAAGAATTTCTTGAACACCTACTGAAGTTTGCTTTAGGTCCGTCTGACTTCAGCATGTGCAATGTGGTGGATGACGAACTGAGAGAGGGGACATCTCATGGTGTTAAAATCCTTTATAAGTTCCCCTGGGGCTCAGAGACACTGGAGACACTGTGGAGCCTGGGGGACACACAACTGATAAAGACTCACCAAGGATCTTGTATCAATCTACAGGTCAGAGCAAAACTTAGATTATGTTTAAAGGTGCATTGCGCAAGTCTCTGAGTTTTTGCAGAACTATGCCCCCTTCTGGCGACACGCGAAACTGCAACCAGAGTTGTGCACGCGGTTACATGGAGTTTGCGTTGGGGTTTGGGATGAACTAGAAGCCGGTCTCTTTGAATCCATCTTCTACTTTTGCAAAAGTCGCTTGAGTTGTCTTCGCTGATGCGGATAATGGCGGCGAATACACAAACCTGCCAGACATAGCCAGGTGAGCGTGAACGCGCATGACGTCACGCCCAGTCGATTCCGACCCGAATCCCTCTTATTTATTTTACTGTACAGGATTATAGAGGCAATCGCAGTGATCATAGAAGGGCTCATTCAGCCCATCAGGCAATTGTTTAAGCATGTATGGGTTAGAAAAACGGGTATTTTTAACATGAAATGTTGCGCAATGCACCTTTAAGGTGTAATTTAGTTTGTTTGTCAAATAAATTTTACTAACTTTGATCTGAATTATATATTATGCACAAGGGTAACTCAAAGTGAAAAATAGTATACTTGAAGTAGTATAAATGAATAGATTTTTTTTTTTTCTCCTAGAAATCGTTATTTCACAACGATTTATTAAAGACTGCTATGATCATGTAACTTTCAGTGCAGAGATGGAAGAAAGTCTGTGGTTCCTCATGTCATCTCTGTCAGTGTGAATGTGGATCAAGGAATGCTGGCTTACCTATTTAACTCACTTCAACTGCTGAAAAAAGCTGACAGCAAACAGAAGCTTCATCAGAGGACAGTGAGTAAGCTAAGTTTCCCTATTTTTTTTTTTAGCATTAATAAGTGGTTGGAAAATGACCAACCACTAAAAATGTCAGGGAAGTTGACCAGGGTTTCTTTGCTTTTTTCAGGTTTTAAAGCTGCATCCCAGTTTAACTCCAGTGAAAGTGGCTTTGGATATGGGACGAGGCTCTAATTCAGAGCTTAGACAGGTATAGAGGGATAAACAATCACTTTTTATAATTACCAAAACTACTGTTCAAAAGTTCAAGATCATGTTTAGTGGTAACATGTTGAAGATTAGCGAATAGTCTGTCAATTCATAAAGTGATCAGTCATTTCCTCTCAAAAGTGAGCTTACTGAATTAAAAGTGTTGAAGCCTCTCTCCCATCGACGTCCATAAAAAAAAAGACAATCCGTTCTCATTCCAGTGGCCTCGTCTGCTAGGACTCATTCACATACCAGACAAGAAGCACCTCACAGCGACTAGGACAGTCACACACCGGATGTGTCATTCTGTACTCGCTGTACTCGCGTTCTCAAGTTCAAGGTGGCAGTCCGAAAAAGTAAAACTAATCACTAGTATTCGGGCAAAAGTTTACTTAAAGAATAAAGTGGCATCAATGAGTTTGAAGGTTTTTGAAAAAAAAAGTACAAATTGTGATCTAGAGAAAGGGTGATCTATATTGTAATAATTCTGAAGCATAGAATTTTATTTTATTTAAGCTACAAAGTTGTAGTAGCAGTTGGGCACTCCGACAGATGCTGAGTGGTACCGCTGGTGTGCGTACACTTATAAAAACAATATATATTAGAATTTTTTTCTTTAGGAGGATATATATGAAAAATAATATGCCAAACTGGCTAGTGAATTGATTGTTACCAGGCATGGTTGATTTTCACCTGCATTTGGTAGGTGTTAATATCAATCCCTGTACCTAGGTAAATATAGTGTGCATTGTAGAGTGGCCATCTTAAATAATTTCTA
Organism: Rutilus rutilus; assembly: GCF_951802725.1. Lineage (NCBI taxonomy): Eukaryota > Metazoa > Chordata > Actinopteri > Cypriniformes > Leuciscidae > Rutilus > Rutilus rutilus. The sequence continues at coordinate 16,756,916 of NC_140217.1, read as the reverse complement.
GGCCTATAATCTGTGAATGGATAGGAGAGCTTTAAATGTGTGAAAAAAGTGTTTTATCCCTCCTTTTTTTTATTTAAAGAGGGATGTCTTTTCTAAAATAATTTTGCAAGCAGTCAACCAAACCCGTTCGGTGTTCTGCTGAACATTGGTACTCTGTTTGTTTGTGCCTCAACTCTTCCTTGAGCAGAGTATCCTATACCAAAGATTCCAACACAATCTTTCTGGTTAATACCCACAAGGGTTGAAACTCAAGCGATAACGGTTACATTTCAAAGACTAGCACAAATTATTCCATGCAAAATGCTCAGCAACTCAGTTCCACGTCTCCACTTTCCTCACCTCTCTTCACCTGTACTTTTTGTTTCCTTTAGCAAACCACACCTTTTTTTTTAGTCATCTTTTTTATTTTCGTTCAGATAAATAATGAAGCTCATTACTGTAATGAATTGGTTTAAAACTTAATTATTTACTTTATTTGTCCCTTGAAGGTAATAAAGTGAAACAAAAACTCTGAATCTGCCTCAAAGTTTAATGATCCGTTACAGCATGCCGAGTTTGAGATTCCACTTGTTACTGAGCTAGGGCTTGCAGAAATTTTGTTAAAAGCCTACTTTGTTTTTTGAGAATCAACAGATGTAATATGTAAGTATAACAAATAATACAAATTACCAGTATTTTACAATAAAATGCCATTTCTAGCCAACATATACATTAAGGGAAATCTCAAATGTGACACGTGACAAAAAGAGTCTCAAACCCTCTCCATTTTAAATTGACCCTAAAACTGGACCATTTAGCAGTCTTGATCCTTACATTTAGATTTAAATTCTAATCTCAAATTTTTAGTCTAAGTTAAAAGTCTAAGAAACAAGAGTGTGCAAAATCTGTAATCTCTAATCTGGTGGTTTTGCAATACCAAAACATAGAGGTAATCACTCAAAAAACAAAAAGGTAAATTAAAAATGGTCACGCAACCAACTTTACAAATTTGTGGACCACTTGAGATGGACTGACCTTAAGACAATTGTTTCTCTTAAGGTTTGTGAGGGTTTACTCCAAGAGTTTCTTGAAGTTGGAATTTCCACATGGCCTGGATACTTGGACACGATGTCATTATCTCTGGAGAATTTACACACAAAGTAACTGACTATATATTTTCTATACAATTCTGAGTAATCTTTTGAGTAAAGTTTACATGATGAAATAAATGTTGAGAGAAAGTTTTCTTTATGCTACAGGTATGATGAGATGGGTGTCCTCTTCACAGTGGTGGTCAGTGAGAGCACACTAAAAAGTGGCCTTCTGCTAGTCCGTAACAGAGACACCACCATCAGAGAGACCATGCACATCTCAGAAATCAAATGCTACCTGCTTAAATACATATCTGCCTCAGACAATATCTGACTTTTATCATCTGAATCTCAATGGAATACATATTGTAAAGTACTGTAATGTGGTGATATGATAACTGTTGGGAGTGATGTAACTCTTTCAAAATTGTTTCTCTGTTAATGTAAAATGCTATTAGTGTATACCATTTAAAAAAAAAAAAAGATGTAATATTAAACTTTATCATCAGCAGTTCCATCCTGTTTGCATTTATTTTTGACCATGCTAACTAATATCTACTCTATATCTCTCACTTTGACTTTGCCCCAGAGTTTATTTTGATGTTATATGGTAGGAGTTTAGTGGTTAAAAATCTGGCCCAGATAATCAAAGAATTAGGGTTAGTTCACATTTTGCAAAGGTTGGAAAATGCCATTGTAAATAGTATAAACCTGGGGACGACAAGCAAATTTTCGTTGCTAGATCTAAGAGTCCGGGCAGGAAGGTATGGTTGCACTAACTCAGCGAGGTATTGAGGTGCGGGACCGTGACAGGCTTTATAAACTAAGACTAATAGTTTAAACTGGATGCGATTGACCACAGGAAGCCAGTGAAGTTGATGAAGGATAGGGGTAATATGTGCAGATTTTTTTATTATATGTAAGTGCTCGAGCAGCAGAGTTTTGTACCATTTGAAGGCAATGTATTGCTTTGGTGGGTAGGCCGCTGTATAAGGAGTTACAGTAGTCCAATCTGGAAGTTATGAAAGCATGAATAACAGTTTCAGCATCTCCAAAGTTAAGAGAGGGGTGTATACGAACAATATTCCGCAGGTGAAAGAAGCATGATTTAACAGTCTGACCGATATGTGAATGAAAGCATAACGTGGGGTCAAACAAAACTCCAAGATTCCGCACAGTTTTTGAAGGCCTAATCTGAACACCATCAATATCAATAAGAATGTCATGTCCAGGTAAACTCTTTGATTTGGGGCCAATAAGTGCTTTTTTGTTGTGTATCTTTGGATTATGTTGTGTTGTAAATAAATCCAAACAATCTAAAAGCCATTCTTTTTTAAATCTCATTCTTTGTGCAAGGTTGCTCAGAATGATGGGCCCTGATAAGCTCCTAATAGGGCCATTAGGGAGTGTCTTTGTCTTTCTCAGGTGTGGAAAGCTTACATATTAATGAGGTGATCCGCCCCTCCCGCATAAAGCTTTATCACACAAAACACGTCGTAAAATTTTTAAATCAATATATTGTCTTCTCTGAATGAGCAGTCAGGGTGATTTTCACATAGTTTTAGAGCAAATATTCTAGGCTACGTCATACAATTTTCAAAAGTCTTGTGAAGAAATAATCAGTATGGGTTTCATGACCTTATTTCAGTGAGAATTTTTTTTTGTATTTTCACAAACCACGCATAAATGTCATTATCTCAAAACTACAAACTTTTACACACATGCTGCTGATATATTATTGTAGCAGAGTTTGTGCTGAATACAGTGTAATTAGACTAGCCATGAAAATGTCACAAGTAACAGAAATAAGCACAAATGTCAGAGCATGTCAGAACACCTCCAGGGCCCAGAAAACAGCTCAGACCCCAGAGGGTTAACAGGATTTCAGTTTTCCCAGCATTAAGCTGTAAGAAGTTATCATCCATGTTTTAAGTTCCTGAAGGCAGGAGATAACAGAAGCGAGTGGACAAGCTGAGTTGTACCAAGACAGCATTCTATGGGCCTTATTTTAATGATCTAAGCGCATGGTGCAAGTGCACTTAAGGCATGTCTGAATCCACTTTTGCTAGTTTAATGATGGGAAATATTTGTCGGCATGAAGGGTTGTCCCTATTCTCTTAATGAGTAATGGGTGTGTTTTGGGCGTAACATGCAATAAACCAATCAGAATCTCATCTCCCATTCCCTTTAAAAGCTAGTTGTGCTCGCGCCATGGCAGATTCACTATTTACATGGCAGAATTGTGGACCCGCCTATAGGTGCATATTACTAACGCACTCTTTAAAGAACAAAAAAATATTGTGCCATTGACTTTAGACCAGGTTTCAGTTGGTCAATGGCGCAGTCTATTTCAGTTGCCTCAAAATAGCAACGCACCAACAATGCGCCCGAACACTCCTCGTTTTCAGACCAGCACGCCCATGGGTGCACAAGTCAAGTCAAGTCATCTTCATTTATATAGCGCTTTTAACAATGTAGATTGTTTCAAAGCAGCTTTACAGAGATAAACGTATAATTTAAGGTAACATTTTTTGGCTTTATAGCGGTTCTTTATAGCGGCACAACTGGGTGCAAATGCATTTGCTATTTAAACAACATGGCGCAGGACGTGAAAATGATAACTACGTCGAGCTGAAACTAGCAAAAAACACTTGTGTCACGCCTGGCACTGCATTGCACCGTGTGTGTGATAGGGGCCCTATGTGTGCTTGTCAGTCAACATTAGAGCTCTACCCTCAGGCTGAATAACGCAAGGACGTTAGACCTTTGCCAAAAGTGTGTCTGCATGTGTTCAGCGATTAGAATATATTAAGTTTACAAAAAATGTATCATAAACTAGCACAAAAATCCATAATCTGCCCTACCTAAATTTACGGTCAGGAGCGGCTACTGGATACAGGGGGAGTGACTTTGCTCCAGAGCAGGTTAGCGTTAAATAACCATGGTGATGAACACCGCAAAAAAACCTATCTTCTTGAACCCGAAAAAACAAAATTGCTCAAAACTACCTGGGTAGTCATTGAAATCGGCTGCGTGAATAGGCCACATCTTTCTTTAATTATTTACTAGCCTACTACTACCCATTATTTAGTCAGATTGATGTCACCAGTAATATAGTACAAAATCTGTAGGAATTAAGGGTGATTGGAACATAAGGGCAAATGGGACAATATGACTATACAGAGTTTATTTTCTTGCCTAATGAGCAAGATAAACTTAAAAAATAAACTTTTTTACTGAGACCTAGCTGTGACCTCATAATCAAAATTGGATATCCTCATTTGTGTGACATCATGTAGGTGGCGGCAGGCATCAAACAGGATGCAGACCCTTAAATGCATACTATGCTTTTAAGCTTTTGCTAGGTTTCATAATAAGGTCATAAAATTCTCACAACTACTATTTTACACAAACTTTTGATGGAAACATAAATATGATACACTACTGCAACAAAATCTGTAAAAATGTGTTCATTTCATGTTTCTATTTTCAGAATTAGGTTGTTTTTATTTTGTCCCATGGGACAGCATGGTTTTGGGTGATTGGGATAGTGCCTTACTTTTTTAATTAAATGATTACCCTTGAATAGAGAACCATTTTTTAAAAACTTGTTTACACCTTTCAATGACTTTTGGAGTTAAAGCCGCCTTTTACCTCAGTTGTGTTGTACTGGATGAATTGTGGATGAATTAATCAACATTGAGAAGCAAAGTTTAACAGAAACAAACTCTTTTAATAATGATGAACAGAAAAGGTAAATCTAGCATATGAAATTATATCAAAGTATGTACTAACTTGTGTAATCAATATGCTTACTACTAGCCCAAATCAATGAAAAGATGTGCTGTCTCAAAATCACCCATATGTTACCAAAACACAGTTTTTTTTGTTTTTTTTTGGCTGTTTACGTAAAAGTGTATGTCATACATCCTTTCACAATATAAACTTGTTTCCTGTTCAAATGGATAGGTAACATATTCAGTATTATAGAAATGTATTATGTGTTGGGCTGATGTTTTTAATTTATGGCAAGAAACTTTACAAATGGCTGAAATTCATAAACTGTCCCAATCACTCTTAATTCACCCAAGTAACTAGTTATTCTTTGTCAACCACTAATTAGCAAACTCGCTTGGAAAGAAATTCACGCTGTGGATACAGAAATAAAGCACATAACCCCTTAAGCAACCAGTTAGCCTATCTAAAATATATTTTTATAGTATCATGAATGTAGTTTTTTTTTTTTTTTTTTCGTGCTACAGCTCAGTAGGTGGCGGTAATGCTATTTAGTTTGTGACACAACAACAGAAGAAAGAAGAAGACGGATTATCCTCATCCGCTGGTTGAAGGTTCATCAGACGTGTGCTTGCTGAAAAATGGCCGCTGAGAGGCAGAATGAGGTGAAAATATCGACAATGGAGGAAAATAAAGAGAACAGCATCGACGGAAGTCTTGGCCTGGAGAGTATCCTCAATGTTAAACTAACTGTGTCAGTTAGCTAGTGCTGGAGAGTAGCATTAAAGCAGCAGTTTAATGGAGGACGGCTGCTACGGGGGTCTAATGGGATACGTGTCACTTGATCTCAGAAGTAACGTACTGAGTAGAAAATTGTTTTCTGTATAATCAAGAGATTCAATAGGGTTTTCATAAATATTTATGAGTGTTGATTAAAGTAGTGGATTATGACTTGGTGGATAATGATTTAATGGAAAGCCAAATTGAGCCCTTTTCTGAGAGATGTGTTATACTGTCTCGTTTTAATGTATTTCTTGCAGTGTACACCCTTGGTAGTACATTAAAATCCTAGCATGCTGTATTTGAATTGAAATGTCCTGGGTTTATTGTCCTTAGCACTGACTTCAGTTCTGCAGATCATTAAGGACTCTCAGCAGCAGCATGGACTTAGGCATGGAGATTACCAACGCTACAGGTAAGGCAGAGGGGAGGTAGCAAGGACACCTTTTTTTTTTTCCAGTTAAATAACAAAGTTGTCTTGAAATAATGTTGATCCTCTCCTCTGACACCAAAGGGGTTATTGCTCCCGACGACTGCGTCGATTGAGAAAGACTCTGGGCTTTAAAATGGGCAATAGACACAAGTTTACTGGCAAGAAAGTGACTGTGGAGATGCTTTCAGACAACAGGTAATTTAGCACTTAAAAAAATGTGCACTTAAAGCAAGATGCTTTATCTTTGGTCTTAGTCTCAATTCCTCTCCCTATCTGTCTACTCTAGACATCTCTTGTTAGTGTTAATTGAAGCAGAAAGAGCATGGAGTTATGCCATGCAGCTGAAACAGGAAGCTAACACTGAGCCCCGAAAGCGTTTTCATCTGTTGGCTCGTCTGCGAAAGGCCGCCAAACATGGGGAGAAGCTGGAGAAGCTGTGTGAAAGTCCTCGTGTTGACGCAAAGACCAAACTTGAGGCTCAGGTTGGTCAAAGATGCATTTTATTTGATAATTTTTTTCCAATGTGATTTCAGGGAGACCATCACAAGACGTTTTACACAACGTTTTTATGTCCACTAATAGTTGCTGATGTTCCGCTGTAAGTGTGTTTGTTTTCCGCAGGCTTATACTGCTTATCTTACTGGAATGGTTCAGTTTGAGCTGCAGGAATGGAAATCTGCAATGGAGGCCTTTAACAAGTGCAAGTCAGTGCTTCCTTTTATTCTCATTTATTTATTGCTATGCATTTGTTGCACTCTGCAGACACTATTACTGTCTCATTATTGTATGACCATGTCTACTTATTGGCAAGGTTGTAATTGACTATTGTTTTCCTTCACTTTTTTCATGAGGTATTGTCTGTCTTTTTGCACCTTTTTATAGCCAGTGTAGTGTTTCCCACAGGATTTTGTGAGACTGTGGTAGGTGAAACTCATACCGTGATGGGTTGTCCATGGGCATACTCCCTTGAAAGAACATATTGAATATTTTGAAGTTAAAGTGATGTTGTGTGACGTCACTTCTTGTTGACGTTCAAAGTATTGTCAAACAAAACGGAGGCTAGCTAGACCCTCCCTCCTCCTCATCCGTGCACTAACCCCCCAAACCCCAGCCCCAAATCCTTCTTGTCGGTTATTGGCTGGAACAGTTTATGTTTCGTGGTGCGGGTTAGCCCAGTTTGTTTTTGTTGCCGTTTGTGGAGCCTGGGCTGTCTACAGAGACTGTGTTTTTTACAGTAGGAGGAGATGTTTGCTGTAAGTGACAAAAAATGTTTTGGCCTAAAAAACGCGTGACATCGCTTAGAGTACCTTTAAATACACCAACCTGGTGCACTTTGAGAGCAAAATAAAAACCTGAACACAGTAAAAAAAAAAGAAGAAGTTTTTACTAACTTGTAGCTGATCTTTAAAGTGAACTCAAACCTCTTTTTAGTTGATAGTATCTCAGGGTTGGGCAATATGATGATATAACCTATATTGGTGATATCTCACAAGTGGCCCGATGTCAATGACAACATTGAACCATCAACAATATCGGCCAAAAAACTAGGAATTTGTTAAATTAAAGCTATAGTAGGTAATCCTGTTCAGAAACACTTTTTTTTTATACTGGGTGAAATGGTCCTTCCATCCTGAGAGTAGTCAATACATTATGTGTTCAGAAAAAGGAATGAAAACAATCAGACCTCTGTAGCAGCTGCAGGACAGTATAAACTCTGACCAATCACTGCCATTTGGTGCGAATGTAAAGAACCAATCAGAGCCAGGAGGAGTGTCTTAGCAGTGTCAATCAAGTTCGCGTATGCGCTGATCGCCCCTCTCTTGCACAGCGCGTACCGTCATTCAAAATCAAGATTGCCGGTGTGCCGAGCAGCTGTGCTAATGGCGGACAAACAACCAAAACTGACAATTTCTCGAGTGGAACCTGCTCATACAACAAAGACAGGTAAACGGAAAAAGACCGATGACGATAAACAAGCCCGTCGGAGCCCATTGACTCAGTGTTAAAACTCTAGCCACATAACATACAGATAAAATGTCACGCACTGTGCAAAGCAACAATTGAAACCTGCTAACCTTATATCTAGCGACCTTATCCGTCGTCATCGGTGACCCTGCATGTTTACTAGCCTGCGCGTTCACGGCAGGCTCCGCTGTGGGGGGAACTTTACATAACAAAATACATGTTTAACAGCTAGTAGGCCTAACGTTATATGTTATGAATCTTACACGAAATTCATCTTCATCACAGTGCAACTAATGGAAATGGAAAAACGTGTATCAATGCAACCTGTTTTTAGCTTTGCCTTATAGTTATAACTAGCTCGTTAGCGAATCAAAAAATATATATTTTAAACTTTACCAATATCGATATGATAGCTTGATAGTGAGTAGGCTACTAAAATACATCTTATTTGTTTATATTCATAATGATAAAGTAGATTTTATAGATTTTTTTATTACATGTGATTCTGACATGATGCTACATGCACTGCGCTCCTTCCTCTCCGCTCGTCTCAGGTAAATAATGCGTCTTCCAGCTCAGCTGTCGGAGTCGCGCGTTCATGTGTTTTGGGGGCGTGGCTTTGGAAGGACCCCAGAAGGGAGAGGGTGGACTGAATGGAAATAATGAGCTGTCTTTAAAACAGTCGTTAGAGGTCTACATACACTCGATTTTTATACTTTCTTTTTCAGAATACTTACATTTTAATTATGTATTGATATATACATAAAGTTTAAACAAATTTGAAAAATAAGTTGTTTAGACCATTCTTACCTACCCCAGCTTTAATTAGTAAAACCTTTATAAACCGAATCGTGAGTAAACTGAACCGTTACACCCCTAGTTCACATACCTCTTGAACTGAGGTGGTTACATCTGTCACATCACATTAAACATTATAAAAAAAATTGATTTGTGATAAAACTGACAGAATTTGAAAGCTGATTTAGTTTCATATAAAAAGTAGCAAAACTCTGAGATTACTGGATGGCAGGCAAAAAATATTTAGACACGATTTGTACAGAAATAGACAGAAAACAGCTTAGACAAAAAGATTGGTCTTGAGATTTAAGAATCCTTATCAGTCCACAAGATACAGTTAAGTGCTCATGGAAGAGAGTAGATTTCAGCTATTACTTGAATGTTGTCAGGGATTTGTCTATCAGGATAAGGTTAGGTAGCTCATTCCACCACCAAGAAACAATGAACGTAAACATTATCGAAAGTGATGTGCCTCTAGACTGCAGGCTTCTGGAGGGGATGTAGACGTGGGGTCTCTTGGGCTCATTGAAAACCAGTTGCGCTGCTGCCTTTTGCGTTTTAAGAAGTGCGCAGAGCCATATTGTGATTTACAGATGCATTGCCAAACCAATGGTGCAAAACAGCATTAGAGCTTTTTTGTTATGAGAAATATTTTCAGCTGAAGCAATTTGGGTGGGCTGCCACAGTCTAGGTAATTAATGGGAAACACTGCAGTGGCTTAAAATAGCTGTTTACAATTATTATTTTTTTTTATTTATTTTTTTCTTGTTAAGAAAAAGTTGAAAATATTTGGTGTATATTTATTCTGTATATTTTGTGAAAGATTGTTTTATTTCTTTGGACTGTTTGCAGGACCATCTATGAGAAACTGGCAAGTGCTTTTACTGAGGAGCAAGCAGTGCTTTTTTATCAGAGAGTGGAAGAGATTTCACCTAACATCCGATACTGTGCATATAACATTGGTGAGAAACTGAGACTGTTTCAGATAACCTTTAATGTGTTTTATAGCTGTCTGTGAATGAAAAAGGTCCACAAAGTTTCAAAGAGCACAATAAATGGAGTAATTGTCTTTTAAAAGAAAGAACGATTCTGAACTGCCTGAAACAAGTCACCAGTAATTCCAGTCTTGCCTCCTCTACGAACCCATGTAAGTTTGTAACAGATTTGCTTAATGCCACCCTAATGGTCTTCATTAGCTGCCCGCAAATTCTCCCTTAAACACTGTAGTTGGAACTGAGGCCTAGAAGAGTTTGGTATGTGATGTCGAGACAACACAAATGCTGTTTTCTGCATTGCAAAAATATGCTCAACACTGTTTTCTGCGCTATCGACTTTGTGTGCTCTTCCAAAGGACGAGGACTCTAATTGATAGTTAAACCGATGCCATCGTTACATAGAAGGGATTTAGAGAGACTGAGTTCTTTATCGAACAGTCTCAGACACTGTTAGAAAAGGTCATTCTGCAATGTATATTATGAGAAAAATATTATACTTTTTTTTTTTTTTTTTTTTTGACCTTGAATGCATGGAAACCTATTGTAGGAGACCTCCAAAACAAAATTTGGAACCTTTGAAATGGCTTAATAGGGGCATTTTGAAGGCTAAGGTGGGTCACTCAAACAAGCATGAATGAGATAAAGCATTACACTTTGTTGCAGCTTTTGTCACCTTATACACTGAACAAAATTATAAATGCAACACGTTTATAATTTATATTTATAGTTTATAATTTAATGCAGCGTTTATAATTTTGTTCAGTGTAGTTGGAGACAATTGCCTTATTAAAGGGGTCATATAATGGTACATGCACTTTTACAAGTTGATTGTACTGAAATGTGTTGGCAGTGCCTGTACACAACCATCATAAAATAATCCATTCAGGGTTTTTTTTTTTATCTCCTTATACGTTTTCCCCTCTCTCAAATCAAGCCGTTCGATTTTGTGACATCACAAAATCGAGGCCCCTCCCACGATTGTTGATTGACAGCAGCGTTTCAACACAGACCCGCCCTCGCTCGGGAGCAAGCTGTCTGTCATAGTACGCGCAACAGCAATGCTTTCATGTTTGCGCGAATCATTTCACCAGACTGCTTTATAAACGAGAACATTGAAAAAGGTATTAGCTCCTCTCCGAGTATGTGTTGTTTATGTGCCTAATGACTGTCATAGTCTCACAGACTGGTTATTTTTTAAACAGATCAGTAAAATGTTAGTGCTTCAGCCCTGACAGTTGTACCTAACACTGCATAGATAACGTTACGCATCACTGACAAGCCTACATTTACCGGAAAAAAGGTTTTCATGACCATTAGCTGTAACATCAATCTGTCAATGAACTAACGTATACATCAGTAAACACATAGCGTTCGTATCTCACTACTCTACCCTGCCAGTACACACAAAGATAGATCAAAGTGACATTACGTTAACCAACCATTCAGAAACGTCCTGTTTTCCAACTCCGGTTCAAATTGATACGGTTGCACAGTGTCCTCAGAGACTCCTGCTGCCATTCTTCAAAATATAACGTTACCCTCAACTGTTGTCAAGGCAACACTCCACATGTGTTGTTGTGGCAAAACGCCCCACAGAACAGAGGGACGGGGTGACATTATCGTTTAAAGACACATGCACTTAAATGGCGTGCTGAAAACAGAGCTGTTTTTGACCAGGTAAAATGAGTGTTTTCTTTCAATACTAATGAGAATTTTTAATTAAAGTATATTACAAACTTTTAATTTAGACCCTAAAGAATCATATTAGCTTGTACAAAAATGGCATTATATGACCCCTTTAAAGCATTAAATTGACATTACAGAAAGTAGCTTTAGAACTTATAATGCTGTTTGTGTTATTTCCATATCATTAAAGATAAGCCTATCACTTGACTACAGCCCACAGCCTTTCATTTGCTCATAGTATGTATGTGTGAGACTAATGGACCAAACGGTACTGATGCTGCTAGTCAACATTGAACATAGTAGTAGAGTAATTTTTTTTCACACATTTATGTTTGCTTTATATATGTACAAAGGCTATGTTCAAATACTGTCATGTTAATGTTATTTTTCAAAAATCCATTGTCTAGTATCTTTTAAAATAAAGTGTAAAGGCACATTGTATTTCAAGGGATCTATTCCCCCCCCGAAACGCTCACATATTCATCCAAACATACTGAAACATACATGCACTTTGACTACTTTGTCCAAACCACAGCCTTCATGCCCAGATGCTCTTTGTTCTCTAGGTGACCAGAATGCAATAAACGACCTCATGCAGATGAGACTGAGTGCAGGAGGAGGGGGTGGCATGATGGCTGAAAAATTGGAGGTCAATCTTCTTGTCTTCATAACCATGTTCTTGCTTTTTAGGCTATGATATTCTAGCTCCTCCAACAATATATTTATGTCTATTTGTCTAACATACTATATAAAAACATTTTGTGTTTTCTGGGAAAAAATTACATGCAACTATGCAATTACTCTTACTTTCAATTTTTTTTATTTTTTTTACGAAATCACAATTGACCCTTCGCTAAGCCCCGCCCTCCTTAGTTACTGTTGCTACGCCTATCAAGCTTTTGCGCCTGGCACGTCTATTACAGTATGTATGCACCGGTTTCAGACATTCCCAAGGAGATAATTAGTCATTTTTGGCGAACAGGTGAAAATCTGAGAGAGCAAGACAAAAGGGACTGCAGTATGCATTCGAGGGATATATCCATGACATAATATGCAAACGATTACAGAATAATTTCATACGCTGACCATTCAAATGGGAAACACACAAATTGAGGAACAGCTATGTGCATGCACACCAGGGTGAGTGAAATTTGAAAATCTAATATTTATAAATCAAACAGCTTATCCATAAGTATTGTGGAATAAACACAAGACATTAGCCTGACCACTTTGCAATGATAACATTCTCCCGCTTATATTTTTAGTGCGCCAGGCTACAGCTCACACGTCGTGGGTCACATAAGTGACTAACGTTACTGTTATGAACTGATTAAGTTTGCATACCAACCTTTTCCTTGGAGATCTCCGGCAAGCCCCCTGATGTTCCCTCCTTTTACTAACTACCTTTTACTTATACTAGAGTCCGGGAGAGTCGCGATCGGATTGGGGTACTAGTTTAGCCGTCGATTAACAAAATGCTGAAATATATTTTTAAGTAACGTTAAGTTATGTCAGTGAGCCTCCGTCTTGCCTTTAATCACACTGCTTGATTCACGAGCTGGACAATAACTTTATTCTAGAGCTGCTATAAAGCCAAAACACTTTACTTTTAATTTCCTATTATCACTGTAAAGCTGCTTTGGAACAATCTACATTGTTAAAAACGCTATATAAATGAAGATGACGCCCGGCATTTCTCCCCTTTGGTTTTAGGTTTCGGGAAGGGAACAAAATCCACCACCCCGTCCAAACTTTTAGGATACCGGGTATCAGATTTGCACAATCCATACGCATAACGCTTGGGCATGTTTCCCTCGCTCGAAAGCTTGCCAGACCTCCCGCGCCTAGTTACGGTTGCTAAGCCACGATTGGCCAGTGGCGGTTTTCGGGCGTGGTTTAGCGAAGGGTCAATTGGTAACATTTTTAGCCTGTATTTTAGAAAATTGGTTGGAGGATTCTTCAGTGTAGTGACCATCTTTAAAATTGTTCTCTTCCTTTCTCTCAGACACTGATTTCTCAGACAAGAGCTAAGCAGGCAGCTGTGATGAGTGAGGTTGAGTGGAGAGGTCGTACAGTTCCTGTCAAAATTGACAAGGCTAGAATCTTCCTGCTGGGTCTGGCAGACAATGAAGCCGCTATTACACAGGTCTATAAACTCACCCTTTCACAATTCATTTTGTATTTGCATGCAGTACTGTGACTATGATAGTGACAATAGCCCTTCCTCATTAAAAATGGATGGTAATATGGAAGAAAAATAATGACAAATGTTTTTGAAACAAAAAAGATTGTTGAATTGCACTGCTTGAAAAAAAAAAATGCATTCCATTAACCCTGCCAGGGTTCGTACGGGTGCTTGAAATCCTTGAAAGTGCTTGAATTTTGATGTTGTGTTTTCAAGGTTTGAAAAGTGCTTGAATTTTGGATAAAATGCTTGAAAATGCTTGAATTTGTAACTGTATTTCTTTCACAAGAAATATCTTTCTGACGAAATAGTTCTTTATTAAATGTAGAAAAAAAATGTAGCCCTTTAGAATCAGATACAGATTGATTTGCGTTACGCTGGCCAGAGCAAAAGTAGGCGGAGTTTTCATTTTGATTTCCGCGGTTGTATGGATGCACCGTTTTTATTGGCCACGCAGCGGCAACAGTTGAACTATTTTAAACTTTGACCGCGGCGTGCGCGCGAGCTCGCTGAGCTCCGCTTTGGTCCGAGTTGCGCGGCGCATGCCATTGAAATATATCGGTTTCATTTCATAGCGCAGCGCGGTCCGCGTCCCATATGAAAGGGCCATAGTGACTGAGAGTACTTGGTGTGATAATGTAATGTAAGTATTGCATGTCCGTTATGTCACGTTCATTTGTGGAATATGCAGTGAACATTGCCAAAATTACAGAACTGTAACGTGCAAATTAACCTGCTAACGTTAGCCCAGTGCATATTGTTCAAACCATGTCTATATCAAGAATGTGTCCCAAAACGGGAAGGCCTGTCAAATATTTCTGTTCAAATCCTAAGTCTTCATATTTGAAATTAATTCAGTTTTACAGCCTATAAATCACATTATCTGGTAAGCAATATTTGGACATTAAGATAATGAAAACTATATTATACATATGCTTTAGGCTATATACTTAGTGATACATTTTGAAGAATAAAACTTGTGATTGGCTTAAATATTAGGGCTGCACAAAATATCGAAATATTGCAAATGTATATATTACAATATGCATAATTGCATATCGCAACGGCTTGCAATAACTTGGGTCATGAACAAAAGACAAAGACAATGCTCACTGCTTTTGTCTGAATAGGCTAACTTTTGTAGCTTTAATAAGAATCAGTATATTTAATTCATGCAGTGAAAACTAAGCAGTGTTTATTTTTACATTTGATTAATCAGTTTCTGTTGTTAAATAAACCTAATGTAGGATAACCTGAACCCCTAAACCCCAGTGATGTTAAAATAACACTTCTTATGCTATAGTAAAACACTGATGTTCACTGTCAGAAGTTGTAGGGGTGTTTTCTTATCACAAAAAGAATGTGAAACACGTATGTGTAGGTTATATCATTTTAAAGATAATTTAAGTTAATTTGACACACTTTAAGCATTATCGTATCACATATTGAATATCGCATTATTTAATGAGTTATTGCATATCTAATTTTTCTTCAATATCGTGCAGCCCTTTGCTATTATGAAACATTTGGCTGTTTATCTCTTTTGATGTGATAAAAACACTAAATAATAATTTTAACTATGTATTGGTATGTAATTTACGGTAGTGTAAGGTGCTGGAAAAAGCTTTAAAATGGACCTGGAAAGTGCTTGAAAAGTGCTTGAATTTGACCTTGGAAAAAGTGTACGAACCCTGCCCTGCTTGCATTTTAATGCATTGTATTTTTAGGGCTTGCATTTTTATGGGCTGAAATTCAACATGGTTGTATATTTAAGCTGTGAATATTTCGGTTCAAAACATTTCACACACGTTTTCATTTCTAAAAATTCAATAATCCATATTCACCTTTTCAGATTTCACTTCCACATCCTATAATATTCGACAGGCAATTTTTGGTCCATTTTATTTCGCTTTACAAATTTGCTTTCACAAATTCAGTGGTTTAAATTCGACAGAAAATGCAACATTTGACATCCGGGAACGGCAGGAATATCAGTGGATTGCCGATTGATAATCTCATAGCTGTTAGTCGACCTCACCAGCAGGGGGTGCAAGCGGCTGTTGACAAAGAAAACTATAGAGCAATGGGTGAGAGAGTCATTCATTCATAAAAACAGATTTACAGAAATGGACCAAACGGTAAGTATTTGTGATGATCAGGGCCAGTATGTATATGGAAAAGCTGATAAAGACACAAAGCTGCGTTTACATTTAAGTCTTCACAGTTAGTTTTGCACATGTAAGCAGCTTTCTCTACCGTGAACGAGATTATAATGTTATTTCCCGATGCTGATGTACAGATAAAACGTTAAATCTTGTAAGAATCCCGCAATACATCAATGTTCAGGATTCCCCTGCGATCAGGACACTTAACGCTTAATGGGCTAATACAGTGATATAAAAGGCCAAAGTCGCACCTTATTGGGAATGTAGGCCATACTAGATATAGGAACAGGCAAGTAGACTCAGAATATGAACGTAATGCACAAATGTTCACGCTAAGCGATTCCCAGTGAAATACTGGCATAAAGTTGGCTTGACACTGGATATTCGCTCATTTAGGGAACATCTCTAAAGATGCATACGACATTGGTACAGATGTTTCTATCTTCAT
>NC_140217.1:16070656-16135656 GCF_951802725.1 Rutilus rutilus | reverse complement strand
ACCAAAATATCTCTCTTCCTGTTGGTCGGAGATGGTTCATGTAAATTAGAAAGTTGTCCGTCTTGATGAGAACAATACACATACCAAGTTTTGTGATTCTAGGAAAAACTAAACCCCCATTTTTGACTAAAGGTGGCGCTACTGACCCATTCCACCACGCCCGTTTCTGAAACTTTGCACATGTCTACGGGCTAATAAATGTGATGTGTCTGTCGAGTTTCATCCAATTTCAAGTATGTTAAGAGTCTCAAAAGCATCAAAAAAGAATATTAAAGTTTGAAGCGTTGCCATGGCAACAGTATTAAAGATATCAAAAATCCTTTCACAGGTCTACATCTGCCGTGTGTTTACATTATACACATAAAGTTTGAAGCAAATCGGGTAAAAATAAGAGGGTGATTTCAAAGCATTTTGAAAGGGACACACTTCCTGCTGCCAGTTGGTGGCGCTATAACTTTGACTCACAATAGTCACATCCATGTGATCGGCCTCTTACAACGAACACACTGCTGAAGTTTAATCAAGATCAGTTAATGTATGCAGAAGTTATAACACACTTCCTGTTTCCATTATTCGCCATAAATTCGTTTCCTCGCCACGGCCAAACCGTTCGAGATATCAAAAATCCGTCCGCAATTTAGCATCCTCAATGTCTTGACTTCATGCTGACCGAGTTTGGAGCCGATTGGATGAATTCCCTAGGAGGAGTACATTAAATTCCACAGCATGCGTTTCCAAACAACCCATAATAGCCGACTTCCTGTTGGGCTGGCGTAAAACTTAGAGCACGAAAGTTGTTCGGCCCGATGAGATCTATATCTGTTCCGAGTTTCATATTATTATATGCAAGTGTGTTTGATTTATGGACAAGTGTTCGGATTCCGTTCCAGGGGGCGCTGTTGAGCCCCCCTGCCACGCCCGGGTACCAGCTTCAGCCCGGCCCTAATGGCCGCAGGTTCTGACCTGTGTGCAAAGTTTCATGAGTTTTTGAGCACGTTAAAGGCCCCAAAAGCCCCCGAACCCTTGAACAACAATAATAATAATAATAATAATTAAAGCTGCAAGCAGCGATGAAAGGGCCCTCGCACCCGTGCCGCCGCCACCCGGTGGCTTTAGGAAGACAGAGCATGGTTGGACAATGTGCATTTAAGGAGGTATATATAGTAGTTGCTAGCATGTTTAGTATATGTTTTTAGCATGCTTAGGTTAGTACTGCATTACTGTGTTAACCATGTCAGTTTCTGTTGCCAGTAGGTGGGGCTATGTCTATATCTGAATATCGCTATGTAGATGTGTTCAGTGCAGGACTTTTATCAAACATGTGGAGTTTGGGGCAGATTGGACATTGTATGCTTGAGTTACAACAACTTCCTTTAGCATTTCTAGCATGTTTTATGATGTTTCTAGCATATTACATATTAATTTTGGGGTAGATTGGACATTGAATGCCTGAGTTACAGCAAATTCATATTTAATTGCAGTAATAGGATGCTTTAACACTTAGCTAAGTATTTGATTGCATGTTTCTAGTATGTTGCTAACATGTTTAACAGTTGGTGACACTTTTTTATATGTTATTAGGAGTCCAGAATAGTGTTAAACGTCACTTCCTGTTGCCAGCAGGCGGCGCTATGACTATATCTGAATATGAGCATGGACTTGTGTTCAGGAGATAACTATTATCAAACGTGTGAAGTTTGGGGTAGATTGGACATTGTATGCCTAAGTTACAACAACTTCCTTTAGCATTTCTAGCATGCTTTAGAACTTAGCTATGTGTTGCTAGCATGTTTCTTGCATGTTACATATTAAGTTTGGGGCAGATTGGACATTCCATGCCTGTGTTACAGCAAATTTATTTTTAGGCAGCAATAGCATGCTTTAGCACTTAGCTAAGTGTTTGCTAATATGTTTCTAGTATGTTGTTAGCATGTTTAGCACTTGCTGGCACTTTTTTATATGTTATCAGGAGTCCACAACAGTGTTTAACATGTCACTTCCTGTTGCCAGCAGGCGGTGCTATGACTGTAACTGAATGAGCATGGTCATGTGTTCAGGACAGAACGCTTATCAAAAGTGTGAAGTTTGGCGCAGATTGGACATTGCCTTCTTGAGTAACAACAACATCCTGTTTCATTGAATTAGCTAAGTATTGCTAGCATGTTTTAACATGTTTCTAGCATTTTTAGAAGTCAATGGCATTTTTAACATGTTGCTAGAACGGCATCAACGTGTTAAACATGACACTTCCTGTTACCAGTAGGTGGCGCTATTACTATAACTGAATATTCTCATGTAGATGTGTTCAGGCCATGACTCTTATCAAACGTGTGAAGTCTGGGGCAGATTGGACATTCTGTGCCTGAGTTACAACAAATTTCGATTTAATTGCAGTAATAGCATGCTTTAGCACTTAGCTAAGTGTTTGCTAGCATGTTTTAGCATGTTTCTAGTATGTTGTTAGCATGTTTAGCACTTGCTGGCACTTTTTTATATGTTATCAGGAGTCCACAAGAGTGTTAAACATGTCACTTCCTGTTGCCAGCAGGTGGCGCTATAACTATAACTGAATATGAGCATGGTCATGTGTTCAGGACAGAACGCTTATCAAAAGTGTGAAGTTTGGGGCAGATTGGACATTCCATGCCTTAGTTACAGCAACTTCCTATTTATTTGCAGCAATAGCATGCTTTAGCACTTAGCTAAGTGTTTGCTAACATGTTTCTAGCATGTTGTTAGCATGTTTAGCACTTGCTGGCACTTTTTTATATGTTATCAGGAGTCCACAACAGTGTTTAACATGTCACTTCCTGTTGCCAGCAGGTGGCGCTATGACTGTAACTGAATATTAACATGGTCATGTGTTCAGGACAGAACGCTTATCAAAAGTGTGAAGTTTGGCGCAGATTGGACATTGCCTTCTTGAGTAACAACAACATCCTGTTTCATTAAATTAGCATGCTTTAGCACTTAGCTAAGTATTGCTAGCATGTTTTAACATGTTTCTAGCATTTTTAGAAGTCAATGGCATTTTTAACATGTTGCTAGAACGGCATCAACGTGTTAAACATGACACTTCCTGTTACCAGTAGGTGGCGCTATTACTATAACTGAATATTCTCATGTAGATGTGTTCAGGCCATGACTCTTATCAAACGTGTGAAGTTTGGGGCAGATTGGACATTCCGTGCCTGAGTTACAGCAAATTCCTATTTAATTGCAGTAATAGCATGCTTTAGCACTTAGCTAAGTGTTTGCTAGCATGTTTTAGCATGTTTCTAGTAAGTTGTTAGCATGTTTAGCACTTGCTGGCACTTTTTTATATGTTATCAGGAGTCCACAAGAGTGTTAAACATGTCACTTCCTGTTGCCAGCAGGTGGCGCTATGACTGTAACTGAATATGAGCATGGTCATGTGTTCAGGACAGAACGCTTATCAAAAGTGTGAAGTTTGGGGCAGATTGGACATTCCATGCCTGAGTTACAGCAACTTCCTGTTTCATGGCGAAACATAAAAATTTGTCAGGCCGCCGAGGGCCCGCCCTTCGACGAAAACTCAAGATCTTCGCAATTTAACGTCGCAAAGGCCTTAAGATTACACTCACCAAATTTGAAGATGATCAGATTAAAACTGTAGGAGGAGTTCGTTAAAGTACGAGGCCTGAAAATGGCAAAAAGTGCACAAAAATCAGAGAGGAAGTTGAAAATGGCTGACTTCCTGTTGTGTTTAGAGCTATGCTCCAAGAGACTTTTTTGTAGGTATTAGGTCCTTACACATATGTACCGAATTTCGTACACGTACGTGGAACACAGCGGGAGGCGCACTCCGTTGAACTTTTATAGGTGGCGCTATCGAGCCATTTTGCCCCGCCCAATTCTGAAACCTATATCAGATGTAAATTTTCGCCAGTTCTGACGCGTGTGCAAAGTTTTGTGAGTTTTCGAGCATGTTTAGGCCCTCAAAAATGCAATTAAATGCGGAGAAGAATAATAATAATTAAAGCTGCAAGCAGCGATGAAAGGGCCCTCGCACCCGTGCCGCCGCCACCCGGTGGCTTTAGGAAGACAGAGCATGGTTGGACAATGTGCATTTAAGGAGGTATATATAGTAGTTGCTAGCATGTTTAGTGTGTTTCTAGCATGCTCAGTACACAATAGTTATGTGGTTAGTACTGCATTACTATGTTAACCATGTCAGTTTCTGTTGCCAGTAGGTGGGGCTATGTCTATATCTGAATATCGCTATGTAGATGTATTCAGTGCAGGACTTTTATCAAACATGTGGAGTTTGGGGCAGATTGGACATTGTATGCTTGAGTTACAACAACTTCTTTTAGCATTTCTAGCATGTTTTATGATGTTTCTAGCATATTACATATTAATTTTGGGGTAGATTGGACATTGCATGCCTGAGTTACAGCAAATTCATATTTAATTGCAGTAATAGGATGCTTTAACACTTAGCTAAGTATTTGATTGCATGTTTCTAGTATGTTGCTAACATGTTTAGCAGTTGGTGGCACTTTTTTATATGTTATTAGGAGTCCAGAATAGTGTTAAACGTCACTTCCTGTTGCCAGCAGGCAGCGCTATGACTATATCTGAATATGAGCATGGACTTGTGTTCAGGAGATAACTATTATCAAACGTGTGAAGTTTGGGGTAGATTGGACATTGTATGCCTAAGTTACAACAACTTCCTTTAGCATTTCTAACATGCTTTAGAACTTTAGAACTAGCTATGTGTTGCTAGCATGTTTCTTGCATGTTACATATTAAGTTTGGGGCAGATTGGACATCCCATGCCTGTGTTACAACAAATTCCTATTTAATTGCAGCAATAGCATGCTTTAACACTTAGCTAAGTGTTTGCTAACATGTTTCTAGTATGTTGTTAGCATGTTTAGCACTTGCTGGCACTTTTTTATATGTTATCAGGAGTCCACAACAGTGTTTAACATGTCACTTCCTGTTGCCAGCAGGCGGTGCTATTACTGTAACTGAATGAGCATGGTCATGTGTTCAGGACAGAACGCTTATCAAAAGTGTGAAGTTTGGCGCAGATTGGACATTGCCTTCTTGAGTAACAACAACATCCTGTTTCATTGAATTAGCACGCTTTAGCACTTAGCTAAGTATTGCAAGCATGTTTTAACATGTTTCTAGCATTTTTAGAAGTCAGTAGCATTTTTAACATGTTGCTAGAACGGCATCAACGTGTTAAACATGACACTTCCTGTTACCAGTAGGTGGTGCTATTACTATAACTGAATATTCTCATGTAGATGTGTTCAGGCCATGACTGTTATCAAACGTGTGAAGTCTGGGGCAGATTGGACATTCTGTGCCTGAGTTACAGCAAATTTCTATTTAATTGCAGTAATAGCATGCTTTAGCACTTAGCTAAGTGTTTGCTAACATGTTTCTAGTATGTTGTTAGCATGTTTAGCACTTGCTGGCACTTTTTTATATGTTATCAGGAGTCCACAACAGTGTTTAACATGTCACTTCCTGTTGCCAGCAGGTGGCGCTATGACTGTAACTGAATATGAGCATGGTCATGTGTTCAGGACAGAACGCTTATCAAAAGTGTGAAGTTTGGCGCAGATTGGACATTGCCTTCTTGAGTAACAACAACGTCATGTTGCATTGAATTAGCATGCTTTAGCACTTAGCTTAGTATTGTTAGCATGTTTTAACATGTTTCTAGCATGTTCAGAAGTCAATGGCATTTTTAACATGTTGCTAGAACGGCATCAACGTGTTAAACATGACACTTCCTGTTACCGGTAGGTGGCGCTATTACTATAACTGAATATTCTCATGTAGATGTGTTCAGGCCATGAATCTTATCAAACGTGTGAAGTTTGGGGCAGACTGGACATTCCGTGCCTGTGTTAAAGCAAATTCCTATTTAATTGCAGCAATAGCATGCTTTAGCACTAAGCTAAGTGTTTGCTAGCATGTTTTAGCATGTTTCTAGTATGTTGTTAGCATGTTTAGCACATGCTGGCACTTTTTTATATGTTATTATGAGTCCACAACAGTGTTTAACATGTCACTTCCTGTTGCCAGCAGGTGGCACTATGACTGTAACTGAATATGAGCATGGTCATGTGTTTAGGACAGAACGTTTATCAGAAATGTGAAGTTTGGCGCAGATTAGACATTGCCTTCTTGAGTAACAACAACATCCTGTTTCATTGAATTAGCATGCTTTAACACTTAGCTAAGTATTGCTAGCATGTTTTAACATGTTTCTAGCATGTTTAGAAGTCAATGGCATTTTTAACATGTTGCTAGAACAGCATCAACGTGTTAAACATGTCACTTCCTGTTGCCAGTAGGTGGCGCTATTACTATAACTGAATTTGAGCATGGACATGTGTTCAGGCCATGATTCTTATCAAACGTGTGAAGTTTGGGGCAGATTGGACATTCCATGCCTGAGTTACAGCAAATTCCTATTTAATTGCAGTAATAGCATGCTTTAGCACTTAGCTAAGTGTTTGCTAGCATGTTTTAGCATGTTTCTAGTATGTTGTTAGCATGTTTAGCACTTGCTGGCACTTCTTTATATGTTATTAGGAGTCCACAACAGTGTTAAACATGTCACTTCCTGTTGCCAGCAGGTGGCGCTATGACTATAAATGAATATGAGCATGGTCATGTGTTCAGGACAGAATGCTTATCAAACGTGTGAAGTTTGGAGCAGATTGGACATTCCATGCCTGAGTTATAGCAACTTCCTGTTTCATGGCGAAACATCAAAATTTGTCAGGCCGCCGAGGACCCGCCCTTCGACGAAAACTCAAGATCTTCGCAATTTAACGTCGCAAAGGCCTTAAGATTACACTCACCAAATTTGAAGATGATCAGATTAAAACTGTAGGAGGAGTTCGTTAAAGTACGAGGCATGAAAATGGCAAAAACTGCACAAAAATCTGAGAGGAAGTTGAAAATGGCTGACTTCCTGTTGTGTTTAGGGCTACGCTCCAAGAGACTTTTTTGTAGGTAGTAGGTCCTTACATGTATGTACCGAATTTCGTACACGTACGTGGAACATAGCGGGAGGCGCACTCCGTTGAACTTTTATAGGTGGCGCTATCGAGCCATTTTGCCCCGCCCAGTTCTGAAACCTATATCAGTTGTAAATTTTCGCCAGTTCTGACGCGTGTGCAAAGTTTCGTGACTTTTCGAGCATGTTTAGGCCCTCAAAAATGCGATTCAATGCGGAGAAGAATAATAATAATAATAATAATAATAATAATAATAATAATAAACAGAGCAATTCCAAGAGGGTCCTCACACCATCGGTGCTCGGGCCCTAATAATAAATATAGCTGCAAGCAGCAATTACCGGGGCCAAGCAGAATAAGACGACAAGACATTTCGACATGTTTGAAAGTGTCAGACCAACTGCAACAATGAGCAATTAAAGACATTTAAAGAGGATTTTAGGCAAAATGGCTGAAAAATCATAGAAACAATAATTAAAAATAATTTGTAATGGATTATCACTTTCAACCAATAGGTGGTGCAGTTTCAAAACTGATGTGATGTGGTCAGAGTGAAGTGACAATGACACATGCAAAGTTTGGTGTCAATATGTCAAGGCATTGCAGACATAAAGCCTGAATAATGCTTTTAGCATCATGCCTCAAATTTGCTGCTGCGCTATACGAAAACGGTTTCGTCAATTGACACGAAATCCATAACTTTTAGTCGGCACAGTCTGGAGATGATACAATTCGATTTTGGTGAAAATCGGACAAACGGTGTGGGAGGAGTTCGAAAAAGTAGATTTTGAATGAAAATAGCATTTTATATCACAAAACTGTATTGAAGTCAATGGGAATTTCATGTTTTGTTCTATTATAGCGCCACCAAGAGGCTCAGTCCCACAATTTTTTTTACGTGTCCTCAGAGTGAGCCCATACATATGTGTGTCAGTTTTGGTGAAAATATCTCAATTTGCTTTAGAGTTATAGACATTTATATGAAAAAACACGTAAAAAATGACTGACACAAGACTTTGTTTGAATTTTACTACCCCTAAACATCAATATTTTCGCATTTGGGCATTGGCGTATAGCTATCGACCTATGTTTCCAAACTTCTGACGGAGGTTTCGTCTCGATCGGACAATCGGTTTCGAAGATATAGCCAAATGTTTTTTAAGCGCTAAATCACAACGCTACACAAACCGTAAGGCGAAACCTAGCATGTTTGGTATCGTAGGACTCGGCAAGGTTTCAGGATACTAATTAGATGAGTCTCGTGAAAATAAGTCGACCACACCCAAAGTTATAAGCGTTTGAAAAAAAAAATTCACCACTAGGTGGCGCTGTTTCGAAACTTCTCAGGCTCATTCAGGGCATTGTGCTGATGACCCATACCACGTTTCGTAACAATCTGTTCATGCGTTCATAAAATACAGAATTTTAGCACAAAATTCAAAATGGCCGACAGCCAAAATGACCGATATGGTCAAATTGGATATCAGTCGACTCGGCATGTTGCCCTGAATCTAACGAGACCAATTGTATGATTTTTGGACAAACTGTTCAGAAGTTATAAGCAAAAATAGCCATTTTTCATAACTCCGGACCAGTAGGTGGCGCTGCGCCGAAACACAGCATGTAGCCTCAGGTCATGCTTGTGAGTACAAGTACCAAGTTTGGTCTGAATACGATAAACCGTTGCGGAGATACGGCCTTACGACTGTTTTTGCTAGCGCTACGTAAAATGTATTTGTGCGTTTATTGAAAACGGTTTGACGAATCCATTTGAATTCCATAACTTTTTGTCAGCACTACCTGAAGATGATCTGGTTCAATTTTCGTGCAAATCGGACAAACCGTCTAGGACGAGTTCGAAAAAGTAGCTTTTTTTGAAAATTCAAGATGGCGGCCATATTTTTATGACGTCAAATGACGTCATAGGGTGCAATCGAATCGCCATGAGCTCAGGAATCAGAGGAAAAAAGAATTTCGCTGATTGGCCTTACGGTTCAAAAGTTATTAGCAAAATAAAAGTGAAACTTTGGACAGGTGGTGGCGCTAGAGGGAATGACTTAGAAACACCAAAATTGGTGTATTTAATGTTGAGACGGTCCTCTATCAGAATGTCAAACCAAAACAACTTTCCCGCAATCGGTTCTATGGGCTGCCATAGACTCCCATGGCGGAAGAATAATAATAATAATAAATATAGCTGCAAGCAGCCATTACCGGGGCCAAGCAGAATAAGACGACAAGACATGGCTGAAGGTGTCAGATCAACTGCAACAATGAGCAATTACAGACATTTAAAGAGGATTTTAGACGAAATGGCTGAAAAATCATAGAAACAGTAATTAAAAATATAATTTAATTGATTATCACTTTCGACAAGTAGGTGGCGCAGTTACAAAACTGATGTGGTCAGAGTGAAGTGACAATGTCACATACAAAGTTTGTTGTCAATATGTCAAGGCATTGCAGAGATAAAGCCTGAATAGTGCTATTGGCATCATGCCTCAACTTTGCTGCTGCGCTATACGAAAATGGTTTCGTCTATCGACAAGAAATCCATAACTTTTAGTCGGCACGGTCTGGAGATGATACGATTAGATTTTGGTGAAAATCGGACAAACGGTCTAGGAGGAGTTTGAAAAAGTAGGTTTTGACTGAAAATCAAGATGGCGGACAGGAAGTTTGGCCAAATAAGGAAAACTTGGTATCTATGTTCTCGGCTTGACCCAAGGAATCTATTAAGCATTTCAATAGCCAGATTTATTCAAAAGTTATTAGCCTTTTTGGAAATTGTTACAACTTTTGACCACTAGGTGGCGCTGTCTCGAAATATTTTGGGTACCTTCAGGGGATGGTGCTGATGACACAATCTGAGTTTCGTAATATTAAACCAATGCATTTGTTTAGTATAGCATTTTATTTCACAAAATTGTATGGAAGTCAATGGGAATTTCATGTTTTGTTCTATTATAGCGCCACCAAGAGGCTCAGTCCCACCATTTTTTGTATGTGTCCTCAGAGTGAGCCCATACATATGTGTGTCGATTTTGGTGAAAATATCTCAATTATCTTCGGAGTTATAGACATTTATATGAAAAAACACGTAAAAAATGACTGACACATGACTTTAATTGGAATTTACTACCTCTAGACATCAATATTTTCGCATTTGGGCTGTAACGTTTAGTTAACAAGCTATGATTCCAAACTTCTGACGGTGGTTTCGTCTCGATCGGACAAACGGTTTCGAAGATATCGCCTAATGTTTTTTAAGTGCTAAATCACAACGCTACACAAACCGTAAGGCGAAACCTAGCATATTTGGTATCGTTGGACTCGGCAAGGATTCAGGAGTCTAATGAGATGAGTTTGGTGAAAATAAGTCGACCACACCCAAAGTTATAAGCATTTGAAAAATAAAATTCACCACTAGGTGGCGCTGTTTCGAAACTTCTCACGCTCCTTCAGAACATCGTGCTGATGACCCATACCGAGTTTCGTAACAATCCGTTCATGCGTTCTTAAAATACAGCATTTTAGCACAAAATTCAAAATGGCCGACAGTCAAAATGGCCGATATGGTAAAATTTTATATCAGTCGACTCGGCATGTTGCCCTGAATCTAACGAGACCAATTTTATGATTTTTGGACAAAATGTTCAGAAGTTATAAGCAAAAATAGCCATTTTTCATATCTCCGGACCAGTAGGTGGCGCTGCGCCGAAACGCAGCAGGTAGCCTCAGGTCATGCTTGTGATGACATGTACCAATTTTGGTCTGAATCCGATTAAGCGTTGCGGAGATACAGCCCTACGACTGTTTTCGCAAGCGCCACGTAAAATGTGTTCGAGCGTTATTCAAAAACGGTTTGACGAATCAATTTGAATTCCATAACTTTTTGTCAGCACTGCCTGAAGATGATCTGGTTCAATTTTCGTGCAAATCGGACAAACCGTCTAGGACGAGTTCGAAAAAGTAGCTTTTTCAGCCCACTAAAAATGGCGGCCATATTTATAAGCCGGAAAATGACGTCATAGGGTGCAATCGAATCGGCATGAGCTCGGGAATCAGAGGGAAAAATAATTTTGTTGATTGGCCAAACGGTTCAAAAGTTATTAGCAAAATAAAAGTGAAATTTTGGACAGGTGGTGGCGCTAGAGGGATTGGTTTTAAGACACCAAATTTGGTATGGTGACTTTTCGGACTGTCCTCTATCATTGTGCCAAATTTCATAACTTTCCCGCAATCGGTTCTATGGGCTGCCATAGACTCCCATGGCGGAAGAATAATAATAATAATAAATATAGCTGCAAGCAGCAATTACCGGGGCCAAGCAGAATAAGACGACAAGACATGCCAACATGTCTGAAAGTGTCAGACCAACTGCAACAATGAGCAATTAAAGACATTTAAAGAGGATTTTAGGCGAAATGGCTGAAAAATCATGTAAAAAGTGATTCAAAATATGATTTAATGGATTGTCACTTTTGACCAAAAGGTGGCGCTGTTACGAAATTGATGTGGTGTGGTCAGAGTAAGGAGACAGTGACACATACAAAGTTTTGTGTCAATATGTCGAGGCATTGCAGATATAAAGCCTGAATAGTCATTTTGGCATCATGCCTCAACTTTGCTGCTGTGCTATACGAAAACGGTTTCATCAATCGACACGAAATCCATAACTTTTTGTCGGCACAGTCTGGAGATGATACGATTCGATTTTGGTGAAAATCGGACAAACGGTCTAGGAGGAGTTCGAAAAAGTAGGTTTTGAATGAAAATCAAGATGGCGGACAGGAAGTTTGGCCAAATAAGGAAAACTTGGTATCTATGTTCTCGGCTTGACCCAAGGAATCTATTAAGACCAGTGGCATTTCAATAGCCACATGTATTCAAAAGTTATTAGCCTTTTTGGAAATTTTGTTATAACTTTTGACCACTAGGTGGCGCTGTTTTGAAATATTTTGGTTGCCTTCAGGGGATGGTGCTGAAGGAACATTCTGAGTTTCGTAATATTACACCAATGCATTTGTTTAGTATAGCATTTTATTTCACAAAACTGTATTGAAATCAATGGGAATTTCATGTTTTGTTCTATTATAGCGCCACCAAGAGGCTCAGTCCCACCATTTTTTTTATGTGTCATCAGAGTGAGCCCATACATATATGTGTCGATTTTGGTGCAAAAATCTCAATTTGCTTCGGAGTTATAGACATTTATATGTAAAAACACGTAAAAAATGACTGACACATGACTTTGATTGAATATTACTACCCCTAAACATCAATATTTTCGCATTTGGGCATTGGCGTATAGCTATCGACCTATGTTTCCAAACTTCTGACGGTGGTTTCGTCTCGATCGGACAAGCGGTTTCGAAGATATAGCCTAATGTTTTTTAAGCGCTAAATCACAACGCTACACAAACCGTAAGACGAAACCTAGCATGTTTGGTATCGTGGGACTCGGCAACGATTCAGGACTCTAATGAGATGAGTCTCGTGAAAATAAGTCGACCACACCCAAAGTTATAAGCATTTGGGAAAAAAAATTCACCACTAGGTGGCGCTGTTTCGAAACTTCTCAGGTTCCTTCAGGACATCGTGATGATGACCAATACCAAGTTTCGTAACAATTCGTTCATGCGTTCATAAAATACAGCATTTTAGCACAAAATTCAAAATGGCTGACAGTCAAAATGGCCGATATGGTCAAATTGGATATCAGTCGAATCGGCATGTTGCCCTGAATCTAACGAGACCAATTTTATGATTTTTGGACAAACTGTTCAAAAGCTATAAGCAAAAATAGCCATTTTCCATATCTCCGGACCAGTAGGTGGCGCTACGCCGAAACACAGCATGTAGCCTCAGGTCATGCCTGTGATGACATGTACCAAGTTTGGTCTGAATACGATAAACTGGTGCGGAGATAGAGCCCTACGACTGTTTTTGCAGGCGCTACGTAAAATTAGTTTGAGTGTTTTTCGAAAACGGTTTAACGAATCAATTTGAATTCCATAACTTTTGGTCAGCACTGCCTGAAGATGATCTGGTTCAATTTTCGTGCAAATCGGACAAACCATCTAGGACGAGTTCGAAAAAGTAGCTTTTAAGGACAATTCAAAATGGCGGCCATATTGTAAT
Organism: Rutilus rutilus; assembly: GCF_951802725.1. Classification (NCBI taxonomy): domain Eukaryota; kingdom Metazoa; phylum Chordata; class Actinopteri; order Cypriniformes; family Leuciscidae; genus Rutilus; species Rutilus rutilus. Next base: position 16,122,493 of record NC_140217.1, on the reverse strand, counting down.
GACGAAAATGACGTCATAGGGTGCAATCGAATTGGCATGAGCTCAGGAATAAGAGAAAAAAAGAATTTTGTTGATTGGACTTACGGTTCAAAAGTTATTAGCAAAATAAAAGTGAAACTTTGGACAGGTGGTGGCGCTAGAGGGAATGACTTAGACACACCAAAATTGGTGTATTTAATGTTGGGACTGTCCTCTATCAGAATGTCAAACCATTACAACTTTCCCGCAATCGGTTCTATGGGCTGCCATAGACTCCCAGTCGGAAGAAACGGAAGAATAATAATAATAATAGGAACGGGAACAGATACAATAGGTGCCTACGCACCTTCGGTGCTTGGCCCCTAATAATAATAAGAACGCGAACAAAAACAATAGGTGCCTCCGCACCTTCGGTGCTTGGCCCCTAATAATAATAATAAGAAGAAACGGAACAGATACAATAGGTGCCTCCGCACCTTCGGTGCTTGGCCCCTAATAATAAACAGAGCAATTCCAAGAGGGTCCTCACACCATCGGTGCTCGGGCCCTAATTAAAGCTGCAAGCAGCGATGAAAGGGCCCTCGCACCCGTGCCATCAACACTCGGTGGCTTTAGGAAGACAGAGCATGGTTGGGCAATGCACATTTAAGGAGGTATATATAGTAAGAGTATGTCAAAGTCAGTTACAAAATGTTTCGTATAATGGTGTTAATAGCATGCTTCATGACTCAGCTAAGTGTTGCTAGCATGTTTAGTATGTTTCTAGCATGCTTAGTACACAATAATTATGTGGTTAGTACTGCATTACTGTGTTAACCATGTCATTTTATGTTGCCAGTAGTTGGGGCTATGTCTATATCTGAATATCGCTATGTAGATGTGTTCAGTGCAGGACTTTTATCAAACATGTGAAGTTTGGGGGAGATTGGACATTGTATGCTTGAGTTACAACAACTTCCTTTAGCATTTCTAGCATGTTTTATGATGTTTCTAGCATTTTACATATTAATTTTGGGGTAGATTGGACATTGCATGCCTGAGTTACAGCAAATTCATATTTAATTGCAGTTATATCATGCTTTAGCACTTAGCTAAGTGTTTGCTAGTATGTTTTAGCATGTCTCTAGTATGTTGGTAGGATGTTTAGCACCTACTGGCATTTTTTTATATGTTATTAGGAGTCCAGAACAGTGTTAAACGTCACTTCCTTTTGCCAGCAGGCGGCGCTATGACTATAACTGAATATGAGCATGGACATGTGTTCAAAAGATAACTCTTATCAAACGTGTGAAGTTTGGGGTAGATTGGACATTTTATGCTTAAGTTACAACAACTTCCTTGAGCTTTTATAGCATGCTTTAGAACTTAGCTAAGTGTTGCTAGCATGTTTCTTGCATGTTACATATTAAGTTTGGGGTAGATTGAACATCCCATGCCTGTGTTACAACAAATTCCCATTTAATTGCAGTAATATCATGATTTAGCACTTATCTAAGTGATTGATAGCATGTTTTAGCATGTTTCTAGTATGTTGTTAGCATGTTTAGCACATGCTGGCACTTTTTTATATGTTATTAGGAGTCCACAACAGTGTTTAACATGTCACTTCCTGTTGCCAGCAGGTGGCGCTATGACTGTAACTGAATATGAGCATGGTCATGTGTTCAGGACAGAACGCTTATCAAAAGTGTGAAGTTTGGGGCAGATTGGACATTGCCTTCTTGAGTAACAACAACATCCTGTTTCATTGAATTAGCATGCTTTAGCACTCAGCTAAGTTTTGCTAGTATGTTTTAACATGTTTCTAGCATGTTTAGAAGTCAATGGCATTTTTAACATCTTGCTAGAACGGCATCAACGTGTTAAACATGACACTTCCTGTTACCAGTAGGTGGCGCTATTACTATAACTGAATATTCTCATGTAGATGTGTTCAGGCCATGACTCTTATCAAACGTGTGACGTTTGGGGCAGATTGGACATTCCATGCCTGTGTTACAGCAAATTCCTATTTAATTGCAGCAATAGCATGCTTTAGCACTTAGCTAAGTGTTTGCTAGCATGTTTTAGCATGTTTCTAGTATGTTGTTAGCATGTTTAGCACTTGATGGCACTTTTTTTATATGTTTTTATATGTCCACAACAGTGTTTAACATGTCACTTCCTGTTGCCAGCAGGTGGCACTATGACTGTAACTGAATATGAGCATGGTCATGTGTTCAGGACAGAACGTTTATTAAAAGTGTGAAGTTTGGTGCAGAATGGACATTGCCTTCTTGCGTAACAACAACATCCTGTTTCATTGAATTAGCATGCTTTAGCACTTAGCTAAGTATTGCTAGCATGTTTTAACATGTTTCTAGCATGTTTAGAAGTCAATGGCATTTTTAACATGTTGCTAGAATGGCATCAACGTGTTAAATATGACACTTCCTGTTACCAGTAGGTGGCGCTATTACTATAACTGAATATTCTCATGTAGATGTGTTCAGGACAGAACGCTTATCAAAAGTGTGAAGTTTGGGGAAGATTGGACATTCCATGCCTGAGTTACAGCAAATTCCTATTTAATTGCAATAATAGCATGCTTTAGCACTTAGCTAAGAGTTTGCTAGCATGTTTTAGCATGCTTCTAGTATGTTGTTAGCATGTTTAGCACTTGCTGGCACTTTTTTATATGTTATTAGGAGTCCATAACAGTGTTAAACATGTCACTTCCTGTTGCCAGCAGGTGGCGCTATGACTATAACTGAATATGAGCATGGTCATGTGTTCAGGACAGAACTCTTATCAAACGTGTGAAGTTTGGGGCAGATTGGACATTCCATGCCTGAGTTACAGCAACTTCCTGTTTCATGGCGAAACATCGAAATTTGTCAGGCCGCCGAGGACCCGCCCTTCGACGAAAACTCAAGATCTTCGCAATTTAACGTCGCAAAGGCCTTAAGATTACACTCACCAAATTTGAAGATGATCAGATTAAAACTGTAGGAGGAGTTCGTTAAAGTATGAGGCCTGAAAATGGCAAAAACTGCACAAAAATCTGAGAGGAAGTTCAAAATGGCTGACTTCCTGTTGTGTTTAGGGCTATGCTCCAAGAGACTTTTTTGTAGGTATTAGGTCATTACATGTATGTACCGAATTTCGTGCACGTACGTGGAACGTTGCGGGAGGCGCACTCCGTTGAACTTTTATAGGTGGCGCTATCGAGCCATTTTGCCCCGTCCAATTCTGAAACCTATATCAGATGTAAATTTTCGCCAGTTCTGACGCGTGTGCAAAGTTTTGTGAGTTTTCGAGCATGTTTAGGCCCTCAAAAATGCAATTAAATGCGGAGAAGAATAATAATAATAATAATAATAATAATAATAATAATAATAAACAGAGCAATTCCAAGAGGGTCCTCACACCATCGGTGCTCGGGCCCTAATAATAATAAATATAGCTGCGAGCAGCGATGGCGGGCCCAAGCCGGTGGCACCGCCACCCTGGTGCCTTTAGTTACACTAAAGCCACCGGGGTGGCGGTGTCACCGGCTTGGGCCCTCCATCGCTGCTCGCAGCTATATTTATATATATATATATATATATATATATATATATATATATATATATATATATATATATATATATATATGTAACAAAAAAAATATAATATATACATTATATATGTAACAAAAAATAAATAAATAAATATAAATATATATATATATATATATATATATATATATGGCGAGGCGAGGAACGGGCAGAGAAGAGCGAACGTTTTTGGACATTCATCATATTGCATTGGTTTTCATTTCTTGTCCTCAAACCAAGCACTAATCTGTTTATTTTTAAGTCACACATTCTCCATTGATTAAAAAAGACAATCAAATGTATTTTTTAATGGTAGTATTATTTTATACAGAAATAAATTATTTATAATTCAGATGAGAATAAAGTTAGTGTTAATTAAAATTGTAAGGAAAACAAATATATTGATCTAAAATCTACCATCATTTGCTGCAAATAGGTTGACTATTTATATTTATTATTATATTTTATTACGGCTGTAATGAACCGGCTGCGATGTCAAGATTGCAATGCTGGAATGCACAGTGTGTGTGTGTGTGTGTGTGTGTGTGTGTGTGTGTGTGTGTGAGGCGTGGGCGCGATCGAACAGTGGAAACATAAAAACATAGGCTACTCCGTCAGTTTGTTCATACAGGACATCATTTAAACTGCACTGTGTTTACTTAGGGTGTATTCACACCTGCCTTGTTTGGTTCGATTGAATCGAACTCTAGTTCGTTTCCCCCCTTGGTGCGGACCTTTTGGGCAGGTGTGAATACAGCAATCGAACTCGGGTGCGGACCAAACAATCGAACCGAGACCCAGCTGAAGAGGTGGTCTCGGTACGGTTCCAAACGAACTCTGGTACGGTTCATTTACGGTGTGAACATGAACCGACCCAACTGCAGAAAACTGCGTCTTTTTTATTTGACTGCTCTTATGAGGATACTTAACAAAACTGACATTTTGGCATAATGGTGTCTTATTATACAGACATCCAAAGTCTCCCGGAAGTTCCGGCAGTCTCCCGCATGTCGATAGAAGCGCATGAATGCCCGCAAATCATTTAAAATCTCCGGAAATCTAGAGCGAGCGAGCAAGAGTGCGCGCACGGCAGAGAGAGGGAGCGAGAGACCTTGCGTGTGTGTGCCAGCTAGTGTGCCTCACGAAGCGCATGTGGGCCAGTGACAAATAAGGTTTTCAACTGATAAAAAATTCAAAAAGGTTAAAACTGCACATCAAAGTAGTTATTATCTTTATGGGGGTGTTTTTTACTTATTACTAAAATCTCAATTTTAAACAATGTATTTTAAGCGGTTTAACTGAGAATCATGTGACGACACCAGTCAAAATGTCATACGGGATAACGTTAATGCATTTTCTAAATATTACGATATTAAAACTTTTCAAATCAATAATACTTAATGAATATATAAAGTGATGCAGTAAACAATATTTGGAGCACAGAAAAAAATGTTTTGCACAACAATTTTTTCTCATTATATTGTGATTTCTTTAAACGTGACCCTACTTGTTCAAGTTCTTTACCCACATTTTAACACTGCAATGTGATTTAACCCCTTAGCTGTCACCCCCCTTTTTGAGAATGGACATTAAAATGCACTATTCAAGCTTAAATGGTTGTAATTCAACAATGCTTTGGAGTATAGACCTAAGTTTGGTCTTGTTTTAAAGGTAAAAAATAGCAGATTATTGCTGAGGTGAAAGCACTTAAAAAAATTAAAGTATGAAAAAGTTATGGAAGTTTAAATTTACATTAAATCAAATATAATTTATTTAATATTTTTATTTTATATAAAATATATATTTTACAAAATATGTTTTACAAAAAAATTACTATAAAATCAAAGCCATATATCTAACCAAGTTGTGTTCCAAATTTGAAGTTGATATCACAAAAAATGAAGTTCCCATGAGATTTTGTTTAGGCGTATTACCAAAAATAGCCACCGGGTGTCATTGAATTCCATTGAATTTTACTGTATGCATTCTACCACAACAAATTAATAAATTTCTGTCCAAATAACACTTCTGTCACAAAATATGGAACCTTGAGACTCAGACCTTTCTGACAATATGTGTTTTGTCAAGATTAGAAAATATTTTGATCATAAATTATGAAATATAATGATGCCCAAAAGGGGAGGAGCCTGATAAAATAATTTAGAGTACCGTTTCTATGGTAACACAATGTCCAATTTCAAAACAGTTTTCACAGGATGAATTCTGAGATCGTAAGCTTTCAAATGATACCTAATTTATGATAACTACTAAAATGTGTAATATAATAAAAAAAAGCGATAAAAAAAATTATATAATATTTTAGAGGATAATATATATATTATACTTTTTAGAAGATAATATTATTTTATCATTTTTTATTGACAAATACTAGATTATATATTTTCTAATGAAATTTTAGCATAAAAACCAACATATCAATTATTAAAAGTGTGTGCGTCAACTTTTTGTGACGAAGGTCAGAACTCCTGTTATTATGTAGATTTTTTGAGGTGCACTCTTGTCATAAATTCATCTATTTCTGTTCCTACATAATTTATAACAAAAAAACAGTCCTAAATATCTATTTAGGAGTCTTAGAACTTTCCAACGATATATAGTTTGTCATAATTAGATTAGGATTAAATAGCAATATAGGGAAGTAAAGTTAGGCGTCCCGTATACGGGACGGTGACAGTTAAGGAATGCGAAATGTCTGAAAATGTTTTACAGGACTTGGTATCATGTTATTATTGTTTCCTCAACTCCATGAAGTGAAATAATTCATTTCAATGGGAAAAAACAGCGTTATCCCGCCTGACTTAAGTTGTTACTCGGTATGACACCATATAAGTTAACACATGAATTGTCATTTTTACAACACTTAATAATGTTCATAAATAATTAATGTTTATGTTATGCAATGTTTTTCCAAGGAAATTAATTAGGCTCCACTGTAAAGAAATACAGATGTGGTTTTCAGTGTGTAAACTGTTACACACAAACTCAGTGTGGTTTCTTCCCAGATTTGGCAAGTATACAAATACATTTAAACATTTTTTTCATGTTTATGAATATCAGAACAGCACAACTTTTCAACATTAGGTTTAATTTAGTACTGAAAAGAACCGTGAATCATTTTATTGATGATCATAGTCACTCTACATCAATATTCATAAATAATGTAAATGGTTAAAGTAGGCGACCTTCACTCATTTCACTGAACATCATTTATTTGAACAACAAATTTACAAAAGCATGTAATTGAACAACATATTTATAAAGAAAAATCTTATTAATGGGTTGAAGTACCTTGAATCACTAAATTTCATTAGTTTCATTAAATGAACACTACATTTTTATAGACTTAAAGGGGCTGATTCCCCAATATGACAGGTTGGACAATAATTAAGTGTAATTGTAATTGAATATTAATATGAATTATATAATTTGCTAATATTTAACTAAACAATGTTAATGATATGTTAATATCACAATTTTAATGGAAATTATACAAATTAAAGCTGAAAACTGTATAATAATATATTGTCAAACAGAAAGTAACTGTTATCCTATATGACAAAATTGTTATCCGGTATGACAAAACTCAGTTTAAATCTTTATCAGGCAGTATTTTTGGCTACCTATAGAAATCTGCAACCTTTACCTTCAACTTCCAAATATGTAAATTCATGCTAAATAAACATATTTACATAAAATCCACATTATATATGTTATTTTAGCGTTATCCCATATGACACAGGATTTTACTACATAGTGTGCTAGTGAAGAAAAAGGGTGAGTTAAACACATTTTATGAAAGACATACTTACCTTTCACCATTGTTTGGGGGTCCATCAGGGTCTTCCTGATTGTGTAACATGCTGTCTCACATCGTGTCAAAATAAAATTCACAATAAAATTGCTCCAGTTTGCTTGTTATCCCGTATGACATTGGCTGACAGCCAGTTTTGGGACAGAATGCTCCAAAGCATAACAATTAACTGGATGTCATATTCTTTGTAATATTTAAATATATTGTTGTCAAGACTCATACAATAATGCCTGTGGAGGAGATGTTAGGGTTTATTCGATTTTTTACAGTTTGTTTGGCTTTTTTGTATGTCACTCTAAGGTCCGGACAGTTATCCGGTATGACATTATGTGACTATAATGTCTAATAATTCTTACACTTTGTAATACCCTCAATATATGTTTATATCATTTGATAAACAGAGATCAATTGATTCAATAAATGTGCTTTTTATTAAACATTTCCTTATTTTGACTTCATAAAGGGGTTTGGACATCAAAATTGCACGTCACGTCATTGGGCCATGTAAGGACCCAAGCAATCAATTGTCAGTGCGGGCGGGCTTTTATCTATACTACCATAGTTTCTTCATATTGCGTTTGTAAAGAATAACACCAAATCAGTAAAATAACAAATAGGCGATTACATTACGAAATATCTCCTGCTTTTTCTTTTTTTTTTTGCTTTTTTTTGCACTTCCTGCTTTTCCCTGCTTGAGAATTCCTGTCCAATGAATGGACGACCTTAGCACACGTGTGGTTTTGTTTACACATTTTGGTTCACTTGTAAAAAGAGCAGTGTGAAAACGAACCGTACCAAACAAAAAAAATCAACATTCTATTTGGTCCGGACCAAAGCAAGTGAACTATCGGACTTTCCTGGTGTGAATACACCCTTATATTTATGTACACTCGCAATAAAACACAACATTGTGCTTTTGTAAAAAAACATTCAAGCAATCCCACCCCCGAAATGGCGCTATTTTTTAAATGAAACTAAAATGCTCACGGCTGCATGGGCAATAACACGTCTACAGCGAGGAACGAGCAGAACAGAGTGAATGTTTTTTAGGATGTCCGTATTTCACTTTCGCTCATCATATACTCACCCTCATGTTGTTTTAATCCTTAATGAATTTCTTTCTTCTGCTGAACAGAAAGGAAGATATTTAGGAGAATGTCAGTAACCAGACAGTTTCTGATCCCATTGACTTCCATAGTAGGAAAAAAATGTATACTATGGAAGTCAATGAGACCAGAAACTGTCTGGTTACTGACATTCTTCTAAATATCTTCCTTTCTGTTCAGCAGAAGAAAGAAATTAATAAAGGATTGAAACAACATGAGGGTGAGTATATGATGACAGAATTTTCCATTTAAAGTGGAGTATCCCTTTAAGTTAGCGATTTAAAAGCCCCCGCCGCGGTGTCACACATCAATTAACCAGTGGGAAAAAATTCTCAGTCACATCGCTATTATATTTATATATAAATACAATATACAATGGGCCTACCTGATTTTGAACACAAGAGGGCAGTATAGCCCTATGTATGACTTTTTTTTTTTTTACTAAATAGCGCATTCTGGCTGATTTTAAACTTGTACATAATTCTTGAATTGAAAAAAACTGAATAAACCCAAAACTAGTTCTGTTTCGGTTTAGTTCTGATATTTGTATAATTTTATATAAAAATAAATGGTGTATAATTAAATTTTAAGAAGATATGAGATGTTTTCTGAATCCTTTTTTGACATTATTTTAATCCCTCGCCATGTCAAAACCGTTTGAAATATTTAATATCCGTTCACAATTTAGCATCTTTAATGTATTTTCATCGTGTTAAAAAAGTTTGGTGTGAATAAAAAAAAAAACACTTAGCAGGAGTGGGTAAAAAGCAGAGGCTGAATTTGCAAATAAATTCACATTCAAACCAAAATATCTGACTTCCTATTGGTCGAAGCTAATAACTGTATATTAGAAAGTTGTCCGGCTCGATGAGACCAATGTACGTACTGATTTTTAAAACTGTGGGTAAAACTAACCCCCCCACTTTTGTCAAAAGCATTTTGAAAGTGACACACTTCCTGCTGCCAGTTGGTGGCGCTATAACTTTGACTCACAATAGTTACATCCATCTGATCGGCCTCTTACCACGAACACACTGGTGAAGTTTCATCAAGATCAGTTAATGTATGCAGAAGTTATACCACTTCGTGTTTCTCTTTTCTCGCCATAAATTCGTTTCCTCGCCACGGCCAAACCGTTCGAGATATCAAAAATCCGTCCGCAATTTAGAATCCTCAATGTCTTGACTTCATGCACACCGAGTTTGGTGGGGATTGGATGAATTCTCTAGGAGGAGTACTTCGCATTCCACAGCAAGCGTTTTCCAAACAACCCATAATAGCCGACTTCCTGTTGGGCTGGCGTAAAACTTGACCAGGGGAAAGTTGTTCGGCCCGATGAGATCTATATGTGTACCGAGTTTCATATTAATTAATGCAAGCGTGTTTGATCTATGGACCAAGTTTTGGGACCCCCGTTCAAGGGGGCGCTGTTGAGCCCCCCTGCCACGCCCGGGTACCAGCTTCAGCCCGTCCCTGATGGCAGGGGGTTCTGACTTGTGTGCAAAGTTACAAGAGTTTTTGAGCACGTTAAGGACCCCAAAAGCCCCTGAAACCTTGATTAACAATGTAAAAGCAATAGTCAAATCCCCCCCTCCCCTCACACACACAGAGACACAGAGAGAGGGAGAGAAAATTCTTCAGAATATCCACATTCAAACCAAAATATCTCTCTTCCTGTTGGTCAGAGATAGTTCATGTAAATTAGAAAGTTGTCCGTCTTGATGAGAACAATACACATACCAAGTTTTGTTGCTGTTGATAAAACTAACCCCCCCACTTATGACTAAAGGTGGCGCTACTGAGCCCCTCACCACGCCCGTTTCTGAAACTTTGCACATGTCTACTGGCTAATAAATGTGATGTGTCTGTCGAGTTTCATCCAATTTCAAGTATGTTAAGAGTCTCAAAAGCATCAAAAAAGAATATTAAAGTTTGAAGCGTTGCCATGGCAACAGTATTAAAGATATCAAAAATCCTTTCACAGGTCTACATCTGCCGTGTGTTTACATTATACACATAAAGTTTGAAGCAAATCGGGTAAAAATAAGAGGGTGATTTCAAAGCATTTTGAAAGGGACACACTTCCTGTTGCCAGTTGGTGGCGCTATAACTTTGACTCACAATAGTCACATCCATGTGATCGACCTCTTACAACGAACACACTGCTGAAGTTTAATCAAGATCAGTTAATGTATGCAGAAGTTATAACACACTTCCTGTTTCCATTATTCGCCATAAATTCGTGTCCTCGCCACAGCCAAACCGTTCGAGATATCAAAAATCCGTCCGCAATTTAGCATCCTCAATGTCTTGACTTCATGCTGACTGAGTTTGGAGGCGAATGGATGAATTCCCTAGGAGGAGTACATTAAATTCCACAGCATGCGTTTCCAAACAACCCATAATAGCCGACTTCCTGTTGGGCTGGCGTAAAAAGTAAAAGTACGAAAGTTGTTTGGCCCGATGAGATCTATATGTGTACCAAGTTTCATATTATTACATGCAAGCGTGTTTGATTTATGGACCAAGTTTTCGGACCCCGTTCCAGGGGGCGCTGTCGAGCCTCCCTGCCACGCCAGTGTCCCAGCTTCAGCCCGGCCCTAATGGCCGCGGGTTCTGACCTGTGTGCAAAGTTTCAAGAGTTTTCGAGCACGTTAAGGGCCCCAAAAGTGCCCGAAAGGTTGAAAAAAAAATAATAAATATAGCTGCGAGCAGCGATTGCGGGCCCAAGCCAGTGGCACCGCCACCCCGGTGCCTTTAGTTACCTAAAGGCACCGGGGATGGCGGTGCCACCGGCTTTGGCCCTCCATCGCTGCTCGCAGCTATATTTATATATATATATATATATATATACACACACACACACACACACACACATATATATATATATATATATATATATATATATATATATATATATTTATAAGACAGAAAATATTACTTGTATTACCTTATTCTGATTTTATGATACACTCAAAATATTCCACAACAAATCCTTTAAATTTAATGTAAAAATAAAAACGAAAGTAAGCAGTGTTGGTCTCACGTAACCCTCTCATTAGAATCAAAATGTTTCAATTTTTGCGATGTATTTGGATGCTAAACTATTCTTTATTATAGGCTTTGTACTTCACTCGTGTTCCAATATCGATGGAAAAAATCATCCTCTTCACACGCGCAAAAATGTTCTTGGAAACATCACAGTGGAGCTCTGCTTACTGTGAATGGTACAGATTGTACTACTGACTATTTAAACAGAGCAGTGTAATTCGTTTATGTTAGGTTGACTATTTTTATTATTATATTGTATTAGGGCTATAATGAATGTCAAGATTGCAATTCTGGAATGTGTGTGTGACGCGGTTGCGGTTGAACAGTGGACACAAAAACATAAATAAAATGTTTTAGTTAATTCCTACATCCATAGGAATACATTGAAAATGCTCGCTCTACTCCGCACCATTATCAATGTCTGTGCGGACGTCTGTATTTTATTAGTATATAGTATACTATAGTTAGCGATTTAAAAGCCCTCAGCGGTGTCACATGTCGATTAACCGGTGGGAAAATTTTATCACAGTCACATCCCTAATATATTTATATATAAATACAATAGGCCTACCTGAAAGAGAATTTTACTTGCCCGACCAAAGTATAGCCTGATTAGAACGTCAATAACAAAAAAATAACTTGGGAATCACTAAAACGAGAGATTATTCTAATTTCATTACATTCATTTTAAGTTGCAATCAGCAGTTAATAATAAATGTATTACTGATCAATGGTAACAAGGTTGCACTGCTGAGGCTCATGCTGCTTCTCCAGGAGAATTGTAAACAAATGAGCGCAGCACACAAAAAAGCAACCCAGTTAACAACATACTGACTATAAAAATTACAAATATGGAGTTTTTATATATTTTATAACATATGATAGAGTTAAGCAACCTCACTTGACGAGTAGGCAACTATTTCCTGAATACAATCACGATTGAAACTGTGACATTGATTTCATACAACAGGTTAATAAACAGTTACAATTAAGTCACTTACATTTTAGATGCAATATTGACTGTTTTTGTTCTGTTTCAGCAGCAAAAATAATTAAACAAAGATCACAGCAACTTGTTTTCTCATTACTGAATGATTCAGCATTTTGAAACGAATCGCTTGACTCAAAGATTCAATGGTCAATCCATAAACATCTGTCTCAATCATGAATGACTCAGTCATTGGAATGAATCGTTTGAACGAATGAATCAATGACTCGCTCATTAAGATGGTCGCCTGGCGACACCTAACGGCGGTTTAGTGTTATGTTTAAAAGTATCATTCTTTCCAACGTGCACCATTATCAATGTCCGTGCGGACGTCCGTTTTTTTACTTTCACTTTTATATTAGCGATTTAAAAGCACCCGCTCGTGTCACACGTCGCTTAACCGATGGGAAAATATCCTCACAGTCATATACCTAATAAATTTATATTTAAATACAATAGGCCTACCTAGTAAAACGTTTTATATACTATTTTGATATCCTTTTGGACACAAGAGGGCAGTATAGCCCTATGTTTGCTTTTTTGTTGAAACAAATAGCACTAAATAGCCTGTTTTTAACTTTTTCATACTTTTTGAATTGCAAAAACAGAATAAAATAGGTTTAGTTCTAATATTTGTATAATTTTATATAAAAATAAATGGTGTATAATTAAATTTTAAGAATATATGAGATGTTTTCTGATTCCTTTTTTGACATTATTTTAATCCCTCGCCATGTCAAAACCGTTTGAAATATTTAATATCCGTTCACAATTTAGCATCTTTAATGTATTTTCATCATGTTGAAAAAGTTTGGTGTGAATAAATAAACCACTTAGCAGGAGTGGGTAAAAATTCAGAGGCTGAATTTGCAAATAAATCCACATTCAAACCAAAATATCTGACTTCCTGTTGTTCAGAGCTAATAACTGTATATTAGAAAGTTGTCCGGCTCGATGAGACCAATGTACGTACTGATTTTTAAAACTGTGGGTAAAACTAACCCCCCCACTTTTGTCAAAAGCATTTTGAAAGTGACACACTTCCTGCTGCCAGTTGGTGGCGCTATAACTTTGACTCACAATAGTCACATCCATGTGATCGGCCTCTTACAACGAACACACTGCGGAAGTTTCATCAAGATCAGTTAATGTATGCAGAAGTTATAACACACTTCCTGTTTATCTTTTCTCGCTATAAATTCGTTTCATCGCCACGGCCAAACCGTTCGAGATATCAAAAATCCGTCCGCAATTTAGCATCCTCAAAGTCTTGACTACATGCACACCGAGTTTGAAGGGGACACGGTGAATTTTCTAGGAGGAGTATTTCACATTCCACAGCAAGCGTTTTCCAAACAACCCATAATAGCCGACTTCCTGTTGGGCTGGCGTAAAACTTGACCGGGGTAAAGTTGTTCGGCCCGATGAGATCTATATGTGTACCGAGTTTCATATTAATTCATGCGAGCGTGTTTGATATATGGATCAAGTTTTAGAACCCCGTTCAAGGGGGGCGCTGTTGAGCCCCCCAGCCACGCCCGGGTACCAGCTTCAGCCCGGCCCTGATGTCCGTGGGTTCTGACCTGTGTGCAAAGTTTCAAGAGTTTTTGAGCACGTTAAGGACCCCAAAAGCCCCTGAAACCTTGATTAACAATATAAAAGCAATAGTCAAATCCCCCCCTCCCCTCACACACACACAGACACAGAGAGAGGGAGAGAAAATTCTTCAGAAAATCCACATTCAAACCAAAATATCTCTCTTCCTGTTGGTCGGAGATGGTTCATGTAAATTAGAAAGTTGTCCGTCTTGATGAGAACAATACACATACCAAGTTTTGTGATTCTAGGAAAAACTAAACCCCCATTTTTGACTAAAGGTGGCGCTACTGAGCCATTCCACCACCCCCGTTTCTGAAACTTTGCACATGTCTACTGGCTAATAAATGTGATGTGTCTGTTGAGTTTCATGCAATTTCAAGTATGTTAAGAGTCTCAAAAGCATCAAAAAAGAATATTAAAGTTTGATGCGTTGCCACGGCAACAGTATCTAAGATATCAATAATCCTTTCACAGGTTTACATCTGCCGTGTGTCTACATTGTACACATAAAGTTTGAAGCAAATCGGGTAAAAATAAGACACTGATTTCAAAGCATTTTGAAAGTGATGTACTTCCTGCTGCCTGTTGGTGGCGCTATAACTTTGACTCACAATAGTCACATCTGTGCGATCGGCCTCTTACAACGAACACACTGCTGAAGTTTCATCAAGATCAGTTAATGTATGCAGAAGTTATAACACACTTCCTGTTTCATTTTTTCGCCATAAATTTGTTTCCTCGCCACGGCCAAACCGTTCGAGATATCAAAAATCCGTCCGCAATTTAGCATCCTCAATGTCTTGACTTCATGCACACCGAGTTTGGAGGTGAATCGATGAATTCCCTAGGAGGAGTACATTAAATTCCACAGCATGCGTTTCCAAACAACGTTAAATATCCAACTTCCTGTTTGGCTGGCGTAAAACTTAGAGCACGAAAGTTGTTCGGCCGGATGAGATCTATATGTGTACAGAGTTTCATATTATTACATGCAAGCGTGTTTGATTTATGGACACGTGTTCGGATCCCGTTCCAGGGGGCGCTGTCGAGCCCCCCTGCCACGCCCGAGTACCAGCTTCAGTCCGGCCCTGATGGCCGCGGGTTCTGACGTGTGTGCAAAATTTCAAGAGTTTTCGAGCATGTTAAGAGCCCCAAAAGTGCCCGAAAGGTTGACAAAATAATAATAATAATAATAATAATAATAATAAATAATCCTACCGGAAACAATAGGGCCTTCGCCCTTTCAGGGCTTGGGCCCTAATAAAATATAGCTGCGAGCAGCGATTGCGGGCCCAAGCCGGTGGCACCGCCACCCCGGTGCCTTTAGTTACCTAAAGGCACCGGGGATGGCGGTGCCACCGGCTTTGGCCCTCCATCGCTGCTCGCAGCTATATTTATATATATATATATATATATATATATATATATATATATGTATATATATAAATATCTATATATATACATATATATATATGTATATAAATATCTATATATACACACACACACACACACACATATATATATATATATATATATATATATATATATATATATATATATATATATATATATATATATATACTTATATATATATACGTATATATATATATATATAAATATAAGACAGAAAATTTTACTTGTTTTACCTTATTCTGATTTTATGATACACCCAAAATATTCCACAACAAATCCTTTAAATTTAATGTAAAAATAAAAACGAAAGTAAGCAGTGTTGGTCTCACGTAACCCTCTCATTAGAATCAAAATGTTTCAATATTTGCGATGTATTTGGATGCTAAACTATTCTTTATTATAGGCTTTGTACTTCACTCGTGTTCCAATATCGATGGAAAAAATCATCCTCTTCACACGCGCAAAAATGTTCTTGGAAACATCACAGTGGAGCTCTGCTTACTGTGAATGGTACAGATTGTACTACTGACTATTTAAACAGAGCAGTGTAATTCGTTTATGTTAGGTTGACTATTTTTATTATTATATTGTATTAGGGCTATAATGAACAGGCTGCGATGTCAAGATTGCAATTCTGGAATGTGTGTGTGTGTGTGTGACGCGGTTGCGGTTGAACAGTGGACACAAAAACATAAATAAAATGTTTTAGTTAATTCCTACATCCATAGGAATAAATTGAAAATGCTCGCTCTACTCCGCACCATTATCAATGTCTGTGCGGACGTCTGTATTTTACTAGTATATAGTATACTATAGTTAGCGATTTAAAAGCGCTCAGTGGTGTCACACGTCGATTAACCGGTGGGAAAATGTTATCACAGTCACATCCCTAATATATTTATATATAAATACAATAGGCCTACCTGAAAGAGAATTTTACTTGCCCGACCAGAGTATAGCCTGATTAGAACGTCAATAACAAAAAAATAACTTGGGAATCACTAAAACGAGAGATTATTCTAATTTCATTACATTCATTTTAAGTTGCAATCATCAGTTAATAATAAATGTTGTACTGATCAATGGGGTTGCACTGCTGAGGCTCATGCTGCTTCTCCAGGAGAATTGTAAACAAATGAGCGCAGCACACAAAAAAGCAACCCAGTTAACAACATACTGACTATAAAAATTACAAATATGGAGTTTTTATATATTTTATAACATATGATAGAGTTAAGCAACCTCACTTGACGAGTAGGCAACTATTTCCTGAATACAATCACGATTGAAACTGTGACATTGATTTCATACAACAGGTTAATAAACAGTTACAATTAAGTCACTTACATTTTAGATGCAATATTGACTGTTTTTGTTCTGTTTCAGCAGCAAAAATAGTTAAACAAAGATCACAGCAACTTGTTTTCTCATTACTGAATGATTCAGCATTTTGAAACGAATCGCTTGACTCAAAGATTCAATGGTCAATCCATAAACATCTGTCTCAATCATGAATGACTCAGTCATTGGAACGAATCATTTGAACGAATGAATCAATGACTCGCTCATTAAGATGGTCGCCTGGCGACACCCAATGGCGGTTTAGTGTTATGTTTAAAAGTATCATTCTTTCCAACGTGCACCATTATCAATGTCCGTGCGGACGTCGGTTTTTTAGTTTCACTTTTATATTAGCGATTTAAAAGCACCCACTCGTGTCACACGTCGATTAACCGGTGGGAAAATATCCTCAGACACATACCTAATAAATGTATATTTAAATACAATATTGGCCTACCTGGTAAAAAGTGTTATATACTATTTTGATGTCCTTTTGGACACAAGAGGGCAGTATAGCCCTATGTTTGCTTTTTTGTTGAACCAAATAGCACTAAATAGCCTGTTTTTAACTTTTTCATTCTTCTTGAATTGCAAAAACAGAATAAAATGGGTTTAGTTGTGATATTTGTATACTTTTATATAGAAATAAATGGTATATAATTACATTTTTAGAAGATTTTTAGTGTTTCCTTTTTGGACATTAATCCCTCGCCGTAGCAAAACCGTTTGAGATATTTATTATCCATTCACAACTTAGCATATTTAATGTAGTTTCATCATGTTGAAAAAGTTTGGTACGAATAAAATAAATAGTTTAAGAGGAGTGGCTAAAAATTCAGAGGCTGATTTTGCAAAAAAATTCACATTCAGACCCAAATATCTGACTTCCTGATGGCCAGAGCTATTGAATGTAAATTAGAAAGTTGTCCGGCTTGATGAGAACAATATAAAAACTATTTTTTCTTTACTGTAGTTAAAACTAACCCCCCCACTTTTGTCTAAAGCATGTTGAAAGTGACACACTTCCTGCTGCCAGTTGGTGGCGCTATAACTTTGACTCACAATAGCTACATCCATCTGATCGGCCTCTTACCACGAACACACTGCTGAAGTTTCATCAAGATCAGTTAATGTATGCAGAAGTTATTCCACTTCCGTGTTTCTCTTTTCTCGCCATAAATTCGATTCCTCGCCACAGCCAAACCGTTCGAGATATCAAAAATCCGTCCGCAATTTAGCATCCTCAAAGTCTTGACTACATGCACACCGAGTTTGAAGGGGACACGGTGAATTTTCTAGGAGGAGTATTTCACATTCCACAGCAAGCGTTTTCCAAACAACCCATAATAGCCGACTTCCTGTTGGGCTGGCGTAAAACTTGACCGGGGTAAAGTTGTTCGGCCCGATGAGATCTATATGTGTACCGAGTTTCATATTAATTCATGCGAGCGTGTTTGATATATGGATCAAGTTTTAGAACCCCGTTCAAGGGGGCGCTGTTGAGCCCCCCTGCCACGCCCGGGTACCAGCTTCAGCCCGGCCCTGATGGCCGTGGGTTTTGACCTGTGTGCAAAGTTTTAAGAGTTTTTGAGCACGTTAAGGACCCCAAAAGCCCCTGAAACCTTGATTAACAATATAAAAGCAAGAGTCAAATCCCCCCCTCCCCTCACACACACACAGACACAGAGAGAGGGAGAGAAAATTCTTCAGAAAATCCACATTCAAACCAAAATATCTCTCTTCCTGTTGGTCGGAGATGGTTCATGTAAATTAGAAAGTTGTCCGTCTTGATGAGAACAATACACATACCAAGTTTTGTGATTCTAGGAAAAACTAAGCCCCCATTTTTGACTAAAGGTGGCGCTACTGAGCCATTCCACCATGCCCGTTTCTGAAACTTTGCACATGTCTACTGGCTAATAAATGTGATGTGTCTGTTGAGTTTCATGCAATTTCAAGTATGTTAAGAGTCTCAAAAGCATCAAAAAAGAATATTAAAGTTTGATGCATTGCCACGGTAACAGTATCTAAGATATCAATAATCCTTTCACAGGTTTACATCTGCCGTGTGTCTACATTGTACACATAAAGTTTGAAGCAAATCGGGTAAAAATAAGACACTGATTTCAAAGCATTTTGAAAGTGATGTACTTCCTGCTGCCTGTTGGTGGCGCTATAACTTTGACTCACAATAGTCACATCCATGTGATCGGCCTCTTACAACGAACACACTGCTGAAGTTTCATCAAGATCAGTTAATGTATGCAGAAGTTATAACACACTTCCTGTTTCATTTTTTCGCCATAAATTTGTTTCCTCGCCACGGCCAAACCGTTCGAGATATCAAAAATCCGTCCGCAATTTAGCATCCTCAATGTCTTGACTTCATGCACACCGAGTTTGGAGGCGAATCGATGAATTCCCTAGGAGGAGTACATTAAATTCCACAGCATGCGTTTCCAAACAACGCTAAATAGCCAACTTCCTGTTTGGCTGGCGTAAAACTTAGAGCACGAAAGTTGTTCGGCCCGATGAGATCTATATGTGTACCGAGTTTCATATTATTACATGCAAGCGTGTTTGATTTATGGACACGTGTTCGGATCCCGTTCCAGGGGGCGCTGTCGAGCCCCCCTGCCACGCCCGGGTACCAGCTTCAGTCCGGACCTGATGGCCGCGGGTTCTGACGTGTGTGCAAAATTTCAAGAGTTTTCGAGCATGTTAAGAGCCCCAAAAGTGCCCGAAAGGTTGACAAAATAATAATAATAATAATAAATATAGCTGCGAGCAGCGATTGCGGGCCCAAGCCGGTGGCACCGCCACCCCGGTGCCTTTAGTTACCTAAAGGCACCGGGGATGGCGGTGCCACCGGCTTTGGCCCTCCATCGCTGCTCGCAGCTATATTTATATATATATATATATATATATATATATATATATATATATACACACACACACACACACACACACACATATATATATATATATATATATATATATATATGTATATAAATATCTATATATATATATATGTATATAAATATCTATATATATACACACACACACACATATATATATATAAATATAAGACAGAAAATTTTACTTGTCTTACCTTATTCTGATTTTATGATACACCCAAAATATTCCACAACAAATCCTTTAAATTTAATGTAAAAATAAAAACGAAAGTAAGCAGTGTTGGTCTCACGTAACCCTCTCATTAGAATCAAAATGTTTCAATATTTGCGATGTATTTGGATGCTAAACTATTCTTTATTATAGGCTTTGTACTTCACTCGTGTTCCAATATCGATGGAAAAAATCATCCTCTTCACACGCGCAAAAATGTTCTTGGAAACATCACAGTGGAGCTCTGCTTACTGTGAATGGTACAGATTGTACTACTGACTATTTAAACAGAGCAGTGTAATTCGTTTATGTTAGGTTGACTATTTTTATTATTATATTGTATTAGGGCTATAATGAACAGGCTGCGATGTCAAGATTGCAATTCTGGAATGTGTGTGTGTGTGTGTGTGACGCGGTTGCGGTTGAACAGTGGACACAAAAACATAAATAAAATGTTTTAGTTAATTCCTACATCCATAGGAATAAATTGAAAATGCTCGCTCTACTCCGCACCATTATCAATGTCTGTGCGGACGTCTGTATTTTACTAGTATATAGTATACTATAGTTAGCGATTTAAAAGCGCTCAGTGGTGTCACACGTCGATTAACCGGTGGGAAAATGTTATCACAGTCACATCCCTAATATATTTATATATAAATACAATAGGCCTACCTGAAAGAGAATTTTACTTGCCCGACCAAAGTATAGCCTGATTAGAACGTCAATAACAAAAAAATAACTTGGGAATCACTAAAACGAGAGATTATTCTAATTTCATTACATTCATTTTAAGTTGCAATCATCAGTTAATAATAAATGTATTACTGATCAATGGTAACAAGGTTGCACTGCTGAGGCTCATGCTGCTTCTCCAGGAGAATTGTAAACAAATGAGCGCAGCACACAAAAAAGCAACCCAGTTAACAACATACTGACTATAAAAATTACAAATATGGAGTTTTTATATATTTTATAACATATGATAGAGTTAAGCAACCTCACTTGACAAGTAGGCAACTATTTCCTGAATACAATCACGATTGAAACTGTGACATTGATTTCATACAACAGGTTAATAAACAGTTACAATTAAGTCACTTACATTTTAGATGCAATATTGACTGTTTTTGTTCTGTTTCAGCAGCAAAAATAGTTAAACAAAGATCACAGCAACTTGTTTTCTCATTACTGAATGATTCAGCATTTTGAAACGAATCGCTTGACTCAAAGATTCAATGGTCAATCCATAAACATCTGTCTCAATCATGAATGACTCAGTCATTGGAACGAATCATTTGAACGAATGAATCAATGACTCGCTCATTAAGATGGTCGCCTGGCGACACCTAATGGCGGTTTAGTGTTATGTTTAAAAGTATCATTCTTTCCAACGTGCACCATTATCAATGTCCGTGCGGACGTCCGTTTTTTTACTTTCACTTTTATATTAGCGATTTAAAAGCACCCACTCGTGTCACACGTCGATTAACCGGTGGGAAAATATCCTCAGACACATACCTAATAAATGTATATTTAAATACAATATTGGCCTACCTGGTAAAAAGTTTTATATACTATTTTGATGTCCTTTTGGACACAAGAGGGCAGTATAGCCCTATGTTTGCTTTTTTGTTGAACCAAATAGCACTAAATAGCCTGTTTTTAACTTTTTCATTCTTCTTGAATTGCAAAAACAGAATAAAATGGGTTTAGTTGTGATATTTGTATACTTTTATATAGAAATAAATGGTATATAATTACATTTTTAGAAGATTTTTAGTGTTTCCTTTTTGGACATTAATCCCTCGCCATAGCAAAACCGTTTGAGATATTTATTATCCATTCACAACTTAGCATATATAATGTAGTTTCATCATGTTGAAAAAGTTTGGTACGAATAAAATAAATAGTTTAAGAGGAGTGGCTAAAAATTCAGAGGCTGATTTTGCAAAAAAATTCACATTCAGACCAAAATATCTGACTTCCTGATGGCCAGAGCTATTGAATGTAAATTAGAAAGTTGTCCGGCTTGATGAGAACAATATAAAAACTATTTTTTCTTTACTGTAGTTAAAACTAACCCCCCCACTTTTGTCTAAAGCATGTTGAAAGTGACACACTTCCTGCTGCCAGTTGGTGGCGCTATAACTTTGACTCACAATAGCTACATCCATCTGATCGGCCTCTTACCACGAACACACTGCTGAAGTTTCATCAAGATCAGTTAATGTATGCAGAAGTTATTCCACTTCCGTGTTTCTCTTTTCTCGCCATAAATTCGATTCCTCGCCACAGCCAAACCGTTCGAGATATCAAAAATCCGTCCGCAATTTAGCATCCTCAAAGTCTTGACTACATGCACACCGAGTTTGAAGGGGACACGGTGAATTTTCTAGGAGGAGTATTTCACATTCCACAGCAAGCGTTTTCCAAACAACCCATAATAGCCGACTTCCTGTTGGGCTGGCGTAAAACTTGACCGGGGTAAAGTTGTTCGGCCCGATGAGATCTATATGTGTACCGAGTTTCATATTAATTCATGCGAGCGTGTTTGATATATGGATCAAGTTTTAGAACCCCGTTCAAGGGGGCGCTGTTGAGCCCCCCAGCCACGCCCGGGTACCAGCTTCAGCCCGGCCCTGATGGCCGTGGGTTTTGACCTGTGTGCAAAGTTTCAAGAGTTTTTGAGCACGTTAAGGACCCCAAAAGCCCCTGAAACCTTGATTAACAATATAAAAGCAAGAGTCAAATCCCCCCCTCCCCTCACACACACACAGACACAGAGAGAGGGAGAGAAAATTCTTCAGAAAATCCACATTCAAACCAAAATATCTCTCTTCCTGTTGGTCGGAGATGGTTCATGTAAATTAGAAAGTTGTCCGTCTTGATGAGAACAATACACATACCAAGTTTTGTGATTCTAGGAAAAACTAAGCCCCCATTTTTGACTAAAGGTGGCGCTACTGAGCCATTCCACCACGCCCGTTTCTGAAACTTTGCACATGTCTACTGGCTAATAAATGTGATGTGTCTGTCGAGTTTCATCCAATTTCAAGTATGTTAAGAGTCTCAAAAGCATCAAAAAAGAATATTAAAGTTTGAAGCGTTGCCACGGCAACAGTATTAAAGATATCAAAAATCCTTTCACATGTCTACATCTGCCGTGTGTTTACATTATACACATAAAGTTTGAAGCAAATCGGGTAAAAATAAGAGGGTGATTTCAAAGCATTTTGAAAGTGACACACTTCCTGCTGCCAGTTGGTGGCGCTATAACTTTGACTCACAATAGTCACATCCATGTGATCGGCCTCTTACAACGAACACACTGCGGAAGTTTCATCAAGATCAGTTAATGTATGCAGAAGTTATAACACACTTCCTGTTTATCTTTTCTCGCTATAAATTCGTTTCATCGCCACGGCCAAACCGTTCGAGATATCAAAAATCCGTCCGCAATTTAGCATCCTCAATGGCTTGACTTCATGCTGACCGAGTTTGGTGTGGATCGGATCAATTCCCTCGGAGGAGTACATTAAATTCCACAGCATGCGTTTTTCAAACAACCCATAATAGCTGACTTCCTGTTGGGCAGAGCTAATAACTTAGAGTGCGAAAGTTGTTCGGCCCGATGAGATCTATATGTGTACCGAGTTTCATACTAATACGTTCTTGTATGTGTCCAAGATTTAAGATTGTGTTCTAGGGGGCGCTGTTGAGCCCCCCTGCCACGCCCGGGTACCAGCTTCAGCCCGGCCCTAATGGCCGCGGGTTCTGACCTGCGTACAAAGTTTCATGAGTTTTTGAGCACGTTAAAGGCCCCAAAAGCCCCCGAACCCTTGAAGAACAATAATAATAATAATAATAATCCTAACGAAAACAATAGGGCCTTCGCCCCTTCAGGGCTTGGGCCCTAATAATAATAAATAATCCTACCGGAAACAATAGGGCCTTCGCCCTTTCAGGGCTTGGGCCCTAATAATCCTTAGAAGAACAATAGGGCTCTGCGCCCTTTCAGGGCTTGGGCCCTAAATATAGCTGCGAGCAGCGATTGCGGGCCCAAGCCGGTGGCACCGCCACCCTGGTGCCTTTAGTTACACTAAAGCCACCGGTGTGGCGGTGTCACCGGTTTGGGCCCTCCATCGCTGCTCGCAGCTATATTTATTTATTTATATATATATATATATATATATATATATATATATATATATATATATATATATATATATAAATATAAATATCTATCTATCTATCTATCTATATATATATATATATATATATATATAAATATCTATCTATCTATCTATCTATCTATCTATCTATCTATCTATCTATCTATCTATCTATCTATCTATCTATCTATCTATCTCTCTATCTATCTATCTATCTATCTACCGTAAATCCTCTAATAAAGGCCCGGGCCTTTATTTTACTCAAGCGCATCGCGGCCCAGGCCTTTATTGGAAGGAGGCCATAATTAGAGACAGGCCTTTATTTGTATTTGAGCAAAACGGACTACCAGTAGAATGAATAAAAACGAGATTTTGTGTCTATTTTAACCTATAAAATACTAGGTTAATTTATTGAAAACGTACAGTTAGTTACCATATAACATTATGGTATGCATACAGAACATTAACAACAAATAAATATAATATAAATAATATTTTTTGTGAAAAGCAATGACTCATTTTGAAACAGTATTTGTTCCAGCAGTAGTAACGTTAGCTCCACAACAGCACGCATCTGTGCATTCATTGATTTCATTCATTCATTCACACACTAGAAACGCGTGTCTTTTTGCGTGTAACTTACAGACACTATTGCGATTAGAACAAAGCAAATAGAACTGACCTATTTCTCAGCTGGATCCGTTGCTCCTCGAAATAATACTTCCAAGCACTTCTGAGGTAAATTTTCCAGGATTATTATTACTTAGATAGATGTGTGTTATCCAGCTGATTGTGGGTGTTCAGGTTTGCGTGGATCGCCTTAGATTATTTGCGTTTGAATAACGCGCGCTCTCCGTAATTAAGAGATCAAAGTCAACAGAGTATTTTGAAACTCGTTTGCACTTAAGAAAAAAAGCGAGCCTATCGCGCCAGTGCGATTGTCGATCCCAGGGGGTTAAAAAAATAGATTTTCGCCAAAAATCCTCTTTGGCTCCGCAGCTGCCATGGTAAACAACATAAGCCTACCGGTGACTGAATTCGCACGTGCGAGTCAAGAGCGAAGTGATTGACATAACCAGGCTACCATAGCTATGGCTTGGATTCATTAGCAAACATTGCCCCCCTGTGGTATTTGCATGTTACTATCACAAGCATAATGTTGTGGCCTGCCCAGAAAAACGTTGTATCCAATAATAGCCCCGGCCACTATTAGAGACCGGCCTTTATATACCTCCGCCAACAGCGAGACCGGCCAATGTTAGAGACCCGGCCACTAATGGAATACAGGCCACTATTAGAGGATTTACGGTATCTATCTATCTATCTATCTATCTATCTATCTATCTATCTATCTATCTATCTATCTATCTATCTATCTATCTATCTATCTATCTATCTATCTATCTATCTATCTATCTATCTATCTATCTATATATGTATACACACACACACACACACACACACATATACATATACATATATATATACACACGTGTATATATATATATATATATATATATATATATATATATATGACAGAAAATATTACTTGTCTTACCTTATTCTGATTTTATGATACTCAAAATATTCCACAACAAATCCTTTAAATTTAATGTAAAAATAAAAACGAAAGTAAGCAGTGTTGGTCTCACGTAACCCTCTCATTAGAATCAAAATGTTTCAATATTTGCGATGTATTTGGATGCTAAACTATTCTTTATTATAGGCTTTGTACTTCACTCGTGTTCCAATATCGATGGAAAAAATCATCCTCTTCACGCGCGCAAAAATGTGCTTGGAAACATCACAGTGGAGCTCTGCTTACTGTAAATGGTACAAATTGTACTACTGACTATTTAAACAGAGCAGTGTAATTCGTTTATGTTAGGTTGACTATTTTTATTATTATATTGTATTAGGGCTATAATGAACAGGCTGCGATGTCAAGATTGCAATTCTGGAATGTGTGTGTGTGTGTGACGCGGTTGCGGTTGAAAAGTGGACACAAAAACATAAATAAAATGTTTTAGTTAATTCCTACATCCATAGGAATAAATTGAAAATGCTCGCTCTACTCCGCACCATTATCAATGTCTGTGCGGACGTCTGTATTTTACTAGTATATAGTATACTATAGTTAGCGATTTAAAAGCGCTCAGCGGTGTCACACGTCGATTAACCGGTGGGAAAATTGTATCACAGTCACATCCCTAATATATTTATATATAAATACAATAGGCCTACCTGAAAGAGAATTTTACTTGCCCGACCAGAGTATAGCCTGATTAGAACGTCAATAACAAAAAAAATAACTTGGGAATCACTAAAACGAGAGATTATTCTAATTTCATTACATTCATTTTAAGTTGCAATCAGCAGTTAATAATAAATGTATTACTGATCAATGGTAACAAGGTTGCACTGCTGAGGCTCATGCTGCTTCTCCAGGAGAATTGTAAACAAATGAGCGCAGCACACAAAAAAGCAACCCAGTTAACAACATACTGACTATAAAAATTACAAATATGGAGTTTTTATATATTTTATAACATATGATAGAGTTAAGCAACCTCACTTGACGAGTAGGCAACTATTTCCTGAATACAATCACGATTGAAACTGTGACATTGATTTCATACAACAGGTTAATAAACAGTTACAATTAAGTCACTTACATTTTAGATGCAATATTGACTGTTTTTGTTCTGTTTCAGCAGCAAAAATAGTTAAACAAAGATCACAGCAACTTGTTTTCTCATTACTGAATGATTCAGCATTTTGAAACGAATCGCTTGACTCAAAGATTCAATGGTCAATCCATAAACATCTGTCTCAATCATGAATGACTCAGTCATTGGAATGAATCGTTTGAACGAATGAATCAATGACTCGCTCATTAAGATGGTCGCCTGGCGACACCTAATGGCGGTTTAGTGTTATGTTTAAAAGTATCATTCTTTCCAACGTGCACCATTATCAATGTCCGTGCGGACGTCCGTTTTTTTACTTTCACTTTTATATTAGCGATTTAAAAGCACCCGCTCGTGTCACACGTCGCTTAACCGATGGGAAAATATCCTCACAGTCATATACCTAATAAATTTATATTTAAATACAATAGGCCTACCTAGTAAAACGTTTTATATACTATTTTGATATCCTTTTGGACACAAGAGGGCAGTATAGCCCTATGTTTGCTTTTTTGTTGAACCAAATAGCACTAAATAGCCTGTTTTTAACTTTTTCATACTTTTTGAATTGCAAAAACAGAATAAAATAGGTTTAGTTCTAATATTTGTATAATTTTATATACAAATAAATGGTGTATAATTAAATTTTAAGAATATATGAGATGTTTTCTGATTCCTTTTTTGACATTATTTTAATCCCTCGCCATGTCAAAACCGTTTGAAATATTTAATATCCGTTCACAATTTAGCATGTTTAATGTATTTTCATCGTGTTAAAAAAGTTTGGTGTGAATAAAAAAAAAAACACTTAGCAGGAGTGGGTAAAAAGCAGAGGCTGAATTTGCAAATAAATCCACATTCAAACCAAAATATCTGACTTCCTATTGGTCGAAGCTAATAACTGTATATTAGAAAGTTGTCCGGCTCGATGAGACCAATGTACGTACTGATTTTTAAAACTGTGGGTAAAACTAACCCCCCCACTTTTGTCAAAAGCATTTTGAAAGTGACACACTTCCTGCTGCCAGTTGGTGGCGCTATAACTTTGACTCACAATAGTTACATCCATCTGATCGGCCTCTTACCACGAACACACTGGTGAAGTTTCATCAAGATCCGTTAATGTATGCAGAAGTTATACCACTTCGTGTTTCTCTTTTCTCGCCATAAATTCGTTTCCTCGCCACGGCCAAACCGTTCGAGATATCAAAAATCCGTCCGCAATTTAGAATCCTCAATATCTTGACTTCATGCTGACCGAGTTTGGTGTGGATCGGATCAATTCCCTAGGAGGAGTACATTAAATTCCACAGCATGCGTTTTTCAAACAACCCATAATAGCTGACTTCCTGTTGGGCAGAGCTAATAACTTAGAGCGCGAAAGTTGTTCGGCCCGATGAGATCTATATGTGTACCGAGTTTCATACTAATACGTTCTTGTATGTGTCCAAGATTTAAGATTGTGTTCTAGGGGGCGCTGTTGAGCCCCCCTGCCACGCCCGGGTACCAGCTTCAGCCCGGCCCTAATGGCCGCGGGTTCTGACCTGCGTGCAAAGTTTCATGAGTTTTTGAGCACGTTAAAGGCCCCAAAAGCCCCCGAACCCTTGAAGAACAATAATAATAAATATAGCTGCGAGCAGCGATTACGGGCCCAAGCCGGTGGCACCGCAACCCCGGTGCCTTTAGTTACCTAAAGGCACCGGGGTGGCGGTACCGCCGGCTTGGGCCCTCCATCGCTGCTCGCAGCTATATTTATATATATATATATATATATATATATATATATATATATATACATACATACACACACATACATATATATGTATATATATATATATATATATATATATATATATATATATATATATATTATTGTTCAAAAGTTTGGGGTCAGTAAGATTTTTAATGTTTTTAGGAGAAGTCTCTTCTGCTCACCAAGGCTGCATTTATTGATTAAAAATACAAACAAAAACAGTAATATTGTGAAATATTATTCCAATTTAAAACAGCTGTTTTCAATTTTTAAATATTTTACATAGTAATTCATTTCTGTGATCAAAGTTGAGTTTTCAGCATCATTACTCCAGTCTTCAGTGTCACATGATCCTTCAGAAATCATACTAATATGATGATTGATGCTCAATAAATATTCATTATTATTTTCAATGTTGAAAACAGTTGTGTACAGATTTTTTTTTTCAAAATGCTTTGATGAATGTTAGTTCAAAAGAACAGCATATATTTCAAATATATATTTTTTAAACATTATAAATGTCTTTACTGTAACTGTTGATCACATCCTTCATAAATAAAAGTACTGATTTATTTTATTTATTTACCCCAAAAATAACATTTTAATTATTACTAACCCAAAACTTTTGAGCGGTAGTGTTTAACGTTACAAAAGCTTTAGATTTCAGATAAATGCTGTTCTTTTGAACTTTCTATTCATCAAAGACTGTACACAACTGTTTTCGACATTTAAAATAATAATGAATGTTTCTTGAGTATCAATCATCATATTAGAATAATTTCTGAAGGATCATGTGACAGTGACGACTGGAGTAATGATGCTGAAAACTCAGCTTTGATCACAGGAATAAATAACAGTTTAAAATATATTAAAATAGAAAGCAGCTGTTTTAAATTGGAATAATATTTTACAATATTACTGTTTTTGTTTGTATTTTTAATCAAATATATGCAGCCTTGGTGAGCAGAAGAAACTTCTCTGTTATGTGCGCGCCACAGACTGCACGCACGTCCGCTTAGAGTTCCGCCTTTTGCCTTCCGTCAATATTACGTTATTAGAAAAATATTTTTTTAGAGAATCGATTTTTTGACATTTGTGAATCGATTCAGAATCGTCCACGTCCGCATCGCGATGCATCTAAGAATAATTTTTTTCTCCCACCCCTAGATTTCATACAAATAAACAGTTACAATTAAGTCACTTACATTTTAGATGCAATGTTGACTGTTTTTGTTCTGTTTCAGCAGCGAAAATAGTTCAACAAAGATCACGGCAGAACCATCACTTATCACGTGTTTTCTCATAACTGAACGATTCAGCATTTTTAACGAATCGGTTGACTCAAAGATTGAATGATCAATCCATAAACATCTGTCTTAATCATGATCGACTCATTCGAACGAATCGTTTGAACGAATGAATCAATGACTCGCTTATTAAGATGGATGCCTGGCGACACCTAATGGCGGTTTAGTGTTGTTTATTCTTTCCCACATGTGTGTGATTTGTGTGTGCAACATTATCATTATTTTTCTTTCACTATTATATTAGCGATTTAAAAGCACCCACTCGTGTCACACGTCGATTAACCGGTGGGAAAATATCCTCAGACACATACCTAATAAATGTATATTTAAATACAATATTGGCCTACCTGGTAAAAAGTTTTATATACTATTTTGATGTCCTTTTGGACACAAGAGGGCAGTATAGCCCTATGTTTGCTTTTTTGTTGAACCAAATAGCACTAAATAGCCTGTTTTAACTTTTTCATTCTTCTTGAATTGCAAAAACAGAATAAAATGGGTTTAGTTGTGATATTTGCATTCTTTTATATAGAAATAAATGGTATATAATTACATTTTTAGAAGATTTTTAGTGTTTCCTTTTTGGACATTACTTTAATCCCTCGCCATAGCAAAACCGTTTAAGATATTTATTATCCATTCACAATTTAGCATATTTAATGTAGTTTCATCATGTTGAAAAAGTTTGGTACGAATAAAATAAATAGTTTAAGAGGAGTGGCTAAAAATTCAGAGGCTGATTTAGCAAAAAAAATCACATTCAGACCAAAATATCTGACTTCCTGATGGCCAGAGCTATTGAATGTAAATTAGAAAGTTGTCCGGCTTGATGAGAACAATATACAAACTATTTTTTCTTTACTGTAGTTAAAACTAACCCCCCCACTTTTGTCAAAAGCATGTTGAAAGTGACACACTTCCTGCTGCCAGTTGGTGGCGCTATAACTTTGACTCACAATAGCTACATCGATCTGATCGGCCTCTTACCACGAACACACTGCTGAAGTTTCATCAAGATCAGTTAATGTATGCAGAAGTTATTCCACTTCGTGTTTCTCTTTTCTCGCCATAAATTCGATTCCTCGCCACAGCCAAACCGTTCGAGATATCAAAAATCTGTTCGCAATTTAGCATCCTCAATGTCTTGACTTCATGCTGACTGAGTTTGGAGGTGATTGAATGAATTCTCTAGGAGGAGTACATCACATTCCACAGCAAGCGTTTTCCAAACAACCCATAATAGCCGACTTCCTGTTGGGCTGGCGTGAAACTTGACAGAGGGAAAGTTGTTCGGCCCCATGAAATCTATATGTGTACCAAGTTTCATATTAATTCATGCAAGCGTATTTGATATATGGACCAAGTTTTCAGACCCTGTTCAAGAGGGCGCTGTTGAGCCCCCCTGCCACGCCCGTTTCTGAAACTTTTCACATGTCTACTGGCTAATAAGTGTTATGTGTCTGTCGAGTTTCATCCAATTTCAAGCATGTTAAGAGTCTCAAACGCATCCGAAAAGAATATTAAAATTTGATGCGTTGCCACGGCAACAGTATCTAAGATATCAATAATCCTTTCACAGGTCTACATCTGCCGTGTGTTTACATTATACACATAAAGTTTGAAGCAAATCGGGTAAAATTAAGAGGGTGACTTCAAAGCATTTTGAAAGGGACACACTTCCTGCTGCCAGTTGGTGGCGCTATAACTTTGACTCACAATAGTCACATCCTTGTGATCGGCCTCTTACAACAAACACACTGCGAAAGTTTCATCAAGATCAGTTAATGTATGCAGAAGTTATAACACACTTCCTGTGTACCATTATTCGCCATAAATTCGTTTCCTCGCCACAGCCAAACCGTTCGAGATATCAAAAATCCGTCCGCAATTTAGCATCCTCAATGTCTTGACTTCATGCACACCGAGTTTGGTTGTGATTGGACGAATATTCTAGGAGGAGTATTTCAAATTCCAGAGGATGCGTTTTTCAAACAACCCATAATAGTTGACTTCCTGTTGGGCTGGTGTAAAACTTAGAGCACGAAAGTTGTTCGGCCCGATGAGATCTATATGTGTACTGAGTTTCATATTATTATATGCAAGCGTGTTTGATTTATAGACCAAGTTTTCGGACACCATTCCAGGGGGCGCTGTCGAGCCCCCGTGCCACGCCCGGGTACCAGCTTCAGTCCGGCCCTGATGGCCGCAGGTTCTGATGTGTGTGCAAAATTTCAAGAGTTTTTGAGCATGTTAAGGGCCCCAAAAGTGCCCAAAAGGTTGACAAAATAATAATAATAATAATAAAATATAGCTGCGAGCAGCGATTACGGGCCCAAGCCGGTGGCACCGCAACCCCGGTGCCTTTAGTTACCTAAAGGCACCGGGGATGGCGGTGCCACCGGCTTTGGCCCTCCATCGCTGCTCGCAGCTATATTTATATATATATATATATATATATATATATATATATATATATATATATATATATATATATATATATATATACATACACACACACACACACACATATATATATATATATATATGTATGTGTGTGTGTATATAAATATCTATCTATCTATATCTATATATATAGATATAGATAGATAGATATTTATATACACACACACACACATATATATATATATATATATATATATATATATATATATATATATTTATAAGACAGAAAATATTACTTGTCTTACCTTATTCTGATTTTATGATACACTCAAAATATTCCACAACAAATCCTTTAAATTTAATGTAAAAATAAAAACGAAAGTAAGCAGTGTTGGTCTCACGTAACCCTCTCATTAGAATCAAAATGTTTCAATTTTTGCGATGTATTTGGATGCTAAACTATTCTTTATTATAGGCTTTGTACTTCACTCGTGTTCCAATATCGATGGAAAAAATCATCCTCTTCACACGCGCAAAAATGTTCTTGGAAACATCACAGTGGAGCTCTGCTTACTGTGAATGGTACAGATTGTACTACTGACTATTTAAACAGAGCAGTGTAATTCGTTTATGTTAGGTTGACTATTTTTATTATTATATTGTATTAGGGCTATAATGAATGTCAAGATTGCAATTCTGGAATGTGTGTGTGACGCGGTTGCGGTTGAACAGTGGACACAAAAACATAAATAAAATGTTTTAGTTAATTCCTACATCCATAGGAATACATTGAAAATGCTCGCTCTACTCCGCACCATTATCAATGTCTGTGCGGACGTCTGTATTTTACTAGTATATAGTATACTATAGTTAGCGATTTAAAAGCCCTCAGCGGTGTCACATGTCGATTAACCGGTGGGAAAATTTTATCACAGTCACATCCCTAATATATTTATATATAAATACAATAGGCCTACCTGAAAGAGAATTTTACTTGCCCGACCAGAGTATAGCCTGATTAGAACGTCAATAACAAAAAAAATAACTTGGGAATCACTAAAACGAGAGATTATTCTAATTTCATTACATTCATTTTAAGTTGCAATCAGCAGTTAATAATAAATGTATTACTGATCAATGGTAACAAGGTTGCACTGCTGAGGCTCATGCTGCTTCTCCAGGAGAATTGTAAACAAATGAGCGCAGCACACAAAAAAGCAACCCAGTTAACAACATACTGACTATAAAAATTACAAATATGGAGTTTTTATATATTTTATAACATATGATAGAGTTAAGCAACCTCACTTGACGAGTCGGCAACTATTTCCTGAATACAATCACGATTGAAACTGTGACATTGATTTCATACAACAGGTTAATAAACAGTTACAATTAAGTCACTTACATTTAGATGCAATATTGACTGTTTTTGTTCTGTTTCAGCAGCAAAAATAGTTAAACAAAGATCACAGCAACTTGTTTTCTCATTACTGAATGATTCAGCATTTTGAAACGAATCGCTTGACTCAAAGATTCAATGGTCAATCCATAAACATCTGTCTCAATCATGAATGACTCAGTCATTGGAATGAATCGTTTGAACGAATGAATCAATGACTCGCTCATTAAGATGGTCGCCTGGCGACACCTAATGGCGGTTTAGTGTTATGTTTAAAAGTATCATTCTTTCCAACGTGCACCATTATCAATGTCCGTGCGGACGTCCGTTTTTTTACTTTCACTTTTATATTAGCGATTTAAAAGCACCCGCTCGTGTCACACGTCGCTTAACCGATGGGAAAATATCCTCACAGTCATATACCTAATAAATTTATATTTAAATACAATAGGCCTACCTAGTAAAACGTTTTATATACTATTTTGATATCCTTTTGGACACAAGAGGGCAGTATAGCCCTATGTTTGCTTTTTTGTTGAAACAAATAGCACTAAATAGCCTGTTTTTAACTTTTTCATACTTCTTGAATTGCAAAAACAGAATAAAATAGGTTTAGGTCTAATATTTGTATAATTTTATATAAAAATAAATGGTGTATAATTAAATTTTAAGAATATATGAGATGTTTTCTGATTCCTTTTTTGACATTATTTTAATCCCTCGCCATGTCAAAACCGTTTGAGATATTCAATATCCGTTCTCAATTTAGCATATTTAATGTATTTTCATCATGTTGAAAAAGTTTGGTGTGAATAAGAAAAAAAACACTTAGCAGGAGTGGGTAAAAAGCAGAGGCTGAATTTGCAAATAAATCCACATTCAAACCAAAATATCTGACTTCCTGTTGGTCCAAGCTAATGACTGCAAATTAGAAAGTTGTCCAGCTCGATGAGACCAATATACTTACTGATTTTTGTAATTGTGGGTAAACCTAACCCCCCCACTTTTGTCAAAAACATTTTGAAAGTGACACACTTCCTGCTGCCAGTTGGTGGCGCTATAACTTTGACTCACAATAGTTACATCCATCTGATCGGCCTCTTACCACGAACACACTGCTGAAGTTTCATCAAGATCAGTTAATGTATGCTGAAGTTATACCACTTCGTGTTTCTCTTTTCTCGCAATAAATGCATTTCCTCACCACGACCAAAGCGTTCGAGATATCAAAAATCCGTCCGCAATTTAGCATCCTCAATGTCTTGACTTCATGCACACCGAGTTTGGTGGCGATTTAATTAATTCTCTAGGAGAAGTGTTTCAAATTCCACAGCAAGCGTTCTCCAAACAACCCATAATTGCCGACTTCCTGTTGGGCTGGTGTAAAACTTAGAGCACGAAAGTTGTTCGGCCCGATGTGATCTATATGTGTACCGAGTTTCATATCATTACATGCAAGTGTGTTTGATTTATGGACAAGTGTTTGGATCCCGTTCCAGGGGGCGCTGTTGAGCCCCCCTGCCACGCCCGGGTACCAGCTTCAGCCCGGCCCTGATGGCCGCAGGTTCTGACCTGTGTGCAAAGTTTCAAGAGTTTTCGAGCACGTTAAGGGCCCCAAAAGCCCCTGAAACCTTGAAACACACTGAAATCAATTGGAAATTCCCTCCCACCCCTCACACACACAGAGACAGAGAGAGAGAGAGAGAGAAAATTCTCCAAAAAATCACATTCAAACCAAAATATCTGACTTCCTGTTGCTCTCAGCTAATAAGTGTGAATTAGAAAGTTGTCCGGTTTAATGAGAACAATATACATAGCGAGTTTAGTGACTCTATGTAAAACTAAGCCCCCATTTTTGACTAAAGGTGGCGCTACTGAGCCCCTCACCACGCCCGTTTCTGAAACTTTGCACATGTCTACTGGCTAATAAATGTGATGTGTCTGTCGAGTTTCATGCAATTTCAAGTATGTTAAGAGTCTCAAAAGCATCAAAAAAGAATATTAAAGTTTGATGCGTTGCCACGGCAACAGTATCTAAGATATCAATAAACCTTTCACAGGTCTACATCTGCCGTGTGTCCACATTATTCACATAAAGTTTGAAGCAAATCGGGTTAAAATAAGAGGGTGATTTCAAAGCATTTTGAAAGTGACACACTTCCTGCTGCCAGTTGGTGGCGCTATAACTTTGACTCACAATAGTCACATCAATGTGATCAGCCTCTGAGCAAGAACACTCTGCTGAAGTTTTATCAAGATCAGTCAATGTATGCAGAAGTTATAATACACTTCCTGTGTCCCATTATTCGCCATAAATTCGTTTCCTCGCCACAGCCAAACCGTTCGAGATATCAAAAATCCCCTGGCAATTTTTCATCCTCAATGTCTTGACTTCATGCACACCGAGTTTGGTGCTGACCGGGTGAATTCCCTAAGAGAAGTGTTTCAAATTCCTAAGCATGCATTTCCAAACAACCCTAAATAGTCGACTTCCTGTTGGGCTGGCGTAAAACTTAGAGCATGAAAGTTGTGCGGCCCGATGAGATCTATATGTGTTCCGAGTTTCATATTATTACATGCAAGCGTGTTTGATTTATGGACCAAGTTTTCGGACCCCGTTCCAGGGGGCGCTGTTGAGCCTCCCTGCCACGCCCGGGTACCAGCTTCAGCCCGGCCCTGATGGCCGCGGGTTCTGACTCGTGTGCAAAGTTTCAAGAGTTTTTGAGCATGTTAAGAGCCCCAAAAATGCCTGAATAGTCGTAAGAAAAATAATAATAAATATAGCTGCGAGCAGCGATTACGGGCCCAAGCCGGTGGCACCGCAACCCCGGTGCCTTTAGTTACCTAAAGGCACCGGGGATGGCGGTGCCCCCGGCTTTGGCCCTCCATCGCTGCTCGCAGCTATATTTATATATATATATATATATATATATATATATATATATATATATATATATATATATATATACATACACACACACACACACACACACACATATATATATATATATATATATATATATATGTGTGTGTGTGTATATAAATATCTATCTATCTATATCTATCTATATCTATCTATCTATATATATATATATATATATATATATATATATATATATATATATATATATATATAAGACAGAAAATATTACTTGTCTTACCTTATTCTGATTTTATGATACACTCAAAATATTCCACAACAAATCCTTTAAATTTAATGTAAAAATAAAAACGAAAGTAAGCAGTGTTGGTCTCACGTAACCCTCTCATTAGAATCAAAATGTTTCAATTTTTGTGATGTATTTGGATGCTAAACTATTCTTTATTATAGGCTTTGTACTTCACTCGTGTTCCAATATCGATGGAAAAAATCATCCTCTTCACACGCGCAAAAATGTTCTTGGAAACATCACAGTGGAGCTCTGCTTACTGTGAATGGTACAGATTGTACTACTGACTATTTAAACAGAGCAGTGTAATTCGTTTATGTTAGGTTGACTATTTTTATTATTATATTGTATTAGGGCTATAATGAATGTCAAGATTGCAATTCTGGAATGTTTGTGTGACGCGGTTGCGGTTGAACAGTGGACACAAAAACATAAATAAAATGTTTTAGTTAATTCCTACATCCATAGGAATACATTGAAAATGCTCGCTCTACTCCGCACCATTATCAATGTCTGTGCGGACGTCTGTATTTTACTAGTATATAGTATACTATAGTTAGCGATTTAAAAGCCCTCAGCGGTGTCACATGTCGATTAACCGGTGGGAAAATTTTATCACAGTCACATCCCTAATATATTTATATATAAATTCAATAGGCCTATCTGAAAGAGAATTTTACTTGCCCGACCAAAGTATAGCCTGATTAGAACGTCAATAACAAAAAAATAACTTGGGAATCACTAAAACGAGAGATTATTCTAATTTCATTACATTCATTTTAAGTTGCAATCAGCAGTTAATAATAAATGTATTACTGATCAATGGTAACAAGGTTGCACTGCTGAGGCTCATGCTGCTTCTCCAGGAGAATTGTAAACAAATGAGCGCAGCACACAAAAAAGCAACCCAGTTAACAACATACTGACTATAAAAATTACAAATATGGAGTTTTTATATATTTTATAACATATGATAGAGTTAAGCAACCTCACTTGACGAGTAGGCAACTATTTCCTGAATACAATCACGATTGAAACTGTGACATTGATTTCATACAACAGGTTAATAAACAGTTACAATTAAGTCACTTACATTTTAGATGCAATATTGACTGTTTTTGTTCTGTTTCAGCAGCAAAAATAGTTAAACAAAGATCACAGCAACTTGTTTTCTCATTACTGAATGATTCAGCATTTTGAAACGAATCGCTTGACTCAAAGATTCAATGGTCAATCCATAAACATCTGTCTCAATCATGAATGACTCAGTCATTGGAATGAATCGTTTGAACGAATGAATCAATGACTCGCTCATTAAGATGGTCGCCTGGCGACACCTAACGGCGGTTTAGTGTTATGTTTAAAAGTATCATTCTTTCCAACGTGCACCATTATCAATGTCCGTGCGGACGTCCGTTTTTTTACTTTCACTTTTATATTAGCGATTTAAAAGCACCCGCTCGTGTCACACGTCGCTTAACCGATGGGAAAATATCCTCACAGTCATATACCTAATAAATTTATATTTAAATACAATAGGCCTACCTAGTAAAACGTTTTATATACTATTTTGATATCCTTTTGGACACAAGAGGGCAGTATAGCCCTATGTTTGCTTTTTTGTTGAAACAAATAGCACTAAATAGCCTGTTTTTAACTTTTTCATACTTTTTGAATTGCAAAAACAGATTAAATAGGTTTAGTTCTAATATTTGTATAATTTTATATAAAAATAAATGGTGTATAATTAAATTTTAAGAATATATGAGATGTTTTCTGATTCCTTTTTTGACATTATTTTAATCCCTCGCCATGTCAAAACCGTTTGAAATATTTAATATCCGTTCACAATTTAGCATCTTTAATGTATTTTCATCATGTTGAAAAAGTTTGATGTGAATAAATAAACCATTTAGCAGGAGTGGGTAAAAATTCAGAGGCTGAATTTGCAAATAAATCCACATTCAAACCAAAATATCTGACTTCCTGTTGTTCAGAGCTAATAACTGTATATTAGAAAGTTGTCCGGCTCGATGAGACCAATGTACGTACTGATTTTTAAAACTGTGGGTAAAACTAACCCCCCCACTTTTGTCAAAAGCATTTTGAAAGTGACACACTTCCTGCTGCCAGTTGGTGGCGCTATAACTTTGACTCACAATAGTTACATCCATCTGATCGGCCTCTTACCACGAACACACTGGTGAAGTTTCATCAAGATCCGTTAATGTATGCAGAAGTTATACCACTTCGTGTTTCTCTTTTCTCGCCATAAATTCGTTTCCTCGCCACGGCCAAACCGTTCGAGATATCAAAAATCCGTCTGCAATTTAGAATCCTCAATGTCCTGACTTCATGCACACCGAGTTTGGTGGGGATTGGATGAATTCTCTAGGAGGAGTACTTCGCATTCCACAGCAAGCGTTCTCCAAACAACCCATAATTGCCGACTTCCTGTTGGGCTGGCGTAAAACTTAGAGCACGAAAGTTGTTCAGCCCGATGTGATCTATATGTGTACCGAGTTTCATATCATTACATGCAAGTGTGTTTGATTTATGGACAAGTGTTCGGATCCCGTTCCAGGGGGCGCTGTTGAGCCCCCCTGCCACGCCCGGGTACCAGCTTCAGCCCGGCCCTGATGGCCGCGGGTTCTGACCTGTGTGCAAAGTTTCAAGAGTTTTCGAGCACGTTAAAGGCCCCAAAAGCCCCTGAAACCTTGAAAAACAGGAATTTTAAACAAATCTCACTCAAAAGAAAAATCCCCCCACCCCTCACACACACAGAGACGCAGAGAAAGAGAGAGAGAGGGAGAGAATTCTACAAAAAATCACATTCAAACCAAAATATCTCACTTCCTGTTGGTCACAGCTTATGACTATAAATTAGAAAGTTGTCCGGCTTGATGAGAACAATATACATAACGATTTTTGTGACTCTACTTAAAACTAAGCCCCCATTTTTGACTAAAGGTGGCGCTACTGAGCCCCTCACCACGCCCGTTTCTGAAACTTTGCACATGTCTACCGGCTAATAAATGTGATGTGTCTGTCGAGTTTCATCCAATTTCAAGTATGTTTAGAGTCTCAAAAGCATCTGAAAAGAATATTAAAGTTTGATGCGTTGCCACGGCAACAGTATTTAAGATATCAATAAACCTTTCACAGTTCTACATCTGCCAAGTGTCTACATTATACACATAAAGTTTGAAGCAAATCGGGTAAAAATAAGAGGGTGATTTCAAAGCATTTTTAAAGTGACACACTTCCTGCTGCCAGTTGGTGGCGCTATAACTTTGACTCACAATAGTCACATCCATGTGATCGGCCTCTTACAACGAACACACTGTGGAAGTTTCATCAAGATCAGTTAATGTATGCAGAAGTTATAACACACTTCCTGTTTATCTTTACTCGCTATAATTTCGTTTCATCGCCACGGCCAAACCGTTCGAGATATCAAAAATCCGTCCGCAATTTAGCATCCTCAATGTCTTGACTTCATGCTGACCGAGTTTGGTGTGGATCGGATCAATTCCCTAGGAGGAGTACATTAAATTCCACAGCATGCATTTTTCAAACAACCCATAATAGCTGACTTCCTGTTGGGCAGAGCTAATAACGTAGAGTGCGAAAGTTGTTCGGCCCGATGAGATCTATATGTGTACCGAGTTTCATACTAATACGTTCTTGTATGTGTCCAAGATTTAAGATTGTGTTCTAGGGGGCGCTGTTGAGCCCCCCTGCCACGCCCGGGTACCAGCTTCAGCCCGGCCCTAATGGCCGCAGGTTCTGACCTGCGTGCAAAGTTTCATGAGTTTTTGAGCACGTTAAAGGCCCCAAAAGCCCCCGAACCCTTGAAGAACAATAATAATAATAATAATAATCCTAACGAAAACAATAGGGCCTTCGCCCCTTCAGGGCTTGGGCCCTAATAATAATAATCCTACCGAAAACAATAGGGCCTTCGCCCTTTCAGGGCTTGGGCCCTAATAATCCTACCGGAAACAATAGGGCCTTCGCCCTTTCAGGGCTTGGGCCCTAATAATAATAATCCTAACGAAAACAATAGGGCCTTCGCCCCTTCAGGGCTTGGGCCCTAATAATAATAATAATCCTAACGAAAACAATAGGGCTCTGCGCCCTTTCAGGGCTTGGGCCCTAAATATAGCTGCGAGCAGCGATGGCGGGCCCAAGCCGGTGGCACCGCCACCCTGGTGCCTTTAGTTACACTAAAGCCACCGGGGTGGCGGTGTCACCGGCTTGGGCCCTCCATCGCTGCTCGCAGCTATATTATATATATATATATATATATATATATATATATATATATATATATATATATATATATATATATATATATACAGATGGTGGACAACCAGAATGAGACTTTTACCGCCGCCGTTCCCGCGGCGGCAAAATTGGGATGTGTATTTGCTGCCTTTTACCGCTGAGTGGCGCTGTAATCACAGACTTTGAAAAGTGTCCGTTTATTCTCTTTATGACGTAATCTGCCGCGGCAGTAATCTGAGCTGAGGTCACAGATAAATTCAAGATAAATATTGTGGTTAAACGAATTCAAATTAATTAAATTTAAACAAAGTAGACACGTTAAAATTGTGTGCCCAGTTTTTCTATAATTTAGAAAGGCTATGTGTCAATAGGTTACTTGTCATTTACTTACATAAAATTAAAACATTTTCAGGACTTGAAGTTAGCCTACTAACCGATGTTAGTCGGTTTAAGCATTCTTTGTTATATTCAGGCTTACATGTTGTTATGATTATCAATTGAATTATTTAATAAATAATCAACCACAATGCCTATTACTGCCGCAGCAAAAATAAACCAGTCGAATTTCAAAGTCGTTCGCGAAATGACTAGGCTATACCAGGTGGCGCAAGTGACAGGGCAAAACAGCAGCAACTGCGGCATTTTAAAAGGTACGTTTCCTATCTGTTTATTAAAAAAAAAAAAAAAAAAAACTGTTTTCATTATTTGAACAAAAATGAGACTGATTGAATATGTAAAAATATAAACAAACAAAGCAGAGAATAAAACAAACTTTTAGGGAAAAAAATATAGGCCTATTATGCTACAACAGAATTGGTTAACATTAACGAAAGCAAAATATGTAAAAATACATTTAAAACAAAATAAAACAAAACAAATCCGAATTCAAATCGGTTCAAATACCGAACAAACAGTAGTAGACCTAGGCTATTCAGACGATAGCTCTGTGATCAGTGCATTAACAATAGCCTCTCGGAGCTTCAAACGATCTGAGATCGAATCTCAGTGTAGCTGGCAGTGTTTATGTTTTTCCGTTCTTGATGCTTAAATATGCATCTGTTTATTAAAGCCAATCATCTTGCTTAATTATCAATTGTACATTACAACATACATTTGCAACATTCCAGGTGTGCCGCTGCAAAGACGACACTGATGAATCTGATGAAGGAAGACAGTCAGCCGATTGCACCAGAAAATGAAGATGATGAAGCTCGTCTTTAATCTGCTAAATTATTTTTTTTTGTGTGTGTGAATCATTCACGAGAATTCAATTCTGTTTTTCAAAACAGATCGAACAAATCAGAAAAATACTTTCAATACAGTATTACTTTCAATTAAAAAATAAACAATGAAAATGTAAAAGAAAAAGAAAATTAATTAAGTTTGAAAACCCATCGCACATTTCAAGGTATGAATAAAGTGTCGGGACAGTTTATTTATTTAAACAGGGTTGCATCGATAGAGTTTATTCCCTTTGTGATGCAAAATAAGAAACACAATCTTATTCTTGCAACATTTTAAATGTCTATTGTCAAAGAAATTCCAGCTAAATTAAAAAATTAAAACGGTACAAAACGAAAAAAGTTCAAAGCAACAAATTAAGAACAGGCGTTTTTCTTTGCCTCTCTCGCGCTGGATATTTTTTTACTAAGTTTGGTCTCCCTCACTGCGCGCGGCGGGTCTTTCTCGAAATTAAGCATTAATAATACAGCTGATAATACTGTATATGTCGCTGTGTGTCATCCACACAAATCACGAAAGAAAAAACTGTAACAAATAGCTTTTGTTCCTTCATAGATAAAGCATGCCTTGCTGAATTCACCTTACAATAAAACGAGGTGGGTCGCGAATTAAAGAGCTCTGTATGCTAAATTGAAATTGTGTGTGGAAAACCTTTAAATACAATCAATAAAACTACAATATATAATTTAATAAGATATAGGGCCTACTGTACATAGGCTATGGACTTTTGGAGATTTTGAGATTAATCCTTAAAAGAATGTTGCCTTTGCCTGCTCATCAGGCTGGCTCCGACACTCTCCATATGAAAGACGGAACATTAACACCTCTGTCCTGCACCCCCACGATAAAGCAACTATTGCCTTCTCCAAACCCCCCACAGGCTAGCGGAGTTTGCAAAACAAAACAAAGAGTTCGCCACTCGTCGTGGTGTGCCAAAACACTTAATTTTAAACTTCAATATTTCATTCAAAACAATCTCAAAACGCGTTGTGACATTTTTTTTTTAAAGCAGTAGCCTAGCCTATATAGATTAAGGGCATTGAAACCAGGATCTTAACTAAAACGCGTTCCGAGTAATCTCTCAAAAATTATGCCACACTACTCCATGTATTTTTTTTTTAAGGACTGCTTTTGAAATCACTATAAATTACTATGCTAATTGTATCGCTCACGAGAGCTCTTCATTTATCTAATTCCTCAATAGAATAGTAAAAATATTCCGCGTCATTGCTCCTAATATCGCCTCTATTTTTAACTTTTGATTCTATTTTTTCAGTTCTAAAATTTATTCTATCTTTGGTTCTATCCTGTTGTAGCCTAATAGGCCTATTTATATAGCCTGTATGAAAAATATGCCTATTAGGCTTAGGGTTTTTTATTTAACCCACTTACATTTTAAAATGCGGCAATTGCTGCTGTTTTGCACAATGTCCCTTTGCGCCACCTGGCGGTCATTTCGGGAACGACTTTGAAATGCGGCTGGTTTATTTTCGCCGCGGTGATTTCGCCGCGGCAGCTGGCGCGGCGGTAATAGGCATTTTGGTTGTCCACCATCTGTATATATATATATATATATATATATATATATATATATATATATATGTAACAAAAAAAATATAATATATACATTATATATGTAACAAAAAATAAATAAATAAATATAAATATATATATATATATATATATATATATATATATATATATATATATGGCGAGGCGAGGAACGGGCAGAGAAGAGCGAACGTTTTTGGACATTCATCATATTGCATTGGTTTTCATTTCTTGTCCTCAAACCAAGCACTAATCTGTTTATTTTTAAGTCACACATTCTCCATTGATTAAAAAAGACAATCAAATGTATTTTTTAATGGTAGTATTATTTTATACAGAAATAAATTATTTATAATTCAGATGAGAATAAAGTTAGTGTTAATTAAAATTGTAAGGAAAACAAAT
The DNA here is from genome assembly GCF_951802725.1 of Rutilus rutilus. Taxonomy (NCBI): domain Eukaryota; kingdom Metazoa; phylum Chordata; class Actinopteri; order Cypriniformes; family Leuciscidae; genus Rutilus; species Rutilus rutilus. Next base: position 16,078,089 of record NC_140217.1, on the reverse strand, counting down.
ATATTGATCTAAAATCTACCATCATTTGCTGCAAATAGGTTGACTATTTATATTTATTATTATATTTTATTACGGCTGTAATGAACCGGCTGCGATGTCAAGATTGCAATGCTGGAATGCACAGTGTGTGTGTGTGTGTGTGTGTGTGTGTGTGTGTGTGTGTGTGTGTGTGTGTGTGTGTGTGTGTGTGTGTGTGTGTGTGTGTGTGTGTGTGTGTGTGTGTGTGTGAGGCGTGGGCGCGATCGAACAGTGGAAACATAAAAAACATAGGCTACTCCGTCAGTTTGTTCATACAGGACATCATTTAAACTGCACTGTGTTTACTTAGGGTGTATTCACACCTGCCTTGTTTGGTTCGATTGAATCGAACTCTAGTTCGTTTCCCCCCTTGGTGCGGACCTTTTGGGCAGGTGTGAATACAGCAATCGAACTCGGGTGCGGACCAAACAATCGAACCGAGACCCAGCTGAAGAGGTGGTCTCGGTACGGTTCCAAACGAACTCTGGTACGGTTCATTTACGGTGTGAACATGAACCGACCCAACTGCAGAAAACTGCGTCTTTTTATTTGACTGCTCTTATGAGGATACTTAACAAAACTGACATTTTGGCATAATGGTGTCTTATTATACAGACATCCAAAGTCTCCCGGAAGTTCCGGCAGTCTCCCGCATGTCGATAGAAGCGCATGAATGCCCGCAAATCATTTAAAATCTCCGGAAATCTAGAGCGAGCGAGCAAGCGCACGGCAGAGAGAGGGAGCGAGAGACCTTGCGTGTGTGTGCCAGCTAGTGTGCCTCACGAAGCGCATGTAAGGACCCAAGCAATCAATTGTCAGTGCGGGCGGGCTTTTATCTATACTACCATAGTTTCTTCATATTGCGTTTGTAAAGAATAACACCAAATCAGTAAAATAACAAATAGGCGATTACATTACGAAATATCTCCTGCTTTTTTTTTTTTTTTTGCTTTTTTTTGCACTTCCTGCTTTTCCCTGCTTGAGAATTCCTGTCCAATGAATGGACGACCTTAGCACACGTGTGGTTTTGTTTACACATTTTGGTTCACTTGTAAAAAGAGCAGTGTGAAAACGAACCGTACCAAACAAAAAAAATCAACATTCTATTTGGTCCGGACCAAAGCAAGTGAACTATCGGACTTTCCTGGTGTGAATACACCCTTATATTTATGTACACTCGCAATAAAACACAACATTGTGCTTTTGTAAAAAAACATTCAAGCAATCCCACCCCCGAAATGGCGCTATTTTTTAAATGAAACTAAAATGCTCACGGCTGCATGGGCAATAACACGTCTACAGCGAGGAACGAGCAGAACAGAGTGAATGTTTTTTAGGATGTCCGTATTTCACTTTCGCTCATCATATACTCACCCTCATGTTGTTTTAATCCTTTATGAATTTCTTTCTTCTGCTGAACAGAAAGGAAGATATTTAGGAGAATGTCAGTAACCAGACAGTTTCTGATCCCATTGACTTCCATAGTAGGAAAAAAATGTATACTATGGAAGTCAATGAGACCAGAAACTGTCTGGTTACTGACATTCTTCTAAATATCTTCCTTTCTGTTCAGCAGAAGAAAGAAATTAATAAAGGATTGAAACAACATGAGGGTGAGTATATGATGACAGAATTTTCAATTTAAAGTGGAGTATCCCTTTAAGTTAGCGATTTAAAAGCCCCCGCCGCGGTGTCACACATCAATTAACCAGTGGGAAAAAATTCTCAGTCACATCGCTATTATATTTATATATAAATACAATATACAATGGGCCTACCTGATTTTGAACACAAGAGGGCAGTATAGCCCTATGTATGACTTTTTTTTTTTTTACTAAATAGCGCATTCTGGCTGATTTTAAACTTGTACATAATTCTTGAATTGAAAAAAACTGAATAAACCCAAAACTAGTTCTGTTTCGGTTTAGTTCTGATATTTGTATAATTTTATATAAAAATAAATGGTGTATAATTAAATTTTAAGAAGATATGAGATGTTTTCTGATTCCTTTTTTGACATTATTTTAATCCCTCGCCATGTCAAAACCGTTTGAAATATTTAATATCCGTTCACAATTTAGCATCTTTAATGTATTTTCATCGTGTTAAAAAAGTTTGGTGTGAATAAAAAAAAAAACACTTAGCAGGAGTGGGTAAAAAGCAGAGGCTGAATTTGCAAATAAATTCACATTCAAACCAAAATATCTGACTTCCTATTGGTCGAAGCTAATAACTGTATATTAGAAAGTTGTCCGGCTCGATGAGACCAATGTACGTACTGATTTTTAAAACTGTGGGTAAAACTAACCCCCCCACTTTTGTCAAAAGCATTTTGAAAGTGACACACTTCCTGCTGCCAGTTGGTGGCGCTATAACTTTGACTCACAATAGTTACATCCATCTGATCGGCCTCTTACCACGAACACACTGGTGAAGTTTCATCAAGATCAGTTAATGTATGCAGAAGTTATACCACTTCGTGTTTCTCTTTTCTCGCCATAAATTCGTTTCCTCGCCACGGCCAAACCGTTCGAGATATCAAAAATCCGTCCGCAATTTAGAATCCTCAATGTCTTGACTTCATGCACACCGAGTTTGGTGGGGATTGGATGAATTCTCTAAGAGGAGTACTTCGCATTCCACAGCAAGCGTTTTCCAAACAACCCATAATAGCCGACTTCCTGTTGGGCTGGCGTAAAACTTGACCAGGGGAAAGTTGTTCGGCCCGATGAGATCTATATGTGTACCGAGTTTCATATTAATTAATGCAAGCGTGTTTGATCTATGGACCAAGTTTTGGGACCCCCGTTCAAGGGGGCGCTGTTGAGCCCCCCTGCCACGCCCGGATACCAGCTTCAGCCCGTCCCTGATGGCAGGGGGTTCTGACTTGTGTGCAAAGTTACAAGAGTTTTTGAGCACGTTAAGGACCCCAAAAGCCCCTGAAACCTTGATTAACAATGTAAAAGCAATAGTCAAATCCCCCCCTCCCCTCACACACACAGAGACACAGAGAGAGGGAGAGAAAATTCTTCAGAATATCCACATTCAAACCAAAATATCTCTCTTCCTGTTGGTCAGAGATAGTTCATGTAAATTAGAAAGTTGTCCGTCTTGATGAGAACAATACACATACCAAGTTTTGTTGCTGTTGATAAAACTAACCCCCCCACTTATGACTAAAGGTGGCGCTACTGAGCCCCTCACCACGCCCGTTTCTGAAACTTTGCACATGTCTACTGGCTAATAAATGTGATGTGTCTGTCGAGTTTCATCCAATTTCAAGTATGTTAAGAGTCTCAAAAGCATCAAAAAAGAATATTAAAGTTTGAAGCGTTGCCATGGCAACAGTATTAAAGATATCAAAAATCCTTTCACAGGTCTACATCTGCCGTGTGTTTACATTATACACATAAAGTTTGAAGCAAATCGGGTAAAAATAAGACACTGATTTCAAAGCATTTTGAAAGGGACACACTTCCTGTTGCCAGTTGGTGGCGCTATAACTTTGACTCACAATAGTCACATCCATGTGATCGACCTCTTACAACGAACACACTGCTGAAGTTTAATCAAGATCAGTTAATGTATGCAGAAGTTATAACACACTTCCTGTTTCCATTATTCGCCATAAATTCGTGTCCTCGCCACAGCCAAACCGTTCGAGATATCAAAAATCCGTCCGCAATTTAGCATCCTCAATGTCTTGACTTCATGCTGACTGAGTTTGGAGGCGAATGGATGAATTCCCTAGGAGGAGTACATTAAATTCCACAGCATGCGTTTCCAAACAACCCATAATAGCCGACTTCCTGTTGGGCTGGCGTAAAAAGTAAAAGTACGAAAGTTGTTTGGCCCGATGAGATCTATATGTGTACCAAGTTTCATATTATTACATGCAAGCGTGTTTGATTTATGGACCAAGTTTTCGGACCCCGTTCCAGGGGGCGCTGTCGAGCCTCCCTGCCACGCCAGTGTCCCAGCTTCAGCCCGGCCCTAATGGCCGCGGGTTCTGACCTGTGTGCAAAGTTTCAAGAGTTTTCGAGCACGTTAAGGGCCCCAAAAGTGCCCGAAAGGTTGAAAAAAAAATAATAATAAAATATAGCTGCGAGCAGCGATTACGGGCCCAAGCCGGTGGCACCGCAACCCCGGTGCCTTTAGTTACCTAAAGGCACCGGGGTGGCGGTACCGCCGGCTTTGGCCCTCCATCGCTGCTCGCAGCTATATTTATATATATATATATATATATATATATATATATATACATACATACATACACATACATATATATGTATGTATGTATATATATATATATATATATATATATTATTGTTCAAAAGTTTGGGGTCAGTAAGATTTTTAATGTTTTTAGGAGAAGTCTGTTCTGCTCACCAAGGCTGCATTTATTGATTAAAAATACAAACAAAAACAGTAATATTGTGAAATATTATTCCAATTTAAAACAGCTGTTTTCAATTTTAAAATATTTTACATAGTAATTCATTTCTGTGATCAAAGTTGAGTTTTCAGCATCATTACTCAAGTCTTCAGTGTCACATGATCCTTCAGAAATCATACTAATATGATGATTGATGCTCAATAAATATTCATTATTATTTTCAATGTTGAAAACAGTTGTGTACAGATTTTTTTTTTTTTCAAAATGCTTTGATGAATGTAAAGTTCAAAAGAACAGCATATATTTCAAATATATATATTTTTAACATTATAAATGTCTTTACTGTAACTGTTGATCAGTTTAACTCATCCTTCATAAATAAAAGTACTGATTTATTTTATTTATTTCCCCCAAAAATAAAATTTTAAATATTACTAACCACAAACTTTTGAGCGGTAGTGTTTAACGTTACAAAAGCTTTAGATTTCAGATAAATGCTGTTCTTTTGAACTTTCTATTCATCAAAGACTGTACACAACTGTTTTCGACATTTAAAATAATAATGAATGTTTCTTGAGTATCAATCATCATATTAGAATAATTTCTGAAGGATCATGTGACAGTGACGACTGGAGTAATGATGCTGAAAACTCAGCTTTGATCACAGGAATAAATAACAGTTTAAAATATATTAAAATAGAAAGCAGCTGTTTTAAATTGGAATACTATTTTACAATATTACTGTTTTTGTTTGTATTTTTAATCAAATAAATGCAGCCTTGGTGAGCAGAAGAAACTTCTCTGTTATGTGCGCGCCACAGACTGCACGCACGTCCGCTTAGAGTTCCGCCTTTTGCCTTCCGTCAATATTACGTTATTAGAAAAAATATTTTTTTAGAGAATCGATTTTTTTACATTTGTGAATCGATTCAGAATCGTCCACGTCCGCATCGCGATGCATCTAAGAATCAATTTTTTCTCCCACCCCTAGATTTCATACAACAGGTTAATAAACAGTTACAATTAAGTCACTTACATTTTGGATGCAATGTTGACTGTTTTTGTTCTGTTTCAGCATCACGTGTTTTCTCATAACTGAACGATTCAGCATTTTTAACGAATCGGTTGACTCAAAGATTGAATGATCAATCCATAAACATCTGTCTTAATCATGATCGACTCATTCGAACGAATCGTTTGAACGAACGAATCAATGACTCGCTTATTAAGATGGATGCCTGGCGACACCTAATGGCGGTTTAGTATTGTTTAAAAGCATCATTCTTTCCCACATGTGTGTGATTTGTGTGTGCAACATTATCATTATTTTTCTTTCACTATTATATTAGCGATTTAAAAGCACCCACTCGTGTCACACGTCGATTAACCGGTGGGAAAATATCTTCAGACACATACCTAATAAATGTATATTTAAATACAATATTGGCCTACCTGGTAAAAAGTTTTATATACTATTTTGATGTCCTTTTGGACACAAGAGGGCAGTATAGCCCTATGTTTGCTTTTTTGTTGAACCAAATAGCACTAAATAGCCTGTTTTTAACTTTTTCATTCTTCTTGAATTGCAAAAACAGAATAAAATGGGTTTAGTTGTGATATTTGTATACTTTTATATAGAAATAAATGGTATATAATTACATTTTTAGAAGATTTTTACTTTAATCCCTCGCCATAGCAAAACCGTTTGAGATATTTATTATCCATTCACAATTTAGCATATTTAATGTAGTTTCATCATGTTGAAAAAGTTTGGTACGAATAAAATAAATAGTTTAAGACGAGTGGCTAAAAATTCAGAGGCTGATTTTGCAAAAAAATTCACATTCAGACCAAAATATCTGACTTCCTGATGGCCAGAGCTATTGAATGTAAATTAGAAAGTTGTCCGGCTTGATGAGTACAATATAGAAACTATTTTTTCTTTACTGTAGTTAAAAGTAACCCCCCCACTTTTGTCAAAAGCATGTTGAAAGTGACACACTTCCTGCTGCCAGTTGGTGGCGCTATAACTTTGACTCACAATAGCTACATCCATCTGATCGGCCTCTTACCACGAACACACTGCTGAAGTTTCATCAAGATCAGTTAATGTATGCAGAAGTTATTCCACTTCCGTGTTTCTCTTTTCTCGCCATAAATTCGATTCCTCGCCACAGCCAAACCGTTCGAGATATCAAAAATCCGTCCGCAATTTAGCATCCTCAAAGTCTTGACTACATGCACACCGAGTTTGAAGGGGACACGGTGAATTTTCTAGGAGGAGTATTTCACATTCCACAGCAAGCGTTTTCCAAACAACCCATAATAGCCGACTTCCTGTTGGGCTGGCGTAAAACTTGACCGGGGTAAAGTTGTTCGGCCCGATGAGATCTATATGTGTACCGAGTTTCATATTAATTCATGCGAGCGTGTTTGATATATGGATCAAGTTTTAGAACCCCGTTCAAGGGGGCGCTGTTGAGCCCCCCAGCCACGCCCGGGTACCAGCTTCAGCCCGGCCCTGATGGCCGTGGGTTCTGACTTGTGTGCAAAGTTTCAAGAGTTTTTGAGCACGTTAAGGACCCCAAAAGCCCCTGAAACCTTGATTAACAATATAAAAGCAATATTCAAATCCCCCCTCCCCTCACAGACACAGAGAGAGGGAGAGAAAATTCTTCAGAAAATCCACATTCAAACCAAAATATCTCTCTTCCTGTTGGTCGGAGATGGTTAATGTCAATTAGAAAGTTGTCCGTCTTGATGAGAACAATACACATACAAAGTTTTGTTGCTGTTGATAAAACTAACCGCCCCATTTATGACTAAAGGTGGCGCTACTGAGCCCCTCACCACGCCCGTTTCTGAAACTTTGCACATGTCTACGGGCTAATAAATGTGATGTGTCTGTCGAGTTTCATCCAATTTCAAGTATGTTAATAGTCTCAAAAGCATCAAAAAAGAATATTAAAGTTTGAAGCGTTGCCATGGCAACAGTATTAAAGATATCAAAAATCCTTTC